>NC_086447.1:688029680-688393847 GCF_028390025.1 Pseudophryne corroboree | reverse complement strand
CTGAGATTCAGCTCAGAGACTGGAGTGGAGCAGCTCACCAGAGGAAATGGCGAATGTCAGGCTGAGTGCCCCCTTCAGAGCTGAAGCCTAGCAGCGTGTGACTCCATCGTCTTCGGGACTTCCACCACTGGGCAAGTATGCTCTACTACTGTATTAACTGATTTTAACTGGTACATGATGGCCTCATGACCTTATTTCTATTCATTTTCCAGTTTACAAACTACTTGGATTAAATAAAGTCAATATTGTTTAAAAAAAAACCTTCAACATCAGTTGTATAATCAAGTCCAGTTTATACCATCTGGAATATAAACGGGAAACACTGAGGGCTGGTGCTACCACAAGACAGCTGCCAAGACCTTGTAGGTGCCACTGAAGCCATCACGTACAAAAATGAAGGAGGTCTTTGAAAGAAACATCCTTATTCTACTCAATTCTTGTGATGGACCCTGATTTCATAAGTATGGTACTGTATGTGATGAGGTCTGATGGTATTTCAGGGGCAGGAAGGGATGTCTAATGGCATACCAGGGGGCTGTGAAGATTTCTGATTGCATGTCAGGGGAATATGAGGAGACCTGATTAAATATATCAAGGACATGTGGGTATGTCAGATGGCATGTTAAGGTTTGAAAAGAGGGCATTGGAGTAGAGGTCTGGACTACTGTAATCTCCTCCTGACTGGCATTCCTGACAAATACCTCTCTCCAGTCCAATCTATCCTCAATGCTGCTGCCCGGCTCATTTTCCTCACCAAACGCACTATGTCCACCTCTCCTCTCCTACAAGACCTTCAGTGGCTTCCCTTCCCTTTCAGAATCCATTTCAAGCTTCTCACACTCACTTACAAAGCCCTCACCCACTCCTCTCCCATCTACATCTCTGACCTTATATCCCTTTACATTCCCAACCGTCCTCTTCGCTCGGCTAGTGCACGCCGACTCTCCTGCCTACGGATTACTTCCTCCCACTCCTACCTCCAAGATTTTTCACGTGCTGCACCACTTCTCTGGAATTCCCTACCTCTCCCCCTCAGACTCTCCATCTCTCTACAAAACTTCAAACGGGCTCTCAAAACCCACTTCTTCACTAAACCCAGCCAAATCTCATCCTAAACTTCTGTTCCACGCTCTCTGTGTACCCCATCTGTGTCACCACTGTCTGTCTACCCCTCCTCTTTAGAATGTAAGCTCTCACGAGCAGGGTCCTCTTCCCTCGTGTGCTTATCCTATTTCTAACTTAAATAATCTTCAACTGCATCAAATCCAGCAGTTTTCTGCCACCTGATACTTATTTCAGTCTCATCTGCTGATGTAGCTATATTTATTTACCCTGTACTTGTCCTATACTGTCGTCAACTGTAAGTTGGTGTTTTCCTGTTTTGATTATTTGTTTATGTACTCTGTAATTGGGCACTGCGGAACCCTTGTGGCGACATATAAATAAAGGATAATAATAATAATAATAAATAATAGAGGTGGTAGGATGATCTGGATATACTGGAGTGGGCTATTGAAATGAGTCATGTTTGGAGATACAAAACGTAAATTAAATTAATCAGCCAATTATTTTATAACTAGGTCTTATGCTCATGATTAATGTCTCCTCTTTATTCCCAGGATCTAACTGGTCTATGAAGCTACTGCATGATATGGTTCATGCAATATACAATATAGGGCCATCTTCAGTCATCCCACTGATTGAGTTTGGACTTCCTGATAAATTTGAGGTTGGTAAATAATTAGCATTTTCTGATCATTAACATTTTTATGATAATACAATGTCTACATGCTTTATAATCTTGCGTTAAAGGTAACAGTCAGTACCAACCATTGTCTCTGATTGAACAGTGGTTTCTTTGTCAAAATTAATATGAAAAATGCCAGAACATAATCCTGGTATGTAAGAAATATAAACATAAAGTATATTGATTCCAAAATAATTAACTTTAAGTACTATATAATATTTTTAACATGTTAATTGTATATTATAGAAACTAAAAGAAGAACCCTCCCCACGAGTTTTAGAAACACATTTGCATTATGATAACATACCTAAACCTTTTTTTGAGAAGAATGTGAAGGTGAGTTTCAACTGTTTGTGCTATTATTGTGCTTTTATTATTTATGCATAAATGTAGCCCTAAGCAATAAGAAGTCTCATTGCCAAAGTTTATATTAAATCAAGCAAATAAAAACTCAACAAATAAAAGGGTGGGATGTAATGAAGTCCGAGTTTGGGGGCCGTGCAGGATGCTGGTCAAATTTGGATTATTATTTTTTTTAAAGGAGCAATCATTTACAAGGCTAAACCATGCCTTGTAAATGATTGCCCCTTTAAAAAAAAGTCAGAGTTTGGCTGGCATCAGCACGGCCGACTCGGACTTCATTATATCCCGCCCAAAACTGGGACTTATTTAGAGATGGATATGTTGTCAGGATACTGTGTTAATATTAAGCTCTTTTACATCACAAGTTAATTGGTTTGCCTGGAGACAGTTTTAAACCTGCCAGTAAATACCAGGTGTCACCAGAGGATATGAAATGTCTTAGGCTAATAGTTGCTAAAGCAAGCATACTTTATTGTTAACATACAACACATAAAATTATAGCACAAGTACCAGGTACAAATACCTGTTGGTTCACAATACCTAATGTAATACCCTTTCAAACTATAGGTACCATTTTTACTGGATGCCATTCCACTTGGCTATCGCAATCTTCACTTTCTTACCAACAAGGTAGGGACCAAGCTGATGCCCATCTGCTTTGTCCATGGAAATTAAAAGTCCTAGTCAACATCATGATTGCCAGTCCAATAGGAGCCATAACTCCTAGTCAGTGGTATCTATAGCAGAAGACTCCCTTTAGCGGGGTAATCCTCTGAGTGGTTGTTAAGGTGATAGGGCTAAAGCAAAACTTGCGCTAGATAGTATTCATTCATCAGATACTAGGTACCCATTTATCAGAGTCTTTAAGCCTCCCTTGTTCCACATGTAGATAGCAAGCCACGTCTGGCATTCAGATCTAGGAAGTCTCACTGGAAATTATGTTAATGAATGAGTGGGTGCCTACTTAACCTGACAAAGTATTATTATTACATTAGTGCAGGGGTATCTCAAGTCATTCCCTAAGTTAACTATTTCCAGTTTTTTTCATGCACTAGACTAACGGTTAACAAACTGTGGATCACAACCCCAAAGTGTGCCGCAACCATCTCAGCATGAGGTTGCGTCTCCATATTGCTAATCATCAAGCTGATGACTCCTCTGATCTTTCAGTCAGTGATCTGAGGAGTCTGAAAAATCAGTTGAATTGTCTGTTATTTCAGACTTTTCGTATCATTGTCTTAGCAATCTGAGGAGTTATAAGGCAGCTCCACCCCCACCCCAGTGCTCTGTCCCTCCTGTCTTGCCCAGCAGCCACAGCTGCATTCCAGTCTCCCTCATCTACATGTAGATATCCACAGGGGGCACACGGCTGGCAGCGAGGGTGCTTCTGGGTCCTGGGCCTTCTGAGCTGTAGGAAACTTACAGATGAAATAGACAGCCAGCAGCGGACTGCAGTCAGACTCAGAGGAGTCAGCTCTCAGCAAGCAAAAGTCTGTGAAGAACCTCTTGTATGTAAGTGCAGCATGAGAGTGGCGGGGTCATCCGTGGGCTTCAGGGGAGGGTTCAGCAGGGGAAGCAGCAGCAGGGAAGCATGAAGGAGAAGGAGGGGAGCACAGAGAACAGACTTTATGGTACAACTGTTACCAAACATTATGGGCATTAGAGTGGGCTGCCATTTTTCATCCGGAAGAGAAGCAGCTGACTAGACACTTGTTTAGCTGAACTTTCACTACACAGATAAAATCTTAATGTTAATTGCTTTCTGTGGTTTCAAGCAATTTAATTTCCTAAAAATGTTAGGAAATAATGAACTCTCACAACTTAGATCTTTTATTCAGTGAAACCACTGTGAAGATGATAGAAACAACTCTTCTGCAGAAAGAGAGGAATTAAATCAAACAACAGACATTGTTCTACCTAAAGGCCTTAATGAAATATGATAATACATATGAGTTATTTTCTGTGCTTGGTTACATACTATGCCTTTTGGTTGCTTATGTTGTCTTTACTTTTTTGTTTGTTCTGTTTATCTAGAGCTATTCACAGCTCTAAAGGGGGCACACAAAAAAAAGTCAGACTAGATTGATTAGAAATGAAGCACACATCTCTCTGTGTGTATGCCCCATATCGATAGCGATCTGCGGCGCTATCGCTGACTCTAGATTGGCCTTCATGCATGCCAGATCTAGTCTGATCACTCACTTCACCGCTGGGTGAAGTGAGCATCACCCCCCCCCCCCCCACCTCACTCAGCACACATTGCACTGTGTGCTGAGCGTCCTGAGATGTGTGCTGAGCGATATGTGCTAGATCGCTCAGCACACATCTCTGGGACACATCTCTACGTGTGTAACCCCCTTAAGAATATATGAGAGTTCTGGAAAGGACAGTGTTAAAAATCTAACTTACTGGTGTAGGAAGAGATTGTGAATGGAACCCTTCAGGGTCCTCACAACTTAGCGCTATATTTTCCAGTTTACTCATCTTTTAGGGAACATTACAGCTGTTGATCACTGAATTATACTTTCTAAAGTAAATTATGATCTACAGGGTGATTTAAAAGTCGCAGTACACCCTTGTGTTTCAAAAGCTGTGCAGGAAATGGGAAAACTGAATACTCCAGTAAGGTATGGGTGAGGTGGGCTACCTTTTAGGGTATGTACCGAACATGGGCGCCATCTTGAAATCGGCCATCTTGAATCTAAGTCAGTTTTTTTCAAATGGAAAGGGGGTTGCGTAACATGTCAAACAACATCAGAATTTGCTGAAAAGTTTATTGCTGCAAACAGATTTGAAATAGCAGTTATGGTTCGAAAGTTACAACACATTTTTTGTTGGAATTACAGGCTGAAGTGTTCTTCATAAAGGACAGTCATTTAATGTGTTCAACATGTTGGCCCTCTTGGTCAACACAAATTTGAAGGCACTGGAGACAATCGTCATTCAGAAGGATTTCTGAAGAAATGCTGGCACACGCTTCTTCAATGCGTTGCTGGAGATGATGTCTGTTTCTTATTTTCTCCACAGACACGAGTTGCTTTAAATGACCCCACAGATATAAGTCAAGTGGTGTGAGGTAAGGTGATCTCTGTGGCCATTCCACAGAACCACGTCAGCCAATCCAATGACCAGGAAATTGACCATCTAACCACTGACGAACAACTGCTCCGTAGTGTGGTAGAGCCCCATCCTGTTGAAAGTAACAGGGGAAGCTGCCATCTTCATTCAGAACTGAGGGGAACGCCACTTCTTCCAGCATTTCAAGGTAGCGTTGTGCATTTAGGTTCTGGTCAATAAAAATGGGTCCAATTACATGGGTATGTTACCAACAACCTTGGAAGGTTCCATCCAGTTACATTTACATTACTAACAACCTTGGAAGGTTCCATCCAGTGTGGATTCTGGTCACTCCAGTACCTTCTGGTCACTCCAGTTTCTGATTCTGGTCACTCCAGTTATCGTCACCACTGAACAAGATGGCTTGTGCAAAAGATGGATCCTGTTGATGTTGCTCTAAGGCCCATGTGTAAAACTGCGTATGTCTGTCTGGGTCATCCTCTGCTAGTTACTTGAGTAGCTGAATCTTGAATGGATGCCATCGATGGGCTTGTAGGATTAGCACGATTGATGACTAATTCCACATTCTGCTGACAAACATTGTGTGCTACGTTGTGGGCTCTTCACGAAGGATGCCAAAACCATTGTTGAGGTTGTCTCGTCAGTAGCACATTTTGGACGACCACTCCGTGACTTAATAGCCACAGTCCCAGTTTCTCGGTATTTGGAAATTAGGCAAATTACAGTGTTATGTGAAATTGGAGGTCTTTCTGGGTGGCGGTTGTTAAAATCTGCAGCTATGACACAGAAACTTCATTCTCCAGACATCAAAATGAACTCAATTCTCTCCTGTTTTGTGAAAGCCATCTTCAGTAACCTGCAACAAAAAAAGTGTTGTAAAAAAGTGTTTGAACCATAACTGCTATTTCAAATCTGTTTTCAGCAATAAACTTTTCAGCAAGGACCGGCGCTACCCGCTCAACAAAGGGATGCAAAGCAGGGAGGCGCCTGGCTGGAGAGGCGCTCTCCCTGCTCTGCATCCCTGTGCTGCCGTTGCGTCTGACCCCTGCTGCTGCTGCTGCTGCTGCTGCCGGCTGTTGCCCCTGTCACACTGTGTGACAGGCACCGGCGCCGTCAGCTTCAAGGCAAGCCTTCAGTCCTACCCCACTTGATTGTGTTCGGCAGAAAAGGGGGCAGAGCCTCACGGGTCAGAGGGGGCAGAGCTTCATGGGCGGAGATACATTGTCACCAGGCTGCCAGAGACTCAAGAGAGGTACAGCTGCCGCTTGTAACGTACTGTAGGGCCGGCAGCATGAAGCCTGCTCTCACCTCCCCTCCCCTGTGACAGTGCACTGGCCGTAAGGGACCCAAAAGGGGGCGGAGCTACACGGGAACAGGCTGCAGCACCCTGCGGCACAGGGGAATGAGCTGCTACATCTCCAGCCTGCCAGACTTCTTTAGGTAAGTGTATGTATATTTATACAGTATCTGTGTATATGCATGAGTGACTGTGTATATGTGTAATGTATGTGCAGTATGTGTGTGTGTATGTGTATTTGTGGCATAATGTGTGTAAGCATCACTGCTGCAGGGGGCGAAACGTGTGACAGTGTGACTTGTACAGGGGGCGTTGCATGTGTAAGCGTCACTGGTACACGGGGGCATTATGTGTGTAAGCGTCACTGCTACAGGGGGCGTTACGTGTGAGTGTCACTGATACAGGGGGCGTTACGTGTGAGTGTCACTGATACAGGGGGCATTACCTGTGAGAGTGTCACTGCTACAGGGGGCGTTACGTGTGAGTGTCACTGATACAGGGGGCATTACCTGTGAGAGTGTCACTGGTACAGGGGGCGTTTCATTTGTAAGCGTCACTGGTACAGGAGCATTATGTGTGTAAGAGTCACTGGTACAGGGGGCATTACATGTGTAAGCGTCACTGGTACAGGAGCATTATGTGTGTAAGAGTCACTGGTACAGGGGGTGTTACGTGTGTAAGCACTAAGCATCACTACTAAAGGGGGAGTCTTGTATAAGCGTCACTGCTGCAAGGGGCGTTACGTGTGTAAGCGTCACTACTACAGGGTTCATTGTGTGTATAAGCATCACTGCTATAGGGGGCATTATGTGCGCTATCCCTTTGTAAAGTACGGGAGGGCGCAAATTTATAGTTTGCAGGGGGGCGCCGAACACCCTAGCACCGACCCTGTTTTCAGCAAATTCTGATGTTGTTTGATATGTTACACGACCACCTTTCCATTTGAAAAAACTGACTTAGATTCAAGATGTCTGATTTCAAGATGGCGCCCATGTTCGGTACATACCCTAAAAGATAGCCCACCTCACCCATACCTTACTGGAGTATTCAGTTTTTTCCATTTCCTGCACAGTTTTTGAAACAAACGTTAGTACTGCGACTTTTAAATCACCCTGTACTGTATTTTGCTAGATTTTTGCACTGTTGAGTGTATTGCATGATCTGTTACCCTAAGGGAAATGTCAGACTGGATTATTATATGATATTGTGTTATGTACACAAATTAATCAACCAATAAGGGTCTAGCTGTCATTTATCTAGTGCAGCTTAGACCACAAAGCAAGTATCTGGTTTCAGCAGTTTAGGATACCTTAGTATAAATGACACCATTTTATTCAATAAGACACTATGGGGCCAATTTATCATCATCCACATCTGAGGATGCGGATGTGCTGTGATAATACCGGCCCAATCCGCAATGCGATAATTGAGTACTGTATATCGCTCGGATGTATCAGTTATCACTTCTCATTTACCGGCCACCTGGAGATGGAAAGATATTTCTACAAGAAATTGCAGACACTGTTGCTGGTCTGGTTCTGGAACATCAAAGATGGCTCATCCTCTGGGATTTCAATGCATGGGTGGATGAAGAGCTCTCATGCCTTGGCCAAGACCTCCTGTGCACAATGAATGGTCTGGGCTTCACACAGGTCATTCCCTCTGCCACACATAAAAGTGGTCACACTCTCGACCTTGTCTTTCAGATTGGATTAGCAGTCACTGACCTAAAAATAAACCCAGTCATCTGGTCAGACCACTACTCCCTCTGGTTCTCAGTTGCAACCCCTCAATTAAGATCTCTGCCCGTGGAGTTGACCAGGTATCGTCCAAGGAGGGGTATGACTCCCCAGGCTCTTGCAGCAAATCTGGATCTCTCTGCTATACTGGGTGCCTGTGAAGATCCCTGTTCCCTAGTCCATTATTATAATAGGGATGTTATGGCTGCAATTGATATTATCGCCGCTGTGCGTTTAAGACCTCGTAAACCACAACGTCAAGCTCCATGGTTCGGCAACAGTGTTAGTGAGCTCAAGAAAAGGGGGCGTAGACTGGAAAGACGATGGAGGAAGACTAACCTAGTGGATTACAAAATAAAACTAATAAAGCATAACGAAGAATATCAATCGACAATCACTCGTAAGAAAGCACAGTTCCTGTCAAATGAGATCACAGCAGCAAACAATAGGCCAGCTCAACTTTTCCGCACAGTGGAGATGCTTTGCAAGCCAGCATGCCTGCAAACTGATGAGACCCTCTCCCAGGCAAGATGCAATGAGTTTGCAAACTTCTTTGCAGATAAAATATCCACCATCCGGGCTGGAATCTCCACAGTGCCATCAAAGGAGTGCCAATCTACAAAGCCTGCCAATATAAGCTACCTGCCTTCATGGACCAGCTTTGATCCAGTGGATGTAAAGGACACTGCTGAAATTGCTCGGATTTTGCGTCCCACCACCTGTGATCTGGACCCAGCCTCAACCAAGCTTCTAATAGGTTGTATGGATATAATTGGTCCTGTCTTTACAAAAATTGTTCAATGCTCTTTGCAGACAGGCATTTTTCCTGAACCCCTAATTTAGATCCCGACTGCATGACCAACTACAGACCGGTATCAAACCTTCCTTTCCTAGGAAAGGTTATTGAGAAAGTCGTTGCAAATCAACTGGAAACCCGCCTGACAACCCATGATATTTATGATCCATTTCAATCAGGATTCAGGAGAAGACATAGCACTGAAACAGCCCTGGTGTGTGTGTTAAATGATCTTCTGATGGCAAGAGACCGAGGTGACTGTTCAATATTAATCCTTCTGGATCTCTCGGCAGCATTTGATACCGTGGACCATGGGCTTCTGATTGAGCGACTGATACATTTCTGTGGTCTGGATGGCACAGTCCTAAGCTGGTTCAAATCATTTCTCACAGGCAGGTCACAGAGAGTATCATCTGGATTATACTCATCACCACCAGTGCCATTGCCATGTGGTGTCCCACAAGGTTCTATACTATCCCCCATGCTTTTTGCAGTATACATGCTCCCATTGGGCGAAATAATCAGGCGCCATGGCCTGGTCTACCACTGCTATGCAGATGATACACAACTGTACTTTTCCTTTGCTCCGGGCACTGATAACCCAATAGCAACCCTAAATGGCTGTCTAACTGAACTATAGGAGTGGATGAGCGCCAGTTGGCTGCGACTGAACCCGGATAAAACAGAGGTCCTTATGATACGACCGCAACATCAAAGGGCAAGACTGCAGCATAGCAAACCAACTGGACTTACACTCGGGGATTCAGAATTACAGACCAGTGATCGTGTGCGGAATCTTGGCGTTGTCCTGGATGGTGGCTTGACACTTAAACATCAGATATCAGCCACAATCAAATCCTCATTCTTTCACCTGAGGAACATAGCCAGAATCAAGCACTTAATTCCCTCAGATGATATGCCAAAAGTCATACATGCATTTGTAACATCTCGATTAGACTACTGTAATGCCCTCTACCTTGGTCTACCAGAAAAAGAATTGCAATGCTTACAGCTGGTGCAAAACACAGCTGCCAGGCTATTAACCAACCAGCCCCGTTCTAGCCACATAACACCCATCCTCTACTCCCTTCACTGTCTGCCTGTACGATGGCGAATCATCTTCAAGATTGGCTTACTGAGTTTCAAAGCATTACATGACCAAGGCCCAAGGTACCTGAAGCAGCTTCTGACCCCATACTGCCCCACTCGATTACAGCGATCTGTAGATGAAGGACTTTTAGCAGTACCTAGAATCTACCGTAATTCATCTGGGGGTCGAGCTTTTAGTCATGCGGCTCCGACTCTATGGAACTCACTTCCCCGCACAGTGCGAGAGGCCCCAACTATAGAATCCTTCAAAAGTAGACTCAAGACTTTTCTGTTTACTCAAGCATTTCCATAGTGTCCCTTTTAGTATCTTCATGCTTCTGTATTTTATGAAAATGTACTTCATTATTTTCTGTACTATATTATGCTATGTATCTGTTAAGCACCTTGAGTCCTATTGGAGAAAGAGCGCTATATAAATAAAATTATTATTATTATTATTATTATTATTATTATCATCGCATGCAAGGAAAGTGGCCCTGTGATTACGCTATCTGGAGATGGCGTAATTATCACAGGGCTCACTGCGGTATTTTTTACATTTTTTTTCTTGTAAATTCGTCCAGATTGCATTTCCCATTCTAAGTAAAAAAACTGAATTAAAGGGTTTGGAGCAGCTGTTCACAAAAACCGCTCCAAAAGCCCTTTATAACATTCAGGAGATACCAAAATAACGTGAAAAGGGTGTGAACATTGTTTTAGTAACAAAATTGTTAATAAATATGACCGTATAAGCTCTGTCATCATTGTTCATACTGTATCAGCTCATCTGTGACAGGAACACAACCCTTTGCTTCCTGCCATTTGCAAGGAAACAGAGAAAAATGTCTGAGTTCCCTTGGCTAAAACACGCTAATGTGACAGTGCAGTTGCATACTTGTAGGCTACTGTGATATACAGTAATGTAATGTGTGACAGTATGCTGTACCAGGTAAACTGCTGTTATGAATACACATTGCAATATTTGTTGAAAATGTTATCTCTGACTCCAGCGACTCACCAATCTAGTATGTGTTTGTATTTATTCCATGGTCAACACATATTTTGATCATGTTATTCGTTTGCGGACTTGTAATGCAGGGTAATGTAGGGTACGACGAATGTGTATTGTCAATACTCAACTAATGCTCCCATAATTTGGAATTATAAAACCTGAGACATTCATATAAACAGAGGTTAGCTCAGACCATAATATCCACTCTGTACTTCATGTCAAGCAATGTAAAGCATTAACCTATTCCCACTCATATGACTTAACCAAGAGTCTGAATTATTGGGAAAGAAGCATTGCGGGTTAGATGGGGAGGAGGGAGCATGTGTCCTAGGTAAAATCAGGACACAAGGGTGTAACACTGCGATATGGAAAGTAAAGTCGAAGAGTTAAGTTAATAATTAGTCATAGATAAAACAAAACAGTATTTCCGGTTATATATCATATCAAAATGCATTTTCCACTTGGTTACACTTGATTAGTGTATCAGGGCAGATTGAGGAGGGACACTCCAACTGCTTTAACAAAATACAAATGTACTGTAGTGTTTCTTCTGTATTCTGACAGATGCTTGTGGTGTTTCGGAATCCAAAAGATACAGCAGCATCAATGTTTCATTTCTATAAAAACAATCCGCTTATTCCCAGCTACAACTCCTGGGATGAGTTTTTCCCAGACTTCATGGCTGGAAAAGGTATTGTATTAATGAAACAAATTAAATAATGTTTGTTTGTTTGTTTGTTTGTTTGTTTGTTTTCCTGCTTATTCACTGACTTTTTTTTCCCTCATTGTGAAATATTGCTAATGAAATCTACCCCTAAAATTAAAAAAGGTAGCAGTGCAAGTAGGATAAATCAATTTATACATAGTGCATGTTAATGCAAATATAAAAATTGTATATAAAAATATCTTAAACATGTAAGTAAACATTCTAATGCTCAATCTATGATGGAAGATGTTGAGCATCAATGGGCCTTTGGGAAAAAAACAGTTCTTCAGGTCGACCTGTCTGCAGATGATAAGAATTCTCCTAGTCACTTACATTAGCAATAGTAGAAACAGTCTATGTTTGAAGGTGATGGACACCATCCAATGTAATGCCCAGAAAGGTAAAGCTCTGATTACCAGGTGAAGAAGGTCCTCTGTTGGAACTTTTAGCAAAACAACCTTTGCATAGTTGACAGATGACCACGGGGTCCAATTAACTTGTCAGAGATGGCACTCAGTAGCTGTTTTTGGTGGATGGAAGATAATTCCAACAAGGTTCCAAATTAATATACAGTAAGGTGCTTGACATGTTTTGCTGGGGAAGATCCAACGTTTCCGCAGAAGTAAAATTTTGTTTATTACATTTTGCTTAATGAGCTTGGATTATGTTTAGTGGCACTACTATAGGGTTCTCCATTTCCATTTGGTATACTCCCTCCAGTGGTGCAAATAGAAATTTTTTCTCAGTGGTAGTGATGGTATAAAACTATAAATGGGCATGGTCACGTGTCATGAGGAGGCATGGTCACACAAAACTAGGAGAGTGGCTTCATGACAATAGGGTCATGGCCACATTACGCCACACACCGTAATGCCCCTTACACATTATGCCAAACACCGTAATGCCCATTACACATTATGCCACATACCGTAATGCTTATTACACATTATGCCACACACCATAATGCTTATTACACATTATGCCACACACCATAATGCCCATTACACATTATGCCAGACACCGTAATGTCTAATACACATTATGCCTCACATTGGAATGCCTATTACACCAAACACCGTAATGCCTATTACATAATATGCCACACACAGTTATGCCACTGACATCTTTTTATGTCCCACACACAAAAATGCCCCTTATAAATTATGCCGCACAGTAAGGCTTCTATTTAATTGCTGCAAGGGTTTTCATGGCAAAAGATGCAGCTTTCTTTATCTTCTGCTGGTGGCGCCAGCGTTCCCGGCACTTCTGGGTAACGCTATACATGCAGGGGCATAATTATACATTTTGCACACCCCTATGGCATTTTAGTGCAACTTACATGCATAATGCCCCCTGTAGTGCCACTTACATGCATAATGCCCCTCTGTAGTGCCGCTTACACACACAATGCACCCTGCTGTGCCGCTTACATGCATAATCCCCCACTAGTGTTGCTTACACATATAATGCCCCCTGCAGTGTCGCTTACACACATAATGCTTCTAGTAGGACTTACTACCCTACATGCTCGTTGTGAGGGGTTTCTTTCTCATTGCCAGGTGTTACATGCTCATTTTCTGGGGTTTCTTGTTTATTGCCAGGGGTTGCATGCTCATTGCAGACAGAGACCCTGTGGCGCCGGTGGTGGTCTGGTGGTACTGCGTACCACCACCATATTTCTAAATGGTACTCCGTACCATCCCATACCACCCTACTTTCAGCACTGACTCCCTTTAAAATGTATAGTGATCATGTACTCTATTGATGAGTGCAATAATACAGGAGAAGGTGTTGGAGTTGTGGAGTCCCAGGATACAGGAGGAGTAGCTGTTGGAGTTGTGGAGACCCACAATAAAGGATGACTAAGTAGTGGAGTTAAGGAGTTTGAGGATACATGAGAAAGTATTGGAATTGTGGAGACCCAGAATACAGGATGATTATGTTCTGGAGTTGCGGAGGTCCAGGTTAAAGGAGAAGGTACAGTAGAATATGGGAATAGGAGTTGGAGTCGTGGTGTCCAAGGATACAGAATGAGTAAATTGTGTAGTTGTGGAGACCCATGATTCAGAAATAGATGCTAGCATTGTGGAGACCCAGAACACATAATGACTAAGTGCTGGAGTTTCAGGATACACGAGGAGTACTGTATGTGTTGGAATTGTGGAGATCCTGAATACAGGATGACTATGTTCTGGAGATAAGGAATTCCATGTTATAGGAGAATGTAGAGTTGTGGAGGCCTGCATACAGGAGTAGGTGTTGGAGTTGTGGAGTCCAAGGATACAGGAGGAGTAGGCATAGGAGTTCTGAAGATCCAGGACACATGTGTAGATGTTAGAGTTGTGGAGCTTTGCTTCTGTTAGAGCAGAGTTTAGATCTGAAATGTGCATCTCATGGAGTTCTTCAAATACATGGTGTTCTTCAAATAAATCCAAGTGCTATATAATCATGTTAATTAAACTCAATTAACACTATGCACATTAGGAAAGAATATAATATACAAAAATTCTAAGGGGATACTTATAAAACATATACTGTGGTACATAAAAAGTAGATGTTTTCTGCAAAAACTAGCCAACTTCAATTCATTAGTTAAATCTTAAAAAGTCAAAATTATTTATATGTTAAAATAGATAAAATATTATTTAGAATTAATCATCCATTTGTAATTGATTTTAGTTGTATGGGGATCTTATTTTGATCATGCTGTTGCTTGGAACAAACATCTAAATGAAAAAGTTTTGTTGATGACCTTCGAAAATATGAAGGAGGTAAGTTAACAAGCGATAAAATCTGTTCAGCACACTACAATGCATTTAACTTTTTATAGGCTTATAGGACAAGTAAGTAACTGAGTAAAGGATCCTAAAATATTGGAGCAGCTTTAATTTTTTTGAAATGTGGCTGTCAGTCAGTCAGAACATGAGAACACTGCCAATAAAATGTGCTGAGCTCTGTGCCATGTACATGTTTTTACGTAGTTTATTTTGTACTTTGTATTTAATTGCTGTCTGTGTGGACAGTGCACAGCATTACATAGAAATCCAAAGTTCCCAACAGATTACTCAACAGTAGTTGCCTGTGTTATATCTTATCAGGCTCTGCTCAACAGTACTTTAGTTCTGTAAACCAGCTGGTTGACTTGTTCAAACAGCAGTAACTAGCACGTGATAATGCAGTGTGATATATTCAGTAGGTGGCTGGACCTCATGTATAAAACAAGTACTTGTACATTTTGATTCATTCACATAAATCTTAAAAAACAGATTTTTTTTTGTGTTTTTGATGCACTGAGCAGGCGTCCATTCAATTCAATTAATGGAACAATATGCATCAATGAATGAAAACTGTAGAATTGTTTTTAATTGTTAATCGTAGGGTCTCTGCACGGTATTAAAATATGCATTTTAACTGTAATGTTTTTTTCAAGTGTTAACTAGCACATACAAACAGTATCACAAATGCATTGACTGAGCCCTCATATTTCATTTACTATAGATTGTAAAAGTGGACAGGAAGAGGGTTTGAAGTGGTCCTGGAGAGGAGAGGGAACTAAGTAGGTGGCTGGGCGGAGGCGGAACTGATTCCGCCTACAATTGGAGGTGACAGAACGCAGGTCCGCTCTGTTTTGGACTACTTGAACCCCTGGACAGGACCCTCTCCCTTTCTGCTTAATTATTTTATTACTCAGAGTGTATTCTTATAATTCTCCCTGTACAGAGCTGCAGAATTTTGAGGCTCTATATACAGTAAATAGAGGATGATGCTAACAATAATATATAATAAAGTTACACACTATAAGATGCCTTCTGCCATGAAGTGAGAATGTGTGCATGTGTATTTGTGGGTGGAGTTACAAGGATTTGGATTGCAACTATATCAATTTGTTATGTGTGGGCATGAGAAGAACAGCATAAATTAGCAGTACAAACCTCACTTACCTTCTCATGATCACTGTCAGTTATGCAACTCCAACTTGGCAACACACCCGCTGCTTTAATTGCTAAAATCATGAGTTTGGATTTTCAGTTGACAGCATGACTAAATTTGCCATTTAGAGAAATAGTTGGGACCAACATCTGACCCTGCTAAAGCCTTATTATGTTTCCTAGCAAAGACCAAAAGTTACAAATCCACTAGATTTGCGGGAAGCGCTGTTAAGATAAAAACTATAACAAATGAAGAACTTCCAAACATCTGATTGTTTGCCAATGTATATCTACATTACAGAGTACAATGGTACGTCATGTTCATAAAGTGAATTTCATGTGCAGGATTTGGAAGGTTCAGTTAAGAAAATTTCAGAATTCTTTAGGATCTCTCTGACTGAGGAACAAGTGAAGCTAATCGCTGAAACAGGAACATTCAAATCTATGAAGGAGAACTCCAATGAAACGCATGGGGATTTTGCAAAAGTTCTCTTTAGAAAAGGTAAAAGATCATATACTGTAAGAGTAAATTAAAAAAAAATTTGCAATTATATTATTTTTAACACAAGTGAGCCATTTTCTACACTTTAAGCTATTTCAGATAACATATGATACTTTTAAGAATTCTGTAATAATTCCATTTTTTCTGCAATTAAATATGTATTGTTATTTATTTATTTATTTACATAAATATTAAGTGCCATACAGTAAGTGTTGCTTTGCAAGTTTAGATAAATCTTGTAAATACAGTAGATGTGATCATATAAAAGGTTTGGGTAAGCATGGCCGCCGCTAGTGATCCCGGCTGTCAGCATACCGACAGCGGGATCCCGACTGCGCAACAAGCCCCTTGCCACAGGTTCTATTCTCACTCTATGGGTGTCGTGGACACCCACGAGTGGGAATAGTCCCTGCTAGACGGCATGCCGACTCTGAAATTTAGAGGGTGGCGGGATGTAGCCATCGGTAATGTGACCAGCGGTCTCCTGACTGCCGGTCACATAACTACATCCCATATTAAAAACTGTAAGCAAGCTGGTAACTATATACCAAATGTGGTGTTACACAGCTTTTTTTTTCAAGTAAAACCCCATAGCTCAGACAATGGACCTGATTTTTAAGTGGGAGTTAAGCAAAAAAGAACACGTATAACAGTGCACATGGACAAACCATATTGCAATGCAGAGTATGCAAATACATTTTATATTTTACATACTAGCTGCTTTTGCATGTAGAGAGAAATGCTCAATAGTATCACAGGGAAATAGATTCCACTGAAGAATCGGGCGCTATATCACTTAAAAATAATTTAGCAATTAAAAAAGCACCTTTATATAATTTATTTTATTTTATAGCTGCTCCTACTGTATATGGCAAACTGGATGCCTAAACATAGAAATAGCGTAATGTTTGTATAGACTCAACAAACAAGGAGCGCTTATAAAATAACATATAATACAATTTATTAAGATTACATATAAAATAGCAATAATTACTGCATAAACATTTGTAACCAAAAAAAAAACAATCTAAGATGGCAGTGAATGAAGCATAGCAGTTTAGATGTAATAGAAAATGAAGCGTAAATGAAATTAGCAGAGTTGAGGTCCATATATTGATGGTATAAAGCTGGTAAATCCAGAATCAGTGGGAAGGATTTTTTCCTAAAAGCATGAAGTCCACAGCTGTAAATAGAGTGGAGTGGGGACGTTATGCTCACCCCTGATCAAAGATTAGTTCTCACCCGCTGCAGGTATTGACCGTACTTTCCTGTTGATGGCAGTGCAGACGTGTGAGCTCCAGACAGCTGATCGGTTCCCCCTCTGTAGGTATGCAGGAGGGGGTAAACGGTTAGTCCACGATAAAAGAAAAAAGAGTGAACTCTGGCGCAATGGGATTGGTCAGCCCAATCACATCCCTATACCTGCCCACAACACAGGTGAAAATACAATTGGGAGAAAAGGGGTGAGGGAATGTGATCAAAGGCGCCCAAAATTTGGGAGGAAAGTTTGGTCAGAATGTAGGTCATGAACAATAAACAATAAATGTTACATAAAATAAAATAAAATGGTGGATGCAACAATACTTGTGAATTCTTCTAGATGTTCTCAATCAGCTGTCCGTCTATGTTTTAAATCCTCAGACAATCCTCAGTTGATATGTGAAAACAAAAATATAAAACAAAAAAACCAATGTGTAGTAAAGTTATTGAAATGTCTTAATAAAGGTGTCCAGAAAATGAAACCCTTGTGAATGAGGGGCTTGATAGTAGAAAGGATAGATTCTCGCCACCACCAATATTCTCAGGGTTCAGGACGTACCGAAACTCACATAATGTATAGTGAAAATAAACATATAATGGTATCTTTGTATGATTTCAGGTACAGCGTACCTCACTCACATGTCCAGCAGGTGTTCTCCACATATAAAGGTATCTTTAGCGGTCTTTAATAATGGTCCAAAACGGTAAATTTTTATAAGAAAAAAAAGGTTTTTATTTGACATGAGTCAAAAAGGTTAAAAATACAGGTAATTACAATTTGACCTTATTCGTCGGGCAAAAGGCTGGGGGTATCGGGAGATAAGATTGAAAGAAATCTCCAAATACTAGAAGGTAGTCCGGAATCCCCTCTGTATGCAAAAACCCCCAAAGAAATACCCTACGATGGTCAAAAAAACCTGTTTAAAAGTGTAAATCCACGCTCAGCATGCACCAACGACGTTTCAACCGTGTCGGTCTTTTTCAAGGTGTGTGAGCTGAGTGTGGGTGAGAGCTATTTATCCTGTTGCACAGGAAATGAAGGTTTTGCAATGCATGATGGTAAACAAAGGATTAAAAATTGTTGGACTTTATAATGATAACAATGGATACCTAGTCTGCTAATGGGGCTTGTTACAAAGTGACAGTCAGTTGTTAAATGTTTCTAATGCAGCGGGTGGCTGGGGGAGGACGTATCCACTTCAAATGATAATTGCTGTTTAGCTCCGGGCGGACACTCAAACTCTGTAGCCCTCAATGCATTTCTCTGCCACAGTAAACAGCAGTTTCTTCAGGAGGTATAAATGATCAATGAACAGGTGAGATGGTATTTAAACTGGCCACAACCAGTTTAAATACCATCTCACCTGTTCATTGATAAGGGGAAACCGATCAGCTGCCTGGAGCTCACACGTCTGCACTGCCATCGACGGAAAAGTACGGTCAATACCTGCAGCGGGTGAGAACTAATCTTTGGTCAGGGGTGAGCATAATGTCCCCACTCCACTCTATTTACAGCTGTGGACTTCATGCTTTTAGGAAAAAATCCTTCCCACTGATTCTGGATTTACCAGCTTTATTCCATCAATATATGGACCTCAACTCTGCTAATTTCATTTACGCTTCATTTTTTATTACATCTAAACTGCTATGCTTCATTCACTGCCATCTTAGAATGTTTTTATTGTTTTTTTATTTTTGGTTACAAATGTTTATGCAGTAATTATTGCTATTTTATATGTAGTCTTAATAAATTGCATTATGTTATTTTATAAGCGCTCCTTGTTTGTTGAGTCTATACAAACATTACGCTATTTCTATGTAGAGAGAAAGATGTGTTGGTAGTGAAACAATGGCGCTAACGTATATAGGTGAGAGAGTGAACAAAGTTGGTGACCGATGGGTAAGTAATTTACTTACAGTATTTCATAAAGGCAACTTTTTAGTCCTTGGTCTTTTGTCACTCCTTCACATTCCACTGGTATGTTATTCTCATAGACACATTATAATACATAATATTAAAAATAATGTGTAGTAAATTCCAAAATGAAAGATATGTGGTCAAGGTTTATTGTGTTTCTTATTGTTATCCACCGTTTTCTTTTTTTAATAAAATAAATGATCTCTTTTTGGTTTGTTTTGGATAGCGGGATTAATAGCCTGTGGAATTTACTACACATTATTTTTTAAGATTTTGTATTTTGTTATGTCTATGAAAATAACATACCAGTGCAATATGAAGGAGTGACTAAGGATCAAGGAGTAAAAACATTTTAGATAAGTATTTTACTTACCCATTGGCCACCACCTATACGGTAGCGCCATTTTTTCACTACCAACACACTTTCTCTCTAAACTTTCACTAGTGAAAAAGGCAGCAACGCTTCCTAGTGAAGCACCCCAAAACTCCCATCTTGTCGTGTTTTTTGCATGTAGCCCACAAATACTGCTAGGCGACTTTATTTTGACAAGATAGATTTGACAACATTTTATTAACACAGACATATATTTTAGTGTCTGGAAGTCTTTGCCTTATTCCCCATCCAGTATTTGCCTTGGTGTATCCTGCTCACCATGATCCTGACCTGTTGTGGCCCTTTGAAACCAAACTGACATTCCGCATTTCGTTATCCCATAGTGCTTTAAAGTTCCTCTTTCCATAGCTGCTATATGCAGAATAGGTGGTTTCATAGTAATGTAAAGTACTGACCAAAGTATCACAGAGTTCCACTTTCTGATTACAGTATGTGGCATGCCATTCTACACTATGTTTGTCAGAATACTTTTAATAGAGCTTATATGACAATGGTTAATTCATTCTGCTGTGTGCTGTGGTTGCGCTTGGATTGGGAACACGTAATGCCAACTTCCACCAGTAAAATATGCAATCTTTTACATCCAATTGCGTAGTGAGGCAAAAATTTCATGGAATCGTTTTGAAAGTTTGGCTTATCTCTATTAGGTCTGTAACATTATGGCAAGCATAGTGAACATACAGCAAGAACTGTAGTGAAGCTGGAAGTGTAACTTGATCCCCACAATAGCATACAGTATTTCAACTGAAGTCAGGGAATTCAAACTTACAACACAAAAAGACACAAGCTGGCCATTTGAACTCATTTACATTAGGTATGGAATGGTCGAAACCGTCCACATTAACGCCCGTTACTTTTCAGCACCAATAGACACAAAGCAACTTTTGTGTGCCAACAAGGTATTTGTTGGCAGATGAAAGTTGCTTTGTGTCTATTGGTACTGAAAAGTAAAGGGCGTTAATGTGGGCGGTATGAATTACATAATATACTGTAATAGTACAGTTTGATGTAAAGAAATTAAGTCAACCATTAATATTGTTTTTTTTTAACAAAATTTTATCATTTCCTTCAATTCTAGCTATTTGTTAAGTATCAAAGTAAACTACTAATTGTTGATACTGTTTTTATTCAAGGTGAAATTGGAGATTGGAAAAATCATTTCACAAAAGCTCAAAGCGAAGAAATGGATGCAAAGTTTGAAGAGTGTTTAGCAGAAACAAAGCTTGGAAACATGTTGAAATATGATGTATATTGCAAATGGTAGATGTACTACAATGAATAAGTAAAAAGAAATCATGTGTAAAGAAGCTGCCTTTTGAGTTTTGCAAGCAGCTAAATATTGAATAAACAATGCTGAAGCAGACTATACGGGAGTTGCCAAATAGCTCTTGTTTCTTTCTTTTTTTTTAATCCCAGGAATGTCCCTATTTTTCAAAATTTGTGTAGTAACTGGCCTGCGGTTTCCTTCATCATAACTGATCGCCAGTGTCGGGGGCTGGATAATATCACAGTTAAATAATTCTCGACCCTCTTGACAAGGTCTACCAGGGGATGATTCTTGAAGTCCCTACCATACACACAGTACAATGACTGATGATTGGTGACATACTGTAGTATACACCAGATAAAAGGGAAAAGTACATGATATATTTATTAAATGCCCTGACAAATGGAAGGCAAGTAAGTGAATGTGTATTGAACATGTCATTTGTTATGTCAAAATAGGTAAAATGGTTAAGTGGCCATAACTAAAAGAAGTTCTTCGCACTGGAGTTTCTGATTTTCACGGTTGTACATAAAAATGAGTGTTAATAATTTGGTAAATCTATAGAGATGTAAATTTGAGAAGTGTTAATGTAAGTAAATATTAATCTATGGTTCTTGGTGTTACCCGACGAGCACCCATAGCAGATATGGTAAAAAGTGACGAGACCATTTTTGGAGTTTATTCAATCCTATACACTGGAGATGCAATCCAAATTTTTATTCGATTGTCCGTGTGGGCGTTATCGTACATGTTGAAATGATAACACCCAAACGGACAATCGAATCAAAAGCCACACATCGGTAATGACGACATTATGTCAACCCCCTGTTTATCTCCTTAGTGGAGGTTTATTAAAATTCTAATTACGTAGTTGTCCTATTTCCCATCTGAAGAATACCTATATTAAATTTGAAGTTCTTAATATATTGGAAAGTAAGATAATCAGTGATGAGTCAGTTAGTGAGTGAGGGCTTTCGCATATATATATATATATATATATATATATATATATATCCAGAAAGTCCACACTCACTGCTCCAATTTGCAACCTGGGCGGTGCTCCATAAGATATTCACAAGAAATTCAAAAATATATCCAAAAAAGATACAGGCACTCACCACTTCCTTGATGATGAAAACTTTATTGGTGTGTCTCACATAGAGACAGTTAACAGCATGTCAGCAAAAGGTGTCAAAACACCTTTTGCTGACATGCTGTTAACTGTCTCTATGTGAGACACACCAATAAAGTTTTCATCATCAAGGAAGTGGTGAGTGCCTGTATCTTTTTTGGATATATATACATACAAAAAATGGTGTGTTTTAATTCATCACATCACATCTAAGGAATCCATTGTTTCGGGGTACTAATGCCCCTTTGTCAAGGTGAAAAACAGAAAGTAAAATACAGTGCATTAAACATCAGCTTTATAGATGAGAGAACCTGCCAGCAGGAAGTACAGCGGAGACCGGGAGAAGCAATCACTTCCACCCCGGCTCCAGTGAGCATCGTGACGTAAGAGCACCTGTCACGTGATCCGGCATCACGCCCTTGGTTACCAGCATATCCCAGACAACCTCCAGTAAACAGTCAGTGTGTAATGCAGCGTCTGTAGTGGTCATGGTAACCCTGGGTCCTACAGGCAACCCGGCAGCGGTGGTCACGATCTTGTGCTAAAAAACATAAAACATATGACATACATAATAGTACACAGTGCAAAAACCCCTGTGCATATACTAATGTAGTACATTGTCTCATTAGGGGTTATAAACATCCTGATCATAAGAACAAGTATATATGCATTTAATAAATTGTATTTATACTGGATATAGTTAATCATATTGAGGACTCAAATGTCAAACATACTAATTAGAGCTGAATACCTGGCTGTTATAATTGCTGCTTGTTATAATTGTTCCTGTATGACTGTTTCCAGAGGGCACCGGAGCCACTTTATATCGGGAAGGGTGAAGTGCCAACCCGAATGTGAAATATACAGTATATATATATATATATTAGAGATGTGCACTTGAAATTTTTTGGGTTTTGTGTTTTGGTTTTGGGTTCGGTTCCGCGGCCGTGTTTTGGGTTCGACCGCGTTTTGGCAAAACCTCACCGAATTTTTTTTGTCGGATTCGGGTGTGTTTTGGATTCGGGTGTTTTTTTCAAAAAACACTAAAAAACAGCTTAAATCATAGAATTTGGGGGTCATTTTGATCCCAAAGTATTATTAACCTCAAAAACCATAATTTCCACTCATTTTCAGTCTATTCTGAACACCTCACACCTCACAATATTATTTTTAGTCCTAAAATTTGCACCGAGGTCGCTGGATGACTAAGCTAAGCGACCCTAGTGGCCGACACAAACACCTGGCCCATCTAGGAGTGGCACTGCAGTGTCACGCAGGATGGCCCTTCCAAAAAACACTCCCCAAACAGCACATGACGCAAAGAAGAAAAAAAGAGGCGCAATGAGGTAGCTGTGTGAGTAAGATAAGCGACCCTAGTGGCCGACACAAACACCTGGCCCATCTAGGAGTGGCACTGCAGTGGCACGCAGGATGGCCCTTCCAAAAAACACTCCCCAAACAGCACATGACGCAAAGAAAAAAAGAGGCGCAATGAGGTAGCTGTGTGAGTAAGATAAGCGACCCTAGTGGCCGACACAAACACCTGGCCCATCTAGGAGTGGCACTGCAGTGTCACGCAGGATGGCCCTTCCAAAAAACACTCCCCAAACAGCACATGACGCAAAGAAGAAAAAAAAAGGCGCAATGAGGTAGCTGTGTGAGTAAGATAAGCGACCCTAGTGGCCGACACAAACACCTGGCCCATCTAGGAGTGGCACTGCAGTGGCACGCAGGATGGCCCTTCCAAAAAACACTCCCCAAACAGCACATGACGCAAAGAAGAAAAAAAGAGGCGCAATGAGGTAGCTGTGTGAGTAAGATAAGCGACCCTAGTGGCCGACACAAACACCTGGCCCATCTAGGAGTGGCACTGCAGTGGCACGCAGGATGGCCCTTCCAAAAAACACTCCCCAAACAGCACATGACGCAAAGAAAAATGAAAGAAAAAAGAGGTGCAAGATGGAATTGTCCTTGGGCCCTCCCACCCACCCTTATGTTGTATAAACAGGACATGCACACTTTAACCAACCCATCATTTCAGTGACAGGGTCTGCCACACGACTGTGACTGAAATGACGGGTTGGTTTGGACCCCCACCGAAAAAGAAGCAATTAATCTCTCCTTGCACAAACTGGCTCTACAGAGGCAAGATGTCCACCTCATCATCATCCTCCGATATATCACCGTGTACATCCCGCTCCTCACAGATTATCAATTCGTCCCCACTGGAATCCACCATCTCAGCTCCCTGTGTACTACTTTGTGGAGGCAATTGCTGCTGGTCAATGTCTCCACGGAGGAATTGATTATAATTCATTTTAATGAACATCATCTTCTCCACGCCGATTGCTGACAAGGTGAGCGGCGGCACTAAACACTCTTTCGGAGTACACACTTTTGGGAGGGCAACTTAGGTAGAATAAAGCCAGTTTGTGCAAGGGCCTCCAAATTGCCTCTTTTTCCTGCCAGTATAAGTACGGACTGTGTGACGTGCCTACTTGGATGCGGTCACTCATATAATCCTCCACCATTCTTTCAATGGGGAGAGAATCATATGCAGTGACAGTAGACGACATGTCCGTAATCGTTGTCAGGTCCTTCAGTCCGGACCAGATGTCAGCATCAGCAGTCGCTCCAGACTGCCCTTCATCACCGCCAGCGGGTGGGCTCGGAATTCTGAGCCTTTTCCTCGCACCCCCAGTTGCGGGAGAATGTGAAGGAGGAGATGTTGACAGGTCGCGTTCCGCTTGACTTGACAATTTTGTCACCAGCAGGTCTTTGAACCCCAGCAGACTTGTGTCTGCCGGAAAGAGAGATCCAAGGTAGGTTTTAAATCTAGGATCGAGCACGGTGGCCAAAATGTAGTGCTCTGATTTCAACAGATTGACCACCCGTGAATCCTTGTTAAGCGAATTAAGGGCTCCATCCACAAGTCCCACATGCCTAGCGGAATCGCTCTCTTTTAGCTCCTCCTTCAATGCCTCCAGCTTCTTCTGCAAAAGCCTGATGAGGGGAATGACCTGACTCAGGCTGGCAGTGTCTGAACTGACTTCACGTGTGGCAAGTTCAAAAGGTTGCAGAACCTTGCACAACGTTGAAATCATTCTCCACTGCGCTTGAGACAGGTACATTCCACCTCCTATATCGTGCTCAATTGTATAGGCTTGAATGGCCTTTTGCTGCTCCTCCAACCTCTGAAGCATATATAGGGTTGAATTCCACCTCGTTACCACTTCTTGCTTCAGATGATGGCAGGGCAGGTTCAGGCGTTTTTGGTGGTGCTCCAGTCTTTTGTACGTGGTGCCTGTCCTCCGAAAGTGTCCCGCAATTCTTCTGGCCACCGACAGCATCTCTTGCACGCCCCTGTCGTTTTTTTAAAAATTCTGCACCACCAAATTCAAGGTATGTGCAAAACATGGGACGTGCTGGAATTTGCCCATATTTAATGCACACACAATATTGCTGGCGTTGTCCGATGCCACAAATCCACAGGAGAGTCCAATTGGGGTAAGCCATTCCGCGATGATCTTCCTCAGTTGCCGTAAGAGGTTTTCAGCTGTGGGCGTATTCTGGAAACCGGTGATACAAAGCGTAGCCTGCCTAGGAAAGAGTTGGCATTTGCGAGATGCTGCTACTGGTGCCGCCGCTGCTGTTCTTGCGGCGGGCGTCCATACATCTACCCAGTGGGCTGTCACAGTCATATAGTCCTGACCCTGCCCTGCTCCACTTGTCCACATGTCCGTGGTTAAGTGGACATTGGGTACAACTGCATTTTTTAGGACACTGGTGAGTCTTTTTCTGACGTCCGTGTACATTCTCGGTATCGCCTGCCTAGAGAAGTGGAACCTAGATGGTATTTGGTAACGGGGGCACACTACCTCAACAAATTGTCTAGTTCCCTGTGAACTAACGGCGGATACCGGATGCACGTCTAACACCAACATAGTTGTCAAGGCCTCAGTTATCCGCTTTGCAACAGGATGACTGCTGTGATATTTCATCTTCCTCGCAAAGGACTGTTGGACAGTCAATTGCTTGGTGGAAGTAGTAAAAGTGGGCTTACGACTTCCCCTCTGGGATGACCATCGACTCCCAGCAGCAACAACAGCAGCGCCAGCAGCAGTAGGCGTTACACGCAAGGATGCATCGGAGGAATCCCAGGCAGGAGAGGACTCGTCTGAATTGCCAGTGACATGGCCTGCAGGACTATTGGCATTCCTGGGGAAGGAGGAAATTGACACTGAGGGAGTTGGTGGGGTGGTTTGCGTGAGCTTGGTTACAAGAGGAAGGGATTTACTGGTCAGTGGACTGCTTCCGCTGTCGCCCAAAGTTTTTGAACTTGTCACTGACTTATGATGAATGCGCTGCAGGTGACGTATAAGGGAGGATGTTCCGAGGTGGTTAACGTCCTTACCCCTACTTATTACAGCTTGACAAAGGCAACACACGGCTTGACAAATGTTGTCCGCATTTCTGGTGAAATACTTCCACACCGAAGAGCTGATTTTTTTTGTATTTTGACCAGGCATGTCAATGGCCCTATTCCTCCCACGGACAACAGGTGTCTCCTCGGGTGCCTGACTTAAACAAACCACCTCACCATCAGAATCCTCCTGGTCAATTTCCTCCCCAGCGCCAGCAACACCCATATCCTCCTCATCCTGGTGTACTTCAACACTGACATCTTCAATCTGACTATCAGGAACTGGACTGCGGGTGCTCCTTCCAGCACTTGCAGGGGGCGTGCAAATGGTGGAAGGTGCATGCTCTTCACGTCCAGTGTTGGGAAGGTCAGGCATCGCAACCGACACAATTGGACTCTCCTTGTGGATTTGGGATTTCGAAGAACGCACAGTTCTTTGCGGTGCTTTTGCCAGCTTGAGTCTTTTCAGTTTTCTAGCGAGAGGCTGAGTGCTTCCATCCTCATGTGAAGCTGAACCACTAGCCATGAACATAGGCCAGGGCCTCAGCCGTTCCTTGCCACTCCGTGTGGTAAATGGCATATTGGCAAGTTTACGCTTCTCCTCCGACAATTTTATTTTAGATTTTGGAGTCCTTTTTTTACTGATATTTGGTGTTTTGGATTTTACATGCTCTGTACTATGACATTGGGCATCGGCCTTGGCAGACGACGTTGCTGGCATTTCATCGTCTCGGCCATGACTAGTGGCAGCAGCTTCAGCACGAGGTGGAAGTGGATCTTGATCTTTCCCTAATTTTGGAACCTCAACATTTTTGTTCTCCATATTTTAATAGGCACAACTAAAAGGCACCTCAGGTAAACAATGGAGATGGATGGATACTAGTATACTTATGGATGGACCAGCGACTGCCGACACAGAGGTAGCTACAGCCGTGGACTACCGTACTGTGTCTGCTGCTAATATAGACTGGATGATAATGAGATGAAATTAATATATATATATATATATATATATAATATCACTAGTACTGCAGCCGGACAGGTATATATATTTATTATGTAATGACTGATGACGGACCTGCTGGACACTGTCAGCTCAGCAGCACCGCAGACTGCTACAGTAAGCTACTATAGTAGTATGTATAAAGAAGAAGAAAGAAAAAAAAAAAACACGGGTAGGTGGTATACAATTATGGATGGACCAGCGACTGCCGACACAGAGGTAGCTACAGCCGTGGACTACCGTACTGTGTCTGCTGCTAATATAGATTGGATGATAATGAGATGAAATTAATATATATATATATATATAATATCACTAGTACTGCAGCCGGACAGGTATATATATTTATTATGTAATGACTGATGACGGACCTGCTGGACACTGTCAGCTCAGCAGCACCGCAGACTGCTACAGTAAGCTACTATAGTAGTATGTATAAAGAAGAAGAAAGGAAAAAAAAAACACGGGTAGGTGGTATACAATTATGGATGGACCAGCGACTGCCGACACAGAGGTAGCTACAGCCGTGGACTACCGTACTGTGTCTGCTGCTAATATAGACTGGATGATAATGAGATGAAATTAATATATATATATATATATAATATCACTAGTACTGCAGCCGGACAGGTATATATATTTATTATGTAATGACTGATGACGGACCTGCTGGACACTGTCAGCTCAGCAGCACCGCAGACTGCTACAGTAAGCTACTATAGTAGTATGTATAAAGAAGAAAGAAAAAGAAAAAAAAAACACGGGTAGGTGGTATACAATTATGGATGGACCAGCGACTGCCGACACAGAGGTAGCTACAGCCGTGGACTACCGTACTGTGTCTGCTGCTAATATAGACTGGATGATAATGAGATGAAATTAATATATATATATATATATATATATATATATATAATATATCACTAGTACTGCAGCCGGACAGGTATATATATTTATTATGTAATGACTGATGACGGACCTGCTGGACACTGTCAGCTCAGCAGCACCGCAGACTGCTACAGTAAGCTACTATAGTAGTATGTATAAAGAAGAAGAAAGAAAAAAAAAAGAAAAAACACGGGTAGGTGGTATACAATTATGGATGGACCAGCGACTGCCGACACAGAGGTAGCTACAGCCGTGGACTGCCGTACTGTGTCTGCTGCTAATATAGACTGGATGATAATGAGATGAAATTAATATATATATATATATAATATCACTAGTACTGCAGCCGGACAGGTATATATATTTATTATGTAATGACTGATGACGGACCTGCTGGACACTGTCAGCTCAGCAGCACCGCAGACTGCTACAGTAAGCTACTATAGTAGTATGTATAAAGAAGAAGAAAGAAAAAAAAAAAAACACGGGTAGGTGGTATACAATTATGGATGGACCAGCGACTGCCGACACAGAGGTAGCTACAGCCGTGGACTACCGTACTGTGTCTGCTGCTAATATAGACTGGATGATAATGAGATGAAATTAATATATATATATATATATATAATATCACTAGTACTGCAGCCGGACAGGTATATATATTTATTATGTAATGACTGATGACGGACCTGCTGGACACTGTCAGCTCAGCAGCACCGCAGACTGCTACAGTAAGCTACTATAGTAGTATGTATAAAGAAGAAAGAAAAAAAAAAAACACGGGTAGGTGGTATACAATTATGGATGGACCAGCGACTGCCGACACAGAGGTAGCTACAGCCGTGGACTACCGTACTGTGTCTGCTGCTAATATAGACTGGATGATAATGAGATGAAATTAATATATATATATATATATATAATATCACTAGTACTGCAGCCGGACAGGTATATATATATATTATGTAATGACTGATGACGGACCTGCTGGACACTGTCAGCTCAGCAGCACCGCAGACTGCTACAGTAAGCTACTATAGTAGTATGTATAAAGAAGAAGAAAGAAAAAAAAAAACACGGGTAGGTGGTATACAATATTATATATATATTATATACAATTTTATATATATATATATATATATATATATATATATATATATATATATATATATATTAAACTGGTGGTGATTATTAAACTGGTGGTCAGGTCACTGGTCACACTATCAGCAACTTGCAAGTAGTACTCCTAAGCAGACAATCACAATATATATTATACTGGTGGTCAGTGTGGTCACAATGGCAGTGTGGCACTCTGGCAGCAAAAGTGTGCACTGTACGTTATATGTAGTACTCCTGAGTCCTGCTCTCAGACTCTAACTGCTCCCCACTGTCAGTGTCTCCCCCACAAGTCAGATATACATTATACAGTCACACTATCTATCTATCACTTCAGCAAGTAGTAGTACTCCTCCTAATGCTCCCCAAAATTACTACTGTGTCTCTCTCTACTCTAGTCTCACTCTCTTCTTCTCTTCTCTATAAACGGAGAGGACGCCAGCCACGTCCTCTCCCTATGAATCTCAATGCACGTGTGAAAATGGCGGCGACACGCGGCTCCTTATATAGAATCCTTATATAGAATCGCGATAGAATCCGAGCCTCGCGAGAATCCGACAGCGGGATGATGACGTTCGGGCGCGCTCGGGTTAACCGAGCAAGGCGGGAAGATCCGAGTCGCTCGGACCCGTGTAAAAAAACATGAAGTTCGGGCGGGTTCGGTTTCCGAGGAACCGAACCCGCTCATCTCTAATATATATATATATATAAATTACATGCTTTGATAGTTCAAGAATAACATAAAGAAGGATGACAATGGTATGAACTAGCAATAGCAATGATAACAAGGGTACAGCACGTAAATGTACAGCATATGACTGGTACAGGTAGCTTTAGAGATGTTACTGTTTGCATGGAATCAGCCTGAGTGTTTGACTAGTGTGGGCTGTATTCACATTAAGGTGGAGTGTCAGTTTGCCCCAAAAATGTAATGTGTAAGAAAAATGGGGTCCTTGAGCTTTATCCCATTTTTTAATTTCAGCTATTCAATTACAGAAACTTTTTTTGTTATTAACTTTTTAGTTTTCATTCGTTAACACATATATTCCTTGATAAATTTGTGGACCTTTCTGTTAACTCAGCCGGCTTTGTGAAAACTGGCTACTTAACAGGGATTTTTTCTTTAACCTGTCCTGAATTCAAAGCTGCCGGCAGGTTTCATTCAGGGCTAATTGGATTACCCCAGTTGATCAATTAGCCAGTGGTAAATCACAGAGGCTAATTGAATTCCCCTACCCCCGAGGCTACCAGGCCCACATCCTAAACTGGATAACAATAATAATGAAAAATTCTAGCATTAAAGGAAATTGACTTGGGGAATAAATCCATACTGTTCTCTGAATCAGAAAAAATATGACTACTACTGTAATTATAATACTCGTACAATGATAGTAGGTTACACTGCAAGCTAGATAGATTTACTAAGCAGTAGAATGAGTAATACAGATGACTCAATTAGAGAGCGCTTGTATATATATAAAACACTTGAATAAAATGGATATCAGTCCATACGGCATATTCTCATTGCCGACAACACAACTTAGTAGGCTCCTTTTCCATAAAAAGCCATATATATGAATAATAATGGATTTTATGCCTTAGCAGGTCATCAGAATGTATTTTTCAGTTGTAGTTCAATAGCCAGTGGTATGCTACTACCTCCCGCTCCTGTTGTTATAGCTCGCCATCTGCATGCACAAGCCGTCCTGAGTGTGAAGTCTCTGTTGCTCCATTTAGATGGTTGGTTAAAGGTGAGTAATTGCAGATGCTGTGTGATGGGAAGCGGAAGGGAGACCAGCTGCACTCTGCTATCTGTCTCCGTATTGTGCGCTGTCAATAGGCAGAGGGAACCCGGATCCGTAAAGGAAATGCCATCCGTCCTTAATGCTTTTCTCCGCCATTCAGCTCTGGCAGTTTTTTCAGAAGAAACCACCAGAGCTGAAGAAAAACTCGGAGAAACGCGTTATGGACTGATATTCATTTTATTCAAGTCTTTTTTTATATATATAAATTTTTATAAATATGTAATTTACCAGTGTGTTTTGAATAGATCAATACCATAATAACTCATACAAGCACTCTCTAATTGAGTAATCTGTCTTACTTGTTCTTCTGTTCTGTTGACCTGCTAAGTCAACTGGGAGCTGCTTCTATTGAGCACTACTAATGAGGAGTTGTGTTATTTTATTTTTTAAAATAAGCTTTTGACCTTTAGTGCCTGAATTTTCCTATATATATAGTTACTGTACAGACGTGGACACATTTGTTGGTACCCTTCCATGAAAAAAAAGAACCCATATTATGCTCTGAAATAACTTAAAACTGACAAAAGTAAATTGCATTGTGTGAAAGGATCACATATGTATGCTGGATTAAAAGGTTCAAGCACTTCCTTTATTCTGAGGCAGGTAAACAGCATTAGGTTAGCTTTGGATAGCAAACACTTCACAGCATGACAGTTTACAGTTCACAGGCAAGTTGGTAACACATCCATATGACTTCCTATCAAAACCCTACAACCCCAGCCCCAGCCTATTAACCGGCCAACTGGTTCACCATCAGAAGCCCTGTGGATCTGAACTGACACAACTTTAAAGGCACAAGTCAGGTGCTGCTAATTATTATTGTTTGTCGCTTACCACTGGTCCTAGGAAAACCTGAACTGGATTTCATTACCTCATGCTGTTTATTGCTCCATCTTTGCATACACCTGCTGCTCCACATTTACCTCATGTGAAAGCATGCTGTCCCTGTCACAATTGTTTATTCCATATTTAATATAAATCAGACTATGCATTTGATTTTTGATTCAACATATAATTTTAAATACTAAAACAAATGAAAATGGCATAGTCAAAAATTATGGGACCCTTAACATGATGTTTGTTTCACAACCTTTAGAGACAATCACTGCAATTGAGATTTCAGTAGCTCTCAATAAGACTTCTGCATCTGTCAACCAGTAGTTTTACCGACTCTTATTGAGCAAAGTACTCCAGCTGTCTCAGGTTTGACGGGTGCCTTCTCCAGACTGCTTATAAGTCACCCATATGTTTTATTATTATGCAAACTAGAACCATAACCTAGAAATAACGACACGTACAACTGTATAAATTGGAAAAATGGAGGTCACAGCCAAATGTATTAAATTTGAATCAGAATTGTTAATCACCGGTGGCGAAAAAAGCAGTGCCAACTCGGCCATGGCTTAAAACTTTTGAATCTTTAAACAAATGGGGCGGAGTTTCCGCCCCTTGCGCAATCCGTCCTGGGTAGAACCATCGCCCCTTAATTAGCACAGTGCTGGTCCCTCCTTAAGATGGTGACCTGGTCCTCCCCTGAGGTAGTGACCGACTCGCCTTTCTCAAAGGGGAAATGCTAGCCAAGCTCTGCTGCGCTAAATTGAGCCGCCGAATAGCACTGCTTTCCGCCACATTCGAAGACTCAAGACTACGAAACCGCCACCAATAAACCTACCCGCAAAATTAATTTAGGCCTTTCAATATTGCTGTGACAAACAACTCCAAACCAGTCTCAGATAAATGCACCCCATCTAATCTATACAAATCTACCCTCTCGTAACGCAGATCTGGGTGCTTAACCACTTTCCCCTTTAAACTAATAACAAATCTGGAGGTTGCGGCATTGAGCTTCTTTCTCACTTTATCTAATGCCGCTCCCCCTTGGGTGCCCTTCCAAAATCTACGTGGTACCACTTCTGACCACACCACCTTAACCAACGGCCAATGTTCCGTAATTATTTGAAAATCTACTTTATGTTGTTAATTAACTCTATACCCTTACAAGTACCTAAATCATTGCCCCCTAAATGTATCAACAAACAATCAGGGGCACCCCAATTCTTTTCACAATCCCAGAGCACACTCAATAAATTGCTCCATCTCATTCCCCTTAGACCTATCCACCTCACTTTAAAAGGGAACGACTTAGATGCCTTGTGCCTGCTGGCCCAATACACATATGAATGACCCACAATCCACACCCGGCTTGACAATGTCAAAAAACCTGCAGAAAAAAAACGCAAAACAAATAATTTTTTATTTACATTATGATTCAACAACCTTTTAAAAACAGGGAAGGAGAAAACTTAGTTATTTCGGCGACCCAGATGGAGGTGAACAACACCAAACCTCAAAATTTTTGTGAGGGAAAAGGTGAAAAGAACTCCAATCCCCCTTTAGCGGCGGGTAGCTTAGGGCCCTGGGTTTCCTAAATAACAAACTCGCAGGATGCCTCTATGAATGCAACTTATCCCCTCTAACATAGCGCTTGTAAGCATCTGACTTCCACCGTCCCAACCTCTTAATCTCCTCTTCGGAAGAGCCTGTCGCTGCTGCACAAGTTGCTGCCCCTATCCTGAAAGAATGCGTCCCGTAATGCTCTAAAGGAAGGCCCAGTGCTATTAAACACTTATTAAAAATACTTATGAATTGAAATTTAGAGAAAGGATTCAGATCTCTATGGACCAACCACTGCTCCCCCCCTTTCGGACGAATTTGTCCGTAGGCCTCAGCTAATCTTACTGGGCAGATGCTCGGCTCCAAACGCCCAGGAACAGAAATCCATTTACCTCTTCCAATCTGATCCGTTTTGGACCTGTGTATTTTAATAAGAAGCTTATCGTTCCTAACCATCACATTATTCAACAATATACCCATATCAACTGAACCCTTGTTCTTTGCAACTAATTCACCTACTCTTAAAGCACCGATAAAGGCCACAGCAAATGCTAAACTAAAAACGTTAACCTCAAAATCCCCTATCGCAATACCTGAAACAGCCATAATTAGATCTCTTAAAAGCCCGATGTCAATTGGCCTACGCTCATCGCTTTTATTTGCTTGCTCTCTAGCCCACCCTTTCATCGCTTTTGATAGCATAAAAGATTTAGTTGGGTCGATCAACCCTTCTAAACGTGAAAAATACAAAATTCCTGCCAAAGCACCTGACATAGCCGCTTTAGAACGACCCCTTTCATGTCCTAACCATACAAACGCCAAAATAGCATCCTGTACACTCTTACCCCTACCGTCCGAATTCATGTACGCCTGCCAATCATTCCAAGCTGCAGAATACAATCTCAGCGTCCCAGGGGCCAACGCCTTCAATGCTAACGCTTTCATGCCGGTTTGATGATCTGCCATACAAATTCAGGACATGACAAACCCTCCAATCTAGCCGTTGGAGCTAATGCTCTAAATCTATCCCATTGAAAACGGGACAAAGCATCCGCTATCTCATTCCTAACCCCAGGTACATGCCTAGCATTTAACTCTATATTCTTCTGCATACACCTAAGGGTTAAATGCCTCAACAACCTCAACGCATGAGAACACGAAGACTTTTGATTGTTGATCGCCTGAACCACCCCTAGATTATCGCACCAAAACAAAACCCTTTGATTACTGAGCTTATAGCCCCAGATCTCAACCGCGACAATGATTGGAAAAAGCTCAAGCAAAAGCATGCTATCAGTAAGCCCTTTCACGCGCCATTCTTCAGGCCAAGCTTCCGCACACCATTTACCTTCAAAATATGCACCGAATCCTAAGGACCCTGATGCATCTGTGAAAAATTGCAGTTCACGGTTGTTTACCTCTTCTTGCATCCAAATGCGGACCCCATTAAAATCTCTCAAAAATTCTAACCAAACCTTACAATCTTCTTTCAATTCCAATGAAATGCGCACAAAATGGTGCGATCTCTTAACCCCTGCAGTGGCTCTTTCTAACCTATGACTAAAAACCCTTCCCATCGGAATGACCCTACATGAAAAATTTAATAGTCCAAGAAGTGATTGGACCTGTTTCAAAGTCATCTTTTTCGCAGAAATAAAATTCTCCAATAAACTCCTTAAACCACTCACTTTTTCCGCTGGCAATCTACAAAGGCCTGCTTCAGTATCAATTTCTATACCTAGATAAGATAAACTGGTCACAGGCCCCTCCGTTTTTTCCTTAGCTATGGGTACCCCCATTACTGAAAAAAGAGCTTGAACCGAAAACAGCAATTCATGAAATGCTGAGCTACCTGCAGGACCTGCCAACAAAAAATCATCCAAATAATGAGCGACTCCTGTCTGACCGGTGCCGGCCTTTACACACCACTGTAAAAATGAACTAAAACATTCAAAGTAAGAACACGAAATTGAACAGCCCATTGGCAAACACCTATAAACATAAAATTGACCTTCAAGCTTGAAACCCATGTATTTAAATGAATCAGGATGTAGTGGCAACAATCTAAAAGCCGATTCTATATCCACTTTTGCTAACATAGCGCCCACACCAAAACCTTGAACCATAGCAACGGCTTCTTCAAAAGACTGATACTTTACGCTACACAAAGAAGGGTCCAGAGCCTCGTTTATTGAGCCTCCCTCCGGATAGGAAAGGTGCTGAATTATCCGAAATTTACCCGGCTCCTTCTTTGGAACTACACCCAATGGTGAAACACAAAAATCAGCTAAAAGGTCCACACATACGCCCCAAACTAACCTCAGCAGCAATTTCGGCTCTTACTACTTCTGGGTAATCTCTAGCTGATTTAAGATTCCTTCTAGCTATAACTAATACCGGCCTAACGATTGGCAAATTAAAACCAAACTTAAAACCTTGCAACAAAAATGCCGCCTCCTCCCTAAGAGGATAGCGGCCTAACCATCGTTCCAAAACTACTACATCTACTGGTGACTCTGCTTTACCTATTAACGGCCCTCTGCTCCCCTCTACCCGCTGATTGATTTGCGGGCCTGTTGCAATCTTTTGCTGCGTGACCTCCGCCACACAGCATGCAGACGTGCCTATATCGACATGTTGTTCCCCTATTGCATTGCGCATTATTGAATGCGTAACATTTCCCTCTTTCTGCTGCGTTAAAGCCTGGTCTAAACTGAAAGGGCTGTCTACGACCCGTCGACTCCGCGAAAGGCCTATTACTTTGAGTTACCGCCAACCATACCTCAACATCCTTAAAACCTAAACTTAGTAATTTCTGACCATCTTGTTTCTTCCTAAACAATTCATCGTACTGACGCCAAACATTATGCCTAGCCGTCAGAAACATATTATGTATAAGATGCAAATACTTAAGTACGTTGAGAAACTCTGATGGACGAGATTCTATATAACAAGCCACAAAAATATTCATCCCAGCAAGCCAATTAGAATAACTCCTCCTTGCTTCTTCTGCTACCGGCCCCCCAGCCTTTGCTGTATCTAAAGCTTTTTTAGCGTTGTGTGTAATTGCGAACATATCTACGAAACGTCCCTTCTTTATACGCTCCCTCACCTTAGACCTAACTCCTCTCAATATTGCCGTATTTGCGCAATGCACACTATCACCTGACGCATCTGGAGCCGAACTGCCCACTAAACTGCGCCCTCCCTTTGAACCCTTATGCTTTCCCCTAAGATGCTGAACGAATGTCCGCATAAATTTACGCGGATTCTCCAGTGAGCTAGACGTATCGGATGATTCGTCAGAATGAGAAAAATTTGCGCTAAGCTGAATTTCTGGATTTATCTCACCAGCTCCTGATGTAGAAGGACCTTCGCCTGCGTCTCCTGCGACCTCTTGTCCCACGTTGTGCGACGCGCCCGCCGCAGCTTGAATTGATGATTGCTGCTCACGCGAAATCCTGCCGACTGCTGACGAATCTAACGAAGCTGTGTGAGATGCTAAAACCTGCGGACTCAATAAAACAGCGTTACTTCCTGCTTGACCCGCCCCGTCTGGCCCATCGGCCGCTACCGACGGTGCCCTTGCTTGAGAGTGCACGTTTGGATGACTCTCTGACTGCCTTGGTGATGGAGGTCTAGCTGGTGGAGGAACTTGGGGCAGGGGCGGCAGCCCTATCTGATGAACACCCATCAACTGACTAGGCGCAGGCTGCAACCAATGCCCATATTGGGGGCCTGCCTGCTGGGGGTCCAAAAACTGCATAAACTGCGGGAAAGCATACGGCTGATATAAATGACTTAACTGCTGGGGATATTGAGGGTTAAATAAATGCTGCTGCCTTGTTAAAGGCAAATGCACAACATTTTGCTGGGCCCCTTGACTGAAATACGGGGACCATGCCACTTGCTGGGGTTGAAAATCCCCACCTGCCTGGACATAAGGTTGATGGAAAAAGGGGGAGGGGGGGGGATTGCAATCAATCCCCTTGTCATATCCAAACCTGCCACTGCAGGTCCTGGGGAACTCATTATACCCCTTGCTGCCCCTACCTGATTTATTACATTATTATTTAAACCTGTTATGGAAGAGGCTAATATGCTGCCTCTCCCCTGGGGTCCCAATGGCTGCCTGCCTGTCCCTGCAGCCACGCTCCCCTCCCCAGCTCCTGAAGCCGTGGGAGAGGGGCTAACGGCCGCCGGGTCTGCTGTCATGGAAACGGGGGCGGGGCTTGTGGCAGCGGGTGCCGATGCACTGGACCCGCTGCTTAATACTGGGGTTGGCCGGCGGGGTGTGCTCGCAGGGCTGGCCGTTGCTCCTGACAGCCAGGCCCGCAGCACTGAGGGAGATGGAGGCGGGTGACTCATCACCGCTACCTCTGACGGAGCCGCACGAGCGCTGGGAGCCGCGTAACCGGCTCCCCTTACAGAGAATCGCCGCGCTCCCCTCATCGCCGGAGAGGCAGCGGCGGCAGAGAGAGGCTTGGATGCCTTAACCAAGCGGCGGGGAGAGGGCGCACTGCGGCGGGGGCGAGGCATGTTAATAGCCTTGAAGCAATTCAGTGGCAGCAGAAACACTAACAAATCTTAACCCCAAATTTACCTCACAAAAGAAACTTTTGACTAAAATTACTTTAACTAGATAAAGCAACCAAATAATATATAATTAAGCTAAGTGAGCAGTAATAAATATTATCAAGGGATAAAATCTAATTTAAAACATTAACAGTTTATGAAACACCTGTAGAGTGATACCAATACTTTACCAGTCCAGGGATCACAAAATGGCAAGAGGAATTTGAAATCCTCTGCCCACACTTAAATAAACTAATCTAACCCGCCTACCTAACCACTCCCTATTGGATAATGTTTGATTGACATACGTCAACAACCTATTAGAAAATATCAACACAAAACCAGATCCAACTAGCTTAGCTACATAACAAACAGGGTGCTTATATTCACTCTATCCTATACAGTCTCTCGTTCTTTTTTTCAGCTCTCTCCATTAATATTCTGTTTGGTATATTCATCGTGTGGTCCTCCAGCCTATGTGGAGATACAACATTCCAGCATGCCCTGCCACAGTTTTGCTATTAGGGCATGCTAAAACAGTGTCAGAGTATGCTGGAAAGTGTAGCATCACAGCAGCTGGAAGGCCACATGTTGAATACCCCTGTAGGATTTAGATCAGAGCTAATAGAAGGAGACTTCTGAACAGTCCAATGTTTCATTCTTATCTATTCTTGGGTGCTTTTTACCTATGTGTTATTGGTCACTATACTGTTGGAGAACCCATGACCTGTGATGAGACAGAGCTTTATGACACTCCAGAATGCCTTCATAATCTTGAGATTTCATGGTGTCTTGCAAAGATTTAATTTACACCATGCTAGACGTAGCAAAGCGGCACCAAAACATAGCCGAGCAGAGCCACACATCTCCGATATTTTGGTGTCTACGCTTGCAGAGGACCAGTTCAGTGTATACCCCATCTGTGTCACCCCTGTCTGTCTACCCTTCCCCTTCAGATTGTAAGTTCTCACGAGCAGGGCCCTCTTCCCTCATGTGCTTATCCTTTCTCTTACTTTAATAATCTTCAACTGTACCAGCAGTCTTCTGCCACCTGATACTTATTCCAGTGTCATCTGCTGATGTAACTATGTGTATTTACTAGAGACGAGCGGGTTCGGTTCCTCGGAATCGGAACCCCCCCGAACTTCAGCCTTTTTACACGGGTCCGAGGCAGACTCGGATCTTCCCGCCTTGCTCGGTTAACCCGAGCGCGCCTGAACGTCATCATCCCGCTGTCGGATTCTCGCGAGGCTCGTATTCTATCGCGAGACTCGGATTCTATATAAGGAGCCGCGCGTCGCCGCCATTTTCACACGTGCATTGAGATTGATAGGGAGAGGACGTGGCTGGCGTCCTCTCCGTTAGAATAGATAGAGACACTTGAGTTGATTTACTACTAACTTAGTAATTTTGGGGAGCATTAGGAGTACTCAGAGTGCAGAGTTTTGCTGATAGTTACTAGTGACCACCACCAGTTTTATTTATTATTTAATATAATCCGTTCTCTGCCTGAAAAAAAACGATACACAGTCACATACCATATCTGTGCTCAGCCTCAGTGTGCTGCATGATAATATCATCTATGTATGTATATCTGACTGTGCTGAGTGCTCACTGCTCACACAGCTGAATTGTGGGGGAGACTGGGGTGCAGTTATAGCAGGAGTACAGTGCACACTTTTGCTGCCAGTGTGACTGACCAGTGACCACCAGTATATTGTCTGCCTGAAAAAGTTAAACACTCCTGTGGTGTTTTTTTTTTTAATTCTATAAACGCATTCTGCTGACAGTGTCCAGCAGGTCCGTCATTCATTATATTATATAAATATTTACCTGCAGTAGTGTTATATTTTTTTTGTTCATCTCTATCATCTTTATCATCTCTATATTAGCAGACGCAGTACGGTAGTCCACGGCTGTGGCTACCTCTGTGTCGTCAGTGCTCATCCATAATTGTATACCTACCTGTGGTGGGGTTTTTTTTTTTCTATCTTCTTCATACTAGTAGTTTAGGAGTCTGCTGACAGTGTCCAGCAGGTCCGTCATTATATTATATATACCTGCAGTAGTGATATATATATATTTTTTATATCATTATCATCTCTATACTAGCAGACGCAGTACGGTAGTCCACGGCTGTAGCTACCTCTGTGTCGTCAGTGCTCGTCCATAATTGTATACCTACCTGTGGTGGGTTGTTTTTTCTATCTTCTTCATACTAGTAGTTTAGGAGTCTGCTGACAGTGTCCAGCAGGTCCGTCATTATATTATATATACCTGCAGTAGTGATATATATATATTTTTTATATCATTATCATCTCTATACTAGCAGACGCAGTACGGTAGTCCACGGCTGTAGCTACCTCTGTGTCGTCAGTGCTCGTCCATAATTGTATACCTACCTGTGGTGGGTTTTTTTTTCTATCTTCTTCATACTAGTAGTTTAGGAGTCTGCTGACAGTGTCCAGCAGGTCCGTCATTATATTATATATACCTGCAGTAGTGATATATATATATTTTTTATATCATTATCATCTCTATACTAGCAGACGCAGTACGGTAGTCCACGGCTGTAGCTACCTCTGTGTCGTCAGTGCTCATCCATAATTGTATACCTACCTGTGGTGGTTTTTTTTTTTCTATCTTCTTCATACTAGTAGTTTAGGAGTCTGCTGACAGTGTCCAGCAGGTCCGTCATTATATTATATATACCTGCAGTAGTGATATATATATATTTTTTATATCATTATCATCTCTATACTAGCAGACGCAGTATGGTAGTCCACGGCTGTAGCTACCTCTGTGTCGTCAGTGCTCGTCCATAATTGTATACCTACCTGTGGTGGGGTTTTTTTTTCTATCTTCTTCATACTAGTAGTTTAGGAGTCTGCTGACAGTGTCCAGCAGGTCCGTCATTATATTATATATACCTGCAGTAGTGATATATATATATTTTTTATATCATTATCATCTCTATACTAGCAGACGCAGTACGGTAGTCCACGGCTGTAGCTACCTCTGTGTCGCCAGTCACTCGTCATCCATAAGTATACTAGTATCCATCCATCTCCATTGTTTACCTGAGGTGCCTTTTAGTTGTGCCTATTAAAATATGGAGAACAAAAATGTTGAGGTTCCAAAAATAGGGAAAGATCAAGATCCACTTCCACCTCGTGCTGAAGCTGCTGCCACTAGTCATGGCCGAGACGATGAAATTCCATCAACGTCGTCTGCCAAGGCCGATGCCCAATGTCATAGTACAGAGCATGTAAAATCCAAAACACAAAATATCAGTAAAAAAAGGACTCAAAAATCTAAAATAAAATCGTCGGAGGAGAAGCGTAAACTTGCCAATATGCCATTTACCACACGGAGTGGCAAGGAACGGCTGAGGCCCTGGCCTATGTTCATGGCTAGTGGTTCAGCTTCACATGAGGATGGAAGCACTCAGCCTCTCGCTAGAAAAATGAAAAGACTTAAGCTGGCAAAAGCACAGCAAAGAACTGTGCGTTCTTCGAAATCACAAATCCACAAGGAGAGTCCAATTGTGTCGGTTGCGATGCCTGACCTTCCCAACACTGGACGTGAAGAGCATGCACCTTCCACCATTTGCACGCCCCCTGCAAGTGCTGGAAGGAGCACCCGCAGTCCAGTTCCTGATAGTCAGATTGAAGATGTCAGTGTTGAAGTACACCAGGATGAGGAGGATATGGGTGTTGCTGGCGCTGGGGAGGAAATTGACCAGGAGGATTCTGATGGTGAGGTGGTTTGTTTAAGTCAGGCACCCGGGGAGACACCTGTTGTCCGTGGGAGGAATATGGCCATTGACATGCCTGGTGAAAATACCAAAAAAATCAGCTCTTCGGTGTGGAAGTATTTCAACAGAAATGCGGACAACAGGTGTCAAGCCGTGTGTTGCCTTTGTCAAGCTGTAATAAGTAGGGGTAAAGACGTTAACCACCTCGGAACATCCTCCCTTATACGTCACCTGCAGCGCATTCATCATAAGTCAGTGACAAGTTCAAAAACTTTGGGCGACAGCGGAAGCAGTCCACTGACCAGTAAATCCCTTCCTCTTGTAACCAAGCTCACGCAAACCACCCCACCAACTCCCTCAGTGTCAATTTCCTCCTTCCCCAGGAATGCCAATAGTCCTGCAGGCCATGTCACTAGCAATTCTGACGAGTCCTCTCCTGCCTGGGATTCCTCCAAAGCATCCTTGAGTGTAACGCCTACTGCTGCTGGCGCTGCTGTTGTTGCTGCTGGGAGTCGATGGTCATCCCAGAGGGGAAGTCGTAAGACCACTTTTACTACTTCCACCAAGCAATTGACTGTCCAACAGTCCTTTGCGAGGAAGATGAAATATCACAGCAGTCATCCTGCTGCAAAGCGGATAACTGAGGCCTTGGCATCCTGGGCGGTGAGAAACGTGGTTCCGGTATCCATCATTACTGCAGAGCCAACTATAGACTTGTTTGAGGTACTGTGTCCCCGATACCAAATACCATCTAGGTTCCATTTCTCTAGGCAGGCGATACCGAAAATGTACACAGACCTCAGAAAAAGACTCACCAGTGTCCTAAAAAATGCAGTTGTACCCAATGTCCACTTAACCACGGACATGTGGACAAGTGGAGCAGGGCAGACTCAGGACTATATGACTGTGACAGCCCACTGGGTAGATGTATTGACTCCCGCCGCAAGAACAGCAGCGGCGGCACCAGTAGCAGCATCTCGCAAACGCCATCTCTTTCCTAGGCAGGCTACGCTTTGTATCACCGCTTTCCAGAATACGCACACAGCTGAAAACCTCTTACGGCAACTGAGGAAGATCATCGCAGAATGGCTTACCCCAATTGGACTCTCCTGTGGATTTGTGGCATCGGACAACGCCAGCAATATTGTGTGTGCATTAAATCTGGGCAAATTCCAGCACGTCCCATGTTTTGCACATACCTTGAATTTGGTGGTGCAGAATTATTTAAAAAACGACAGGGGCGTGCAAGAGATGCTGTCGGTGGCCAGAAGAATTGCGGGACACTTTCGGCGTACAGGCACCACGTACAGAAGACTGGAGCAACACCAAAAACGCCTGAACCTGCCCTGCCATCATCTGAAGCAAGAAGTGGTAACGAGGTGGAATTCAACCCTCTATATGCTTCAGAGGTTGGAGGAGCAGCAAAAGGACATTCAAGCCTATACAACTGACCACGATATAGGAGGTGGAATGCACCTGTCTCAAGCGCAGTGGAGAATGATTTCAACGTTGTGCAAGGTTCTGCAACCTTTTGAACTTGCCACACGTGAAGTCAGTTCAGACACTGCCAGCCTGAGTCAGGTCATTCCCCTCATCAGGCTTTTGCAGAAGAAGCTGGAGACATTGAAGGAGGAGCTAACACTGAGCGATTCCGCTAGGCATGTGGGACTTGTGGATGGAGCCCTTAATTCGCTTAACAAGGATTCACGGGTGGTCAATCTGTTGAAATCAGAGCACTACATTTTGGCCACCGTGCTCGATCCTAGATTTAAAACCTACGTTGTATCTCTCTTTCCGGCAGACACAAGTCTGCAGGGGTTCAAAGAACTGCTGGTGAGAAAATTGTCAAGTCAAGCGGAACGCGACCTGTCAACATCTCCTCCTTCACATTCTCCCGCAACTGGGGGTGCGAGGAAAAGGCTACGAATTCCGAGCCCACCCGCTGGCGGTGATGCAGGGCAGTCTGGAGCGACTGCTGATGCTGACATCTGGTCCGGACTGAAGGACCTGCCAACGATTACGGACATGTCGTCTACTGTCACTGCATATGATTCTCTCACCATTGAAAGAATGGTGGAGGATTATATGAGTGACCGCATCCAAGTAGGCACGTCAGACAGTCCGTACGTATACTGGCAGGAAAAAGAGGCAATTTGGAGGCCCTTGCACAAACTGGCTTTATTCTACCTAAGTTGCCCTCCCAAAAGTGTGTACTCCGAAAGAGTGTTTAGTGCCGCCGCTCACCTTGTCAGAAATCGGCGTACGAGGTTACTTCCAGAAAATGTGGAGAAGATGATGTTCATTAAAATGAATTATAATCAATTCCTCCATGGAGACATTCACCAGCAGCAATTGCCTCCACAAAGTACACAGGGAGCTGTGATGGTGGATTCCAGTGGGGACGAATTGATAATCTGTGAGGAGGGGGATGTACACGGTGATGAATCGGAGGATGATGATGAGGTGGACATCTTGCCTCTGTAGAGCCAGTTTGTGCAAGGAGAGAGTAATTGCTTCTTTTTTGGTGGGGGTCCAAACCAACCCGTCATTTCAGTCACAGTCGTGTGGCAGACCCTGTCACTGAAATGATGGGTTGGTTAAAGTGTGCATGTCCTGTTTATACAACATAAGGGTGGGTGGGAGGGCCCAAGGACAATTCCATCTTGCACCTCTTTTTTCTTTCATTTTTCTTTGCGTCATGTGCTTTTTGGGGAGTGTTTTTTGGAAGGGCCATCCTGCGTGACACTGCAGTGCCACTCCTAGATGGGCCAGGTGTTTGTGTCGGCCACTAGGGTCGCTTATCTTACTCACACAGCTACCTCATTGCGCCTCTTTTTTTTCTTCTTTGCGTCATGTGCTGTTTGGGGAGTATTTTTTGGAAGGGCCATCCTGCGAGACACTGCAGTGCCACTCCTAGATGGGCCAGGTGTTTGTGTCGGCCACTAGGGACACTTATCTTAGTCACACAGCTACCTCATTGCGCCTCTTTTTTTTTTTCTTTGCGTCATGTGCTGTTTGGGGAGTATTTTTTGGAAGGGCCATCCGGCCTGACACTGCAGTGCCACTCCTAGATGGGCCAGGTGTTTGTGTCGGCCACTAGGGTCGCTTAGCTTACTCACACAGCTACCTCATTGCGCCTCTTTTTTTCTTTGCGTCATGTGCTGTTTGGGGAGTGTTTTTTGGAAGGTCCATCCTGCGTGACACTGCAGTGCCACTCCTAGATGGGCCAGGTGTTTGTGTCGGCCACTTGGGTCGCTGAGCTTAGTCACACAGCTACCTCATTGCGCCTCTTTTTTTCTTTGCGTCATGTGCTGTTTGGGGAGTGTTTTTTGGAAGGGCCATCCTGCGTGACACTGCAGTGCCACTCCTAGATGGGCCAGGTGTTTGTGTCGGCCACTTGGGTCGCTGAGCTTAGTCATCCAGCGACCTCGGTGCAAATTTTAGGACTAAAAATAATATTGTGAGGTGTGAGGTGTTCAGAATAGACTGAAAATGAGTGGAAATTATGGTTATTGAGGTTAATAATACTTTGGGATCAAAATGACCCCCAAATTCTATGATTTAAGCTGTTTTTTAGGGTTTTTTGAAAAACACACCCGAATCCGACAAAAAAAATTCGGTGAGGTTTTGCCAAAACGCGTTCGAACCCAAAACACGGCCACGGAACCGAACCCAAAACCAAAACACAAAACCCGAAAAATTTCCGGTGCACATCTCTAGTATTTACCCTGTACTTGTCCTATACTGTCATCAACTGTAAATTGCTGTTTTCCTGTTTGATTATTTATGTACTCTGTAATTGGGCACTGCGGAACCCTTGTGGCGCCATATAAATAAAGGATAATAATAATAATAAATGTGCAGACCGGGTCCTGCAATACCGCACGCAGTTCCAAGCCTTTGCATGATTGACAGAAACAGGCATTTGTGGGATGGTGCAGGGATGTTAATGGGCAGCATTCCCAGAAAAGGGAGTGTTGCCCCCATTTTCTGGGAGGGGAGAGCCTGGAGATCTTGCATGCAGCATTGCATTTTCATCCATCTCTGAATAGGCCCAGAGTTGATATTATCTACCCCATGCGCCTTTAAAAATGCTGGATATGATAAATTGGACCATAAAATACATAATTGATGCCGCTCAGTAATGAAAGTCCCATCAGATGCTTTGTTTTAAGTAATCTCCAGAGAATAATACAATATATATTTTCATTTTACTTACCTTTTAAATGCTTCTCTTGCATTGCCAATGTCTTGTACTCCCAGTCTTGTCTCTCCCAGTTAATGATTTATCTCAAGTACCTGGATTAACCTCAGTTAGATAACTTTATATATCAAGGAAATGTCTTGATTGTACTCTTTATCTATTGGCTAGAAGCCCACTGGCATTAAAACTTATGCTTCTGTACCAGAGGCCTCATTTACGTTGTTAACACTCGGTATGGTGCCATCAGAAGAGGAGCGTGACTTTCTGGGGGAGTGGGTGGGGCTTCACGGGAGGGGAGGGGCTTTTCCATCCCACCCGGTTTTTCATCAATTTGGGGGTTCGGGAGGTGCGGTCTGCCTCCCTCAGAGTGCTGTTTCTGCAGTGGCGGCTCCTACACAGTGACAGGAGCCGAGTGCTGCACATAATGTACCAGTGCAGCAATCACCCCCCTTGTGATCTGTACAATGCATACAAACAGATGTCAACTAAACCCATTTTAACCCATGTACATAAAATTGGCATTCATATTTGTTTACATTGTGGTGCAAGTGCCATAAGGATTTTTGTAAGTACTATGTTAGTGTGTTTAAAGTTTAGCAGATAAAAAAAAAATGAGTGATGAGAGATCAAAACTGGAAGTGCATGGAACTACCTTTCACCTCCTGCCAACTAGCACGAAACTCCCTCCGTTACCAAGAATAAACTGTTTGGCTAATTAAGGACACAGGTTTATAAAATAATTTGTAATAATGTTAAAGGATAGCAAGAAAGCACCAGGCAGCCAATCTTTGTACTTGGGGGTGCATCCTCTACCCCACAGTATTTGCTGGGATACTTGTTTCCTCTTTTAGCACAGCACTGGACCCTTCCCCAAGAAGCTGCCCAGGTCCCAACCCTGAGTTGGAGGCTGATCTGTCCCTAGATCTAAGAGAAAGCCCAGCCAACATTCTAGTGTCCAATATGGCTGTTGACATCTGTGTTTCACCACCTAGCTGCACCTAAATGAACGACCATGAAACAGAAACACAAACACTCAGAGAAGCACAGTGAAAATGGGAATAAATGGAAGGGGACATCCAAAATAGCAAGAGGCTGAAATGCCTGTGTCAGCCAATAGGTCCTTCCCTAGCCAATCATACTGGAACTGGACACCAAACCAAATTCTTTACATGACAACAAAACAGACCCTTACAAGTCACAAATCAGGCAGCTGACATGTGTTCACGCCTAATCATCCCTTGCATACAATTATATTAATATTTACACCACCATTGCAGTGTCTAAGTATTAGGACCACCTTTATATAATATGATTTTATCTGTATGTTGTTTTGCTTGTTTATAACACTGAAACAAGGGTAAAACATGTTTTGTGTTTCTTTGTTTAGCCATTAAAAACTACAGTATAAACACTCTGAACACTGGACTACAACCACTTATCAGCATTCCCTATGGTCACTTAAGATTCAGGCTTCCACATCAAGTAAGGGAGTATCTGCAAATATCTAATGCAATAACATCATATCCTCTTTTTTTAAAGATAAGCCTTGTATACAGTACTTCAGTGCTACAACACAACAATGTAATAAATTATGTTAAGAACATCATCTAAAATGTTTCAATGAGTCCCTCAGGTCTGCAAATATATATTTTGGGTCATACACAATCTGTGTTTCATCAATTGTGTTGGACCTTTTGTGAGAGACGGTTAGTTCACTGTTTTCAAGATTATCAGACATGTCAGATGAAGAATATTTTTCAGTTATGTTGTCTTCGTGATGGTTAGGTTTAGGTCTTAAACCCACCCAATTTTTTCTTACTGCTGGTTTCAAACTCTGTGCAGATAGTATAAGATCATGGTTCTACTTGTGATTACACAGTGCCTTTCTGCATCCAAATGCTTGTCTCATGGTCTCTGAGATGGACTTTTGTCACCAGATCTATGATCAGACAAGCTTTTTTGCTCTTCTTCATTGAACAGTTTTTGTTTCACCTGTTGTCGTTCCTTACTCAGTCTTACTAATGTTGAATCATGTGAATTAAGTAGTTCATCATGTATTGGAAGATTTAATCCTTCTTCCCATCAGCATTTGTGGAGATAGTCCATTCTATCGTGATGCACTTCAGTAGATTAAAAGACTTTTGTTGAAACCTTCTTTACCATCATGTGCTTTCTTTATGAGGCTCTTTATAGATTTTGCTAAACTTTCCACCAATTTATTTGACTGTGGATAGTTGGAGCTTGACAAAGTACGAACAAATTTCCAATCATCACCAAATTGTCTAAATTCACTGCTGGAAAACGGAGGACTATTGTCAGCGAACACTTCCATAGGATCATAATGTCCTTCAAATTTACTAGTAGTTGTATGTAGTATCTTTAATTAGAGTAATCATCCGTGATGACAATGTACATCGTCCCATTACAATCAAATACATCTATGCCTAACTTCTGGTATTGTCTCTCTGGCACTGCATGAGGATTTAGCGGCTCGACTTGTTGCTTTGTTCTATACATAAGACATAATTTATATGTAGGCCAAATTGGTTCAAAGAATCCTGTTTGTGTGATCACATCCACTCATTATCTTTCAGTTGAGAAAAATCTTTCTTAAGTAAGTAATCATTCCTAAGAAAATTCTGACATCTCTGTTGTTGGGAGATTCCATATTCACTATGGTTGATATTTTCATTGGGTCAGGCTTTACACCTTTATCTGAGACCCCATCACCCATAAAGGTAAGTGTTTTCACAACAAATTCACATTTGTCCTAGTTTAGTATCAACCCTCTGGTGCAGGTGCGGCTTGGGATGGGAAATTGATGGAGGTAGTCCTAATGGGGGAAGTGTCTGTTAAGGGGGTGGGGTCTTTCAAGGGCATCGGGGTTCCTCCTTATAGGGTCTGATTCAGAGTTGAACGCAGTTGCAGCCTTCCTTACGTCTTTAGCTGCAGTTGCATCTGTCACTTTATACTAATGCCACTACAATGCCCTTCCCTGGTATATATCCATCTAAATATACAAGAAATGAGATGCCCACTGTGTCTACATAGCTACATTTGCAGAAAAATGATTAGTTTATATATATATATATATATATATATATATATATGAAGTAATTGTTCTGTAGCGCACATTTAACACGTTAAACAAATAAATCAACCTTGATCGATTCCATCTCCAGAACTTCCTGCAGCACATTTGCTATACATTCCAAACCTTTCTCATGTGGAATCAGTATAAAGCACGTTAATATCTATTGTTCCCTACTTATATTCAGTACTCCATTCAAAGTTTTCCAACAATTGTAATGCACGTGTGGAATCCTTTACATATGATTCCAGGACTGGGACATATTTTTTTTAGGTAAATGTCAGCATATTCTGATACTTGCAATGTAAGAGAATCAATCCCAGACACTATCGGACAGCCCGATGGCAAGTCTCAATTTTTGTGTATCTCGGGCAAAAAATATATTGTTGCCACTCTTAGAGTTCCATTCATTTATATTTATATTCATCCTGGCTTAACAAAATTATCACTTTTCCCTTTATTTAATAATACCTGTGATTCTCCCTAGTATACCTTAGTGGGGTCATGATTTAATGTAACATAAGATTTTGCATCAGAAAACAATATAATCACCTCATTGACATAATTGGCTGTATCCATGATTAGTTACCAGCACAACCCCCTTCCCCCTGCCCCACTTGTCTGCTTGTTTAATTACTAATTCTTTATTATCAGTAAGCATTTTAAGTGCCTGATTCTGAGCAGCTGTCAAATTTCTAGGTCTAGCTTTCTTTAAACCAGACAAAGCATTAGGTTTCTCATTTTCCCAATTCCTTAGCAAATCTCCCAACATGACACTTTCTAGGAGGGACAAAATGCTCTGTTCCTGGACTTCCCTCTTAATTTATGATTGCAATCACTTGTATAGAACTAGTTAATTGATGATAAAGGTGTTTCAGCACAGGTGATGGCAATCTTAAATTAAGAGGGTCCAGGAACAGAGCATTTTGTCCCTCCTGGAAAGGGTCATGTTGCCTTAAGGCCCGTACACACTGGGCCATTTTGGCCTCAAAATTGTTAATTTTGGCCGTTTTGAGCGATCTTGAGGTCAAAGTCTTCCAGTGTGTATGGCTCAGCGACTGATGACTGGTGATGATGCGCACTCCCGCATCATTGCCAGCGAGTTGGGCCATCGGCTGGTTTGACCAGCATGCTTGCAGATGGTGGTTCCTTTTCCAGCCATCATCGCTCAGTGTGTACGGCCGCGAGTGATGATGGCTGGAGGGTGAACTCTTTTCTACCCACCGGACCCAACCTGTATTCTCCCCAAGCCCTACCTTCTTCGGCGCCGCGGTTCCACCTGCTTCCTCCAGTGCCTGCTGCTGGCCCTGCTCCCTCCAGCAGCAGAACCTCGGCTCCCTCCAGCTACATGCAGTGCAGCAGCAGGCAAGGATCATCAAGCAGTGATATCACTGAAGTGAGTTGCTGTATCAGCTTGTGTTCCTGGGTCATATACATTGCTGGCATAGGCCACCAATGCTTATTCATTGTTTTTTTATTTTAGCCAGTAATATATACATTGCTGGCACAGGCCAGCAAAGTATATATTACTGTCACCGCTGGCCACCAATGAAGAATATAAGCCAGTAATATATACATTGCTGGCACAGGCCAGCAATTTATACATCACTGGTGCCACTGGCCACCAATGATGCATATATTAGCCAGTAATATATACATTGCTGGCAGAGTCGCCCTTTATACACATTATGGCAGCAGTCCCCTTTTTATACATTACGGCTGCAGTCCTCCTTTTTGCACACATTACAGCAGCAGTCCCCCTTTTTACACACATTATGGCAGCAGTCCCCCTTTTTACACATATTACGGCAGCAGTACCCCTTTTTACGCAGTACCCATTTTTATTGGGAAAATAGCTCAGTGTGCACTGCTTTGGGCGAAAGATATATCTTTCAGAGATGTTGTCAAAGTCTTTTGAAATGGGCCTTCAGTGGTGCAAGGGATTTGGTGTAATTTCTTAGACAGTTCCCTTTCAAGGTAATTAACCTTACATATAAGGGTTTTTTTTTTTTTTTATTCTTTATTTTTTTATAATTCTTTATTTTTGCATGGTCAAACATAGTGGTGAAACAATACAATGAGAAAGAGGGCTGACGGTCCGATAACCATCGTCCAACAGGGACCCCAATTTTAAAATGAAGAACAAGAACAAACAAAAAAGAAACATTGACAATAAAGTATCAAATATAGGGGGGTGGGGGGAGAGGGAGGAAGAAGGGGGGACGGGAAAAAAGGGGAAAGACCACGACGTAGTAACATATCATTAGATACTTTAAGAGCTGCCAGACTAGAAAAGAAGGAAAGAAGAAAGGAGAAAGAATGGAGAAGTAGTAGCTGTCGCCCATGGGTCAGCGGATGGAGCTAAGGTCTGGAGGGGGGGGGGGGGGTGATCTATGCTCTGCAAGGAGCAAGGGAGTCCAGACCTGCTCAAAAGCGTGATCCCGATCATGTAGGTAGTACGTAATCCTCTCCATAGATGCAATATGCCAAATTTTGGCTTTAAGAGAGGGGAGCAAAGGGGGAGAAGGGTTTTTCCAATTGAGTGCAATCAGCAATTTAGCCGCGGTTAGAATATGTGTAGCCAATTTTTTTTGAGAATTTATCAATAATCGGGGGAGGATAACATAGCAGAAAGGTCCAGGGATCTTTCAACATGGGAGATTAGAGAAGGGAATTCAGGAGGCAGTGGACTAGGTTCCAGAAGGGAACAATGACTGGGCAGGTCCACCATATAGGCCTGCTTGCAATTGTGAAGAATGCATTTGTTAAGAAGAATGTGATTTAAGAATGGAGTTAGAACCGGAGTTTGAACTGGATTTGGACTACGCTAAAATCTCGAATAAAACAATTTCCCCAAACACTGCAACTCAGGACCATCATGTGGCCTCTCCTCACCTCTGCCTTGAGAACACCAGGACCAATGCCTAATACTTCTCTGTCCAAGAACATCATGACTGCCCCCAAGACTACCCCTCAAGCTGAGCAGGGAACTGAGGGGCGTGCGCATCAGGACCAGATTTTGCTGGGTCAGTTCCATTGGACATTAGTGTGCACTCCACATTCTTACACCCACCCGCACTGCTCCCCACACTCTCACACCCACCCGCACTGCTCTCATGAGACCAGGACATTTATCATTTTCACAAATTAATGTTTTCCTGCAAATGTGTCTTTCTCTTCTTCCTTCTTACAGGGTACTTTCCCCCCACTGTGTGCTATTCCTGTAATGTGTACCTCCATTGGTTGCACACCCTGCCAGCAGTAACCTACACAGTGCGCCTCACATGGCTGCCTCGGATGGTTCCTCCATGGGCAGGGTGTGCTTCATTTGGATCTTTCCATGCAGGGTATAGCATACTCCTACACTCGTGTCAGTTTTCCTGTGAATGCATTTGGCCCTTGTATGGCTCATCTCCCACTGTGTAACCTTCGTAGTGGGCCCAACATGGCTGCCTTATCTGGTAAACTTGTGGATGGGATGAAAAATACATGGACCTGATGGTTTTATTGGAACCCTACTCTGAACCTAAGGACTCTGCAATCTCCCCGTTTTGTGTTCTCTTCTAGGGGTGGACTATTCCAGCCTGGGTAATCCTACGCAGAGCGCCTAAGATGGCTGCCGCACCTGGTACCTTGTGAGGGTGGAATACACAACCCCTGGAGGTTATTACCCAAAATGCTTACACCAACCCTGCATTATGCTTTCTGTCTTTATTGTCTGTGTGGTTTATCTTTTGATGTAATACTTAAATCTTCTGTATTATGTGCATTGTTTGAGTTCTAGTTGGCGCCGCGGATGGCTGCCTCGGTGCTGCTCTGCCAAGCAGCCTTTGTGTTTAGTCCTACGTGTATAATATATCTAATATGTTGAGTCTATTGTACAGTTGCAATGTGCAGTATCAACTCATACGTGTAATGTGTGTAATGTATGCTATGTTCTTCCCCCTTCGTATGCTATGTATTCCCCCTTCATGTTGCTGCTTGGCGATGCATTGTACCACAAAGAATTCCTAGTGTACGTGAGTACACCTGGCCAATAAAGCTGATTCTGATTCTGACTCTGATTCTGATATGGAGCATAGTGCCTCTACATCCACAATTCCTCCAACAGTTTGGGGAGGAAGATGGGAAGAGTTTACTGAGTCTATCAGGAGTATAGTACCAACGATAGTAAATCTTGTATGCCGTCTCTTTGAAAGCAGTTGCAATAGAGCTCCTAGCTATCCCCAGTCTCATGTCCTTCCAGTCCTCATTGTCCGGGGGTGATCCAAGATCACGCTCCCAAGCGAGTTCATGGGATCTGGTAGAGGGAAGGGTAGAATCTAGCAGGAGAGAATAAAGTTGGGATATCAAGCCTTTGGAGAGGTGGGAGTTTTTACATATATTTTCAAAGGGGGTGAGGTCACGGAGTAAAGCAGAAGAGGGCAAGGAACTTAAAAAGTGGTGGATTTGTAAGAATTGGAAGGGATTAAGTGTATGCGAAGGGACCTTCTGTTGAAGATCAGGTAGGGACAACCATTGGCCCTGATCGTCAAAATCAACTGGGAATTTAAAGCCCAGCTGTGACCATGCACGGAACCTCGTAATCGAGAATCCAGGAGGGAACAGAGGGTTCTGCCAAATAGGGGTCAAGGGTGAGGGAGTGGAGGTGAGGTTCAACTTCAGAGAGTGAAAGTCCCAAATTTTAAGATTAAATTTAATAGTGGGGAGTAGTTTGGATGTTGGGGGTCAGGAGGTGGAGGATAAACCCCATAAGGGGGTCAGGTCAGGAAGGTTAACATAGGCTGACTCAATGTCCAACCAGGAGACAGAGCCAGGGGGAGCGTAAGAGGTGACAATATGAGAGAGATGAGAGGCCAAATAATAGAGTTTGATATCAAGGAGACCTCTACCGCCGGCGGAGGTTGGTTTTTTCAGAGTGTTGGCGGCAATATGGGGGGGGGGGGGGCTGTGATTCCAAATAAAATGAACAAGGGCTTTCTGAATGTTGCGAAGGAAGGAGGCAGGGACAGCCATAGGGAGAGTCTGAAAAAGATAGAGCCATTTGGGAATTATATTCATTTTAACCGCCATAATCCTACCCAGCCACGAAATGAACAGACCATTCCAGGACGTTAAATCAGCCTGGGTTTTAGTGAGAAGAGGTGAAAAAAAATTGTGAAAAAGAGAGTCGTAGCGAGAGGTCAAATAAATCCCCAGATATTTGATCTTTGTGGGCTGCCATCTAAAGTTGAAGTTGGCGCAAAGGGAGTCAGCTTCCCTAGAGGGGACATGAAGCAGCATAGCCTCTGATTTGGAGTAGTTGATCTTATAGCCCGAAATAAGACTATAAGAGTGGAGGACCGAGAATACATTTGGGAGTGAGATATGCGGCTGAGTCAGGGAAAGAAGGATGTCATCCGCAAAGAGAGAGATTTTGGGATTGGCATGGCCCACGTGTATGCCATGTATACCCTGATGGGATCTAATTTGAGAGGCGAGTGGTTCAATAATGAGGGCAAATATTAATGGGGACAGATAGCATCCCTGACGGGTGCCATTAGAGATGCGGACTGGGGCAGACGTGACGCCATTGATCAAGACCGTAGCGGTAGGGGGGGAGTATAGTGCCAGGACACCAGTGAGAAAGACACCAGACAGACCATAGGCCTCCAGGGCGGCTCTCAGGAAACCCTAGGAGATCTGGTCAAAGGCTTTTTCAGCATCTAAGGAGAGCATGATAGTAGGGGATATCCTGGAGTTCGAGATATGGATAAGATCGATAGCACGTCTGGTGTTATCCCTCGCCTGGCGGCCCGGAACAAACCCCACTTGGTCATAGTGAACGAGAGAAGGGAGATAAGGGTTTAAGCGGTTAGCCAATATTTTAGCAAATATTTTCAAGTCTAAGTTCAGAAGGGAGAGAGGCCGATAACTAGCACAGTTAAGGGCATCCTTGCCTTCTTTAGGGATCACCACAATTCTGGCCTCTAACATCTCATGAGGAAAAGAGTCACCATGGACAATCTTATTAAACAGGGACCGAAGGTGGGGAGAGAGAAGGTCGGAAAAATTTTTGTAGTACAAAGCCGTAAACCCATCAGGGCCAGGAGATTTGCCAATTTTCTGCGCGAGTATAGTCTGGACAATTTCTTCCACCGAGATCTCACTGTTGCGATGGTCCATGGCATCTTGAGGAAGTTTGGGCAAGTTAGAAGCAGAGAGAAAGTGAGAGATCAGGTCCAAGTGAGACAGAGAAGATGAAGCAGTTGAAGGGGATGGCAGATTGTACAAGCCATCGTAGTAGGATTGAAAGGCGGTCCTGACGGCAACCGGATCATGAACTGATAGGTTGCGGGGGTCTCTAATAGAGATAATATTTGTTTTTCCCCTAACGGATCGGAGGCGTGCTGCCAGGAGTTTGTCCGCTTTATCTCCCTTCTCATAGAAAGACTGGGGAAAGCCATTTAAGGCGTTTGGCCACTCGGCTGGAGAGAAGGAGATCAAGTTCCGCTTTAACTTTATGGAGTTCAGACAAAATAGCCTGGTCGGAAGACACCTTATGCTGAACTTCAAGGGTATGGAGTTTGACAGAAAGTTCGTTAAACTGGGTAAGAGACTGTTTTTTGGCCTTAGAGGCTAGGCTAATAATATGACCCCAAAGAACTGCCTTATGTGCTAACCAGAGTGGATCTAGAGATATCTGGGGAGTCATTGAAGGCAAAGTAGTCTGAGAGCTTGTCCCGAAGCTGGGACCGAATCTCCGGGTTATGAAGAAGAGAGTCGTTAAGACGCCATGGCATGGGGAGGGTGCGAGAGAGTAAGCCAGAGAGGTCACAGGAAATAGGGGCATGGTCTGACCAGATAAGCGGATAAATATGGGTGGAATGGAGGTTCAGAGCGAATTCGTGGCTGAGGAAGATCATATCAATGCGAGAGTAGGAATTATGAGGTGAAGAATAAAAAATGTAGTCGCGCGCAGAGGGGTCTTTTATCCTTCAGGAGTCGTAGAGGAGCTGGGACTTCATGAGATGGAGGAGAGACCTAGAGTGGAGGGAGTCTGACGAGGAGGCCGAGGGCAGAGAGGGAGAGCGATCCAAGGAGGGGTTCAGAACAGCGTCGTAACTAGGGGTGTGCAGAAGGGGCATTGCCCGCAGTGCACACCTAGTTAGAGTGCACATTCCCCCTGTGCCTGCCCGCCCCATACGCCGACTACGCGGGTGAGTGAGGCGCCACAGTTAGGAGGGCGTCGGGTTGTCACGGAGACAACAGCGCCAGCGGACTTTCAAATGTGGCATCTGCCGCAGCCAATCGGATGCAGGTGTCCCATGGTCTATGGCTCCCAACTGAGTCTCTCCCCAAGCAATGCCCAGTCTTTGCCCCCCCTCTAGTGTCTCCTCCCATGATGTCTCCATGGCTGTAGGCTCTTCCTCTGAAGCCGCCCGTGTCCAGCTTAAGCCGCCGCCGCCACTGCTGCTGAGGTCCCGGCAGCGCTGCGGCTGATCTCTGCTGCCTGTGAAGTGGACAAGAGGAGTCAGGAGCCGGCAACAGCACGTAAGTGCCTACACAGACACTACACTACACTATATTACACTACACCTCACTACAGTACACTACACTACACCTCACTACAGTACACTACACTACACTACACCACAGTACACTACACCACAGTACACTTCACTACACTACACTCTAAGGGTGGGGGGGGGGTGTAAGGGGGACTCTGCCTGCCATAATATGTAAAAGGGAGACCTATCCTGCCGTAACGTGTAAAAGGGGGACTCTGCCTGCCATAATGTGTAAAAGGGGGACCTATCCTAACGTAATGTGTAAAAGGTGGACTCTGCCTGCCGTAACGTGTTAAAGGGGGATGCTGTCTGCTGTAATATGTAAAGAGGGGACGCAGTCTGCCGTAATGTGTAAAAAGGGGACGCTGTCTACCATAATGTGTAAAAAGGGGACGCTGTCTGCCGTAATGTGTAAAAAGGGGACGCTGTCTGCGGAAATGTGTAAAAAGGAGGCGCTGTCTGCCGTAATGTGTAAAAAGGGGACGCTGTCTGCCGTAATGTGTAAAAAGAGGATGCTGTCTGCCAAAATGTGTTAAAAGGGGACGCTGTCTGCCGTAATGTGTAAAAAGGGGCTCTACCTGGTGTCGGGGTGCTACTGTGCAGCGTAATTTGAATAATGGAGACTACTGTGCACCATTATGAATTGGTATTATTTTGTGGCCACACCCATTTCCTGTGAATCCACGCCCCTATATATTTTGTGCATGCCTACGGCGCGCACTTCCGCCAGTTTACGCTGGGGGGGTGGGCGCCGATGCCGTTTTACGGCACTGGTTCAGAGCAGAATTAAAATCCCCTGCCAGTATGAGTTCCCCTTGCTGGATTTGAGTAAGGAAAGTATCTAATTTAGCAAAGAACAGCTCTTGATGCTGGTTAGGGGCATATACATTAGCTAAGGTACACAGTTTATTGTTAAGTTTCCCCACCAAAACAAGAAACCGACCCTCTTTGTCAGCGTGGGTATCAAGAAACTCAAAAGTGAGGTGACGGGCAATTAGGATCGCGACTCTCCGTTTTTTGGCCGTATGATCGCATGCAGAGTCAGGGTAAGGTTTACATTGAAGTGTAGGGTGTGAATTATGTAGGAAGTGAGTCTCCTGGAGGAAGACCAAGTCGCCCCTATGGAGTTTGAGAGACGCAAAAAGCTTTCCCCATTTTTGGGGGCTGTTGAGCCCCTTTACATTAAAAGAAAGGACCCGGAGACCCATGGGCAAACAGCGGAGAAGCAGGCAGGGTAGAAGAGATGTAGACTTGTAGTGGCAGCATAGGGAAATAAAGACGTAGGTAAGAAGGTCTAAAGACGTAAAACAGTGTGGTCAGAAGGAAGGGAGGAAGGGGGGGAAACTGGGAGGGAGGGGTAACTGGTCATCCGGCGGTAGATGCCAGGACCAGTGGCGCTGACAGGGGGAAGGGATACTAGGTGTCAGAAGGGCACCTAGGTCAGCTGAAGGGCTATGAGCCCCAAGGGGGCGCAGTAAGGCATCCAGGCGGAGCATCACAAAGTGCGTAGCTGCGGGTGGGAGACAGACCCCCCCTGAAGAACCTGATGGAAAAAGCTAGAAGAAAAACGACAAGAGCGAAGTGCAGAAGGAGCGCTAATATCAGAGAAAAATATAAGAGAGAAGGAGAACATAGAAGAGACGGAATGTCACATTGCAATAGCGGTTAATAACATAACAGCTGAAAATCGACTTAGGGTTCGGAAAATCAGAACAAGGTAACTCTAAGGTGAAACAGCTCCCCAGTTAGGGAGTATGACCGGAACAGGTCGAAAAATACACAACTACAAAGTATCAAATCAGGAAACTTGAAGTGAACTCAAGGAACTGGAGGCGGAGCTGGAGAGTTCGTAGAACCTGGAACCGTAAACCACTCCGACCGGGGAGGCGGTTTCCGCTGTGTAGGTGGAGGCAGGGGTGTAGTAGAAAAGTCCTGATCATCGGAGTGAATACCCAGCTTGGATAGTAATGATTGGGCCTCAGACGGGTTTCTAGCCGTGAGTAGCTTTCCTTGATGCCATACCAAGATGCGGAAGGGGAAACCCCAGCGGTACTTGATGTTATGTTGAGAGAGCAGAGAGGTGATGGGTTTAAAGTCTCTACGTTTGGCCAGGGTGAGCGGGGATAGATCTTGGAAGACCTGTAGGGAGACATCTTGAAAGGTTACAGTTCCCAGTTGGCGAACTTTTCTCATAATGGCCTCTTTCGCAGTGAAATAGTGCATTCTAAGAATGACGTCCCGAGGTTGGGAAGAATCTTGGGAGTGAGGCCGGAGGGCTCGATGAGCACAGTCTAGAAGGAGATGATCTTCAGGGGTGTCAGGCGAGAACTGGGTAAAGAGGCACTTGAGGTAGAGATCAAGGTGAGCTGGTTCAATCTCCTCAGGAATACCATGAATCCTCAAATAATTTCTTCTCGCCCTATTGTCCTGGTCTTCATGCTCTTCCCTCAATTGGGCAACATCTTGGCGGATCTGATGGAGGTCGGTCTCAACCGATTGTTGGAACGTCACCACCTCCTCCACCCGTCGTTCAAGGTGATCCGTTCTGGAGCCAATTTCGCGCGATATCGGACTTCAGGGAGTGGAGAGCTTGGACTGAGGTCTTAACATCTCTAACCTCCTTAAATAGGGAGAGAAAGTCTCGGTGGGTAAGGGGTGCGAGATCATCGTCCTCAGGGTCGGAGTCAGAGAGACCGTGAGAGTGTTCAGAAACTTTGGATCTGCTCTTGGCCGGGTGTTTTTTTTAGTAAGGAAAGGTGTGAGGTCAGATAGAGGGTAGGGAGAGTGCTCCAGTGGTTAAGCTCCAGTGGTTAAACTCAGGACCGGGGGGGCAGGTTTAGAGATAAGTCATAGGGGTCAGCAAAGAGGCGTGGGCAAAGCTGGGCCAGGGAGCTCCGTCAAAGCTCAGTGCAGTGCAGCCTATCCGCCCCAAGGGGGAGCCAGACAATCAGGGACAGCGGCTGTGGAGTGCCCCTATCAACCACTCACATCCAGGGCCAGCTTAGACCAAAGGCCCCAAGGTGAGGTCCGGTCAAGGACCAGCCAGTGACCGGGGCCCCTCTAGGATCCAGCAGGAATGGGGGTGCAGGGAAGGAGTGTTGGCCGCAGGAGCCCAGGTCACAGCAGCAGGGGTGCCTCCAACGGGGACCAGGATAGGTTGGAGCCTGCAAGGAGGGCGAGGGGGGCAATAGCAGAGGCTTCCGGGTGCCCAGCCAGCTCGTCTGCACACTCCGGGGGTTTGTGGCAGGGATACCGCCAGCACGGGGTTCCGGGTACCAGGGGGGGTGAAGGCTACAGGCCGCTGTGAGAATGGGTGAGCGGTGTTATGAGGGAGCGGTAGTCAGCCGGGCAGGGAGCTGAAGGTAGAAGCGTGGGAGCGCACAGGCCGTCAGCGGGCGCGGCGGCTGCCGCACAACGCTTCCAGAGCTCACTTCAGGGCCGCAGTGCGGCCGCAGGGGTCGTTTTCCGTAGGCGCGTCAGGCCGCAGGTCACGGCGGTCCAGCACAGCAGAGAAGCTTCCCCGGGCGGCAGACATGGACGAGCAGGGACCAGGGCAGCACGGAGGATCAGGAGAGCTGGAGGCCGTCTGATGGAGCAGGTGAGTAGAGCCGCGCGGGCGTCCTCTGTCAGCAGCCGCCGTCTCGGACCGGGAGGGAAATAGAGGCCCCGGCTTTAGGCCGCCCCGCAGGCTGCAACCCGCACAGACGCAGGCGTCTGCCGGCTCCGCAGACCTCACAGGCCGGTGCATGGGGGCCCCAGTAGACAGGATGGAAGCCCGTGAGACAGCAGGGGACAGTAGGAGGGGCAATATTGTAGGGCCAGGGCAGGAGCTTCAGCGCAGCACGTCTGCTCATCTCCGCCGCCAGGCCACGTCCCCAACCTTACATATAAGTTTAGATCACTGTAGAGATTACATTTATTTACTCCCGCTGTAGATGTAGAAGACAGGCCTTTCTGTAGCAACTTTTGTTGTGTTTGCGATAAGTGCATTTTAGACCAATTAAAAATAACTTTTGTAACTATGGTATCTAAATCAATGCTCTTTTTTTGTTGATGTGAGGTACATTTTCCCCTTCTTTTTCCTCTTCTTCTCTGTACCTTTTAAAGGGGACTGGCCTTCTCCCAATGATTGTGATTGAACCCTAATGGTCTCTGGAGATTCTCTAAAAAATTCCTTGCCGTGAATTCCCTATCTTGCAACGAACTTAGGGGGTCATTTGAGGTTAATCGCATGTAGCAACTTTTTGCTGCTCGTGCGATCAACTTGCCGCCGCCTATGGGGGAGTGTATTTTAGCATAGCAGGGCTGCGATCGCTTGTGCAGCCCTGCTATGCTAAAAAAGTTTCAAGCAAAACAAGAGTAGCCCTATACCTACTTACCCTTTGCGACGGATCCAGCGATGCAGGTCCCGGATTTGACGTCAGACATCCGCCCTCAAAACGCGTGGACATGCCTGCGTTCGCTGGACCACTCCCGGAAAATGGTCAGTTGACGCCCCGACACGCCTTCTTCCTGTCAATCTTCTTGCGGTCGCCGCTGCGACCGCTTTCTTCATACCCAGTGTCGTTGCGCAGTTCCCACCTGATCGCACCGCTGCGAAGAAGTGCAGCGTGCGATCGGGTTGGAATGACCCCCTTTGTGCCTTCTATCTGTTCATTTGGACAGGAGAGTAATAGTTCTCAATGAACCCCTCCATGTCTTTTCTCTTGGAACTCTTTGTCATTGACCAGGTGATCTTTTGGGTCTAATTTAGGCTGCGATCCCTAGTTAAAAATTTATTTAAGGGAGCTTTAGTAACAAGTTTCTAATTAGGCATTGATTACTGTCTACTATATGTTTTTTGGCACCCGCTTTATTATTTTCAATACCTGTTTCTTAGCAGACTTTAAGACAATTTCTGACTTGTCCTTTAACATAATCTTTTTCTTGTCTATTTTTTTTTTTTTTTTGCTTTAGTTTCCATAATTTCTGGGACTACAAGTCTCCACAGGTATAAAGCCAGTTCATCCTCAATGGAATCACTGCCTGCGTTATTGTACTTAAGGCCTAATTCAGACCTGATCGCAGCAGCAATATCTTTCTCTAGTGGGCAAAACCATGCTGCACTGCAGATGGGGAAGATGTAACATATGCAGAGAGAGTTAGACCTTTGCATTTAGGTCGGTGACTCCCTCTTTGTAATTCCCCTATTCAATTGCCGGGTAGTATCTGAAATTAAGGAAGAAAATAGGGCATGCTCCATAGCGCATGAATCCATAGAAAGGTATTTATTAGACATTGCACACAAAACAGGTCATGAGTAACGTACCAATGGTGTCGGCCTGAACTGCTGCTAATATTATTAGTTTCACAATATATGTGCACAGCACGATCAGCATACACGGCGTACACAGCAGGGTAATGTAGGTCTTTGTACCATTCAAATTAAATTTAAAATAAAGGGGTTAATCAATTGTAACGCCACGTATGTGGTGTATATGTTGATATGTGGTTGTGGGATAAGATATGTGATGAAAATGAAGAGAGCAGAGCTGGATTTAGGCCTCATGGGAACCTAGGAAAGATACTCGTTTAAAATATTGATAGCACTATATTTTCATTCCTGATTGCGTGCAGCAAACCAAAAGTTTCTTGGTGCATGTTCAGTGCAATCGCGGCACGTACGCAGTCTACCAGTAACCTCTTAACTGCATGAACATCGGCTTTGAGTACAAATCTGAATAAGGTAAACTGAGAGATTTCTCTCTTAGTACTATTAAGGTGGATGGCCCTCTTTCTGTTACTCCTTACATACAATACACAATTCTGATCTGAAAAAGTGCCTGGGATTAGAAAGTCCCTGTGAGGTTCAGTGGGGGCTGTGGTGTGGACACAAAGGGGGTAATTCAGAGTTGATCACAGTAGCAAATTTGTTAGCATTTGGGCAAAACCAGGGCCCTCATTCCGAGTTGTTCGCTCGGTAAAAATCTTCGCATCGCAGCGATTTTCCGCTTAATGCGCATGCGCAATGTCCGCACTGCGACTGCGCCAAGTAAATTTGCTATGTAGTTAGGATTTTTACTCACGGCTTTTTCATCGTTCTGGCGATCGTAATGTGATTGACAGGAAATGGGTGTTACTGGGCGGAAACAGGCCGTTTTATGGGCGTGTGTGAAAAAACGCTACCGTTTCCGGAAAAAACGCAGGAGTGGCCGGAGAAACGGGGGAGTGTCTGGGCGAACGCTGGGTGTGTTTGTGACGTCAAACCAGGAACGACAAGCACTGAACTGATCGCAGATGCCGAGTAAGTCTGAAGCTACTCAGAAACTGCTACGAGGTGTGTAATCGCAATATTGCGAATACATCGTTCGCAATTTTAAGATGCTAAGATTCACTTCCAGTAGGCGGCGGCTTAGCATGAGCAAATCTGCTAAAATTCACTTGCGAGCGAACAACTCGGAATGAGGGCCCATGTGCACTGCAGGTGTGGCAGATATAACATGTGCAGAGAGAGTTAGATTTGGGTGGGTTATTTTGTTTCTGTGCAGGGTAAATACTGGCTGCTTTATTTTTACACTGCAATTTAGATTTCAGTTTGAACACACCCCACCCAAATCTAACTCTCTCTGCACATGTTATATCTGCGCCCCCCCTGCAGTGCACATGGGTGGTCATTCCGAGTTGTTCGCTCGTTGCCGATTTTCGCTATACTGCGATTAGTCGCTTACTGCGCATGCGCAAGGTTTGCTGAGCGCATGCACTTAGTTATTTTACACAAAAGTTAGGTATTTTACTCACGGCATAACGAAGCTTTTTCATCGTTCTGCTGATCGGTTAGTGATTGACAGGAAGTGGGTGTTTCTGGGCGGAAACTGACCGTTTTCTGGGAGTGTGCGGAAAAACGCAGGCGTTTCAGGGAAAAACGCGGGAGTGTCTAGAGAAACGGGGGAGTGTCTGGCCGAACGCTGGGTGTGTTTGTGACGTCAAACCAGGAACGAAACTGACTGAACTGATCGCAATGTAGGAGTAAGTCTCGAGCTACTCAGAAACTGCTAAGAATTTTCTATTCGCAATTCTGCTAATCTTTCGTTCGCAATTCTGCAATGCTAAGATACACTCCCAGAGGGCTGCGGCTTAGCGTGTGCAATGCTGCTAAAAGCAGCTAGCGAGCGAACAACTCGGAATGAGGGCCCTGGTTTTGCCCAACTGCTAACAAATTTGGTGCTGCGATCAACTCTGAATTAGGCCCAAAAGGCAAAAGTGGTGGGGTGGGTTAGTGTACATGCACAGTAATGTGTATGACAGTGCCCAGCTTAGTGCCTATGACACCACGCTATTTTTTTATTTATAAGTACACTATAAGAGTTATTTTTTATGGTAGGTGGGACTGCCTTATATTACACATATATTACAAGTACTTAACATGGACTAGACAATGGGACTCTGGGGGTAAGAGCAAGTCTGCATGATGTTATACGATAGTCGTGAATTGCTACTTTGGGAACATTTTGGACAGGCCGAATATCTTTGTGGGGTCCGTCCAAGGGCCTCTTGGGACCCACGGGGCCCTAGGCAGGCACCTAGGTTGAGTTGTGGGAAATCTGAGCTTGGAAGCAGGGCCGGATTAACAATGGGGCGGGTGAAGGTGCAGCTCCAGGCCCCCCATACAAATAAGCCAACCCAGTGCTGGTGACAAGAAAAAAAAAATTCTGTCACCATCAGTGGCCGCCCAAAGCCTTGCCCACTCACTCCCCCTCACCCCCTCCACCCCACCTAGTGCCCACATACACTACAGCTGTGCCATCTCCATTATATGTGGAGCCAGCAGAATAGTGCACTCAGTGCACCTATGCCGGATACTATACTAACTAAAAGGCTATTCACGGGCAGAAACAAAACAGAAGGAGGCGGGTCAGCCCCTCCCCTCCACTCACATTTCCTCAACATCCTCTTACCACCTTTTCTCTAAAGCTGTGTTACCGGGGCTCAACGTCACGATGTAGTGACTGACCCCGGCACGGGGATTTGATGCTGTCGATGCCAATGTCCGAGATCCGCTACTGCCGGAGCCAATGTCGGTGGTCCGCTGCTGCCGGCGCCAGTTGCTGGGATCCACTGCGGCTGACGCCAATGACAGGGAGGATCTGATGCTGCTGAAAGAAGGTACACAGTGCCGTCTGTATGGGGGGAGGGAGCAAGGAGGTACACAGTGCTGCCTGTACAGGGGAGAGGAGGTACACAGTGATGCCTGTACTGGAGGGTGGAAAGGGGGATGTCTGTCTCAATCCTTTCTCAACCTTCTCTACACACTTCTCCCCTCTCTCTCTGTCTCCAACCCTTGTCTCTCTTTCTTTCTTTCTCTCTCTGTCGCCTACCCTTCTATCTTTCGCTCTCTTCCACCCTTCTCTCTCTTTCTTTCTTTCTTTCTTTCTTTCTTTCTTTCTTTCTTTCTTTCTTTCTTTATCCCACCCTTCTCTCACTCTCTCTCTGTCACCCTCCTTCTCATTCTGTCTCCTCCTACTCTCCCTCCCCCCTTTCTCCTCTCTCTCTTCTTCTTTCCCCCTTTCCCTCCCCCTCTTTCTACGTCTCCTTTTCTCTCTCTTCCCATTATCTCTGTCTCCCCTTTCTCTTTCTCTCTGTATGTCTGTCTCCCCCTTCTCTCTCCCATTTCTCTCTCTTTTCTGTGCCCCCTTCTCTTGCTGTCTCCCCCCACTCTCTCTCTGTCTCCCCCTTCTCTCTTACTGTCTCCCCCCTTCTCTGTCTACCCCATTCTCTCTTTCTCAGTCTCCCCTCTTCTCTCTCTGTCTCCTTTCCTTCTCTCTCTCTTTGTCTCCCCCCTTCTCTCCCAGTCTCCCCCCATTCTCTCTGTCTACCCTTTTATCTTTCTCTGTCTCCCCACCCATTCTCTCTCTGTCTCCTTTCCTTCTCTCTCTCCCCCCCCCCCTTCTCTTTCTCTCTGGATGTCTCTCTGTCTCCCCCTTCTCTCTCCCCTTTCTCTCTTTCTCCTCTCCCCCTCTCTTTCTCTCTTTGTGTCTCCCATTTCTCACTCTCTGCAGGGCCAGGTAAAGCCTTTGGGGTCTTGGGGCACTTAACATCTGTGCCCGCTGTGTCCCCTCCCCCTGTGAAGGTCCTAAAATATATATATTGCCAATTAGTTAACATTATACATGCTGACCTCTGAAGCATGGAAGTTGATTTTTCCCTATACTTGTCTGGGGAGGCCTTCCAGTCCTGTGAGAGGATCCGATGCCCCCAACGCTGGTGATGCTTTCGTCACTGATGTATTATACAGCATCCCCTGAGGTGAGCGTGGACCATCTGAATGGAGCAGTATCCGTGGTGTCTGCATGGTGCGGCCCGTCTGCATGGCCGCAAATCACCCCGGCCACTGCTCTGCCCATAAGGTCAAAGATCAGGTGGGGATCAGTAGGTTTTCTAAAATGGAGAGAGATTGCGCTCACTGGGGAAAGTTGGGGATGAGTGCTGCTTGACCTGGAGGTGTCCTGCCCCCTGTTTGCAGAAATTGTTGGAAGAATTAGGTCAGCGCGCTCTGGGGATGTGTGTTGAGGAGGGGGGGGGGGGAAACGGGAAGGAGGGGGTTGTTTTTGTGTTTGTATAGGGATGTCTATAATGTTTGTCTCTCATTTGGGTGCAATGATATCTCGTGAGACATGAATTGGGTTATTTATATTTATTAGGTGTATAACGTGGGTGGGTCCCCTCTTCAGGTGTGTCCTGCAGACTACCCTTTCTGTGTGTACCCTCCTAGACGGTACACCTGTGGTGGGGCCCTAATAGTCAGTATGTCCAATTACCACTATCAGGTGTGTCTTGCAGGCCACCCTTTATGTGTATACCCTCCTGATGGTATACCTTCTCAGAAGGACCCCAGCTGTGGTTAATGTCGGGTGTCCCTGTTTGTGGGTCACCTTTACCATAGGTGTGGTGAGCCTATGTGCTTCTGGTGGGTTTACTTATTTGTGTGGTGTTAAGAGTGTGACAGTTTGCGGCGTCCCGCCTGTCAGACTCTAAGTTTTGTCCTCGGCTTTGGGTAGCGGGTATGGGGCTGTGAGATCTCACCTTCCGCCGGGGACGAATCTGGAGCGTCTGCCGCCGGTGTCTGTAGTCCCGTGCCCGCTTCCTTCGTTGCCTCCGTGTGTCCTTTCTGTGGCGCCGGTTCCCGTCCCTGCAGCAGGCACCGCGTCTCTCTCCTGCTTCCGGGGTCCCGTCTGCTCGTTCCTGATGGCCGCGTCACCTGATAGTGGTAATTGGACATACTGACTATTAGGGCCCCACCACAGGTGTACCGTCTAGGAGGGTACACACAGAAAGGGTAGTCTGCAGGACACACCTGAAGAGGGGACCCACCCACGTTATACACCTAATAAATATAAATAACCCAATTCATATCTCACGAGATATCATTGCACCCAAATGAGAGACAAACATTATAGACATCCCTATACAAACACAAAAACAACCCCCTCCTTCCCGTTTCCCCCACCCCCCCTCCTCAACACACATCCCCAGAGCGCGCTGACCTAATTCTTCCAACAATTTCGGGGATCAGTAGGTTGGCAGGCCGGGTGTTACAGGGGGCGACACCCCTTCCCCCTGGATCCGCTACTGCCACCGAAGGAGGTTAGCAAACAGCGCTGCAGTTACAGAGGTCTGGCATTGTGGCTGATTCATTCTACTTCTCTTTAGGCTCCGCTGTCAGCAGCTGCTGTCCCAGCTACTGCTGGCCATGAAGCCTGGAGACGGGCAGAATGTCACTGTACAGCAGCTCTGGGCTTGGTGCCCCCTGAAGGACGTGGGCCCAGTGTACTTATCCCCTGGGCCACCCCTTAATCCAGCACTAGCTCTCTGTGTCTTTCCCCTCTTTCTATCTCTATGTCTCGCAACTTCTCTCTCCCCTTTCACTAACATCAGTATGCCAGGCAGGGTTAGGGATAGGCTGCAGGAGTGGAGGTTAGGGTTAGGCACTAGGGTGAAGGTTAGTATTAGGCTGTGAGAGGGGAAGGTTAAGGTTAGACTGTATGAGGGGAGGGTTAAGGTTAAGCTGCAGGAGTGTTAGGGGTGGGGTTAGTTTACTTACCAAGAAGTGTCGGGATTTTGTCCACTGACATCCTCACTGTAGGGATCCCACACCAAACCCATAGTGGTGCACATATATGTATAGGCACATACTAACATACAGAAGCACATAAAGACATGGGCACATACAGACATACGCACATATAGACATATAGGAGCACATATATGCATACTGTAGGCACATACGGACATAGAGGAGCACATACAGACATACTGTAGGTACATATAACCAGGGACATGCAGTCAGGGGAGGCAGAGCCTCACCTGTCATGCTCCCTATCATACTCAGAGTTCTCATTATAAAAATGATTGAAAGAACACAAAGTAGATATTTATAATTTATAGCATAAGCATCTTTTTGTGTTAATGCAATTATCTTTATAGATAAAATTTACCAGACTTTCAGGGCTCCTTCAATTGCAGGGAGAGATAGAGATGAGGCAGTGGTAGCTCAGACTCATCTCTCACACTGTCGGACTCTGCCTGTACAGATGGGCGGGGCTACACAGCGGCCAATCAGACTGCATAGAACAGAGAAATGTGAGGCATGCCTCACAGTGGGGGCATGTGTGAGCTCTGATGGACGGCTCGGATTGGTCATGTGACCAATCCAGGAAGTGAAGAAAGGCAGACATCGGAGCTGAGCTGCTTGGCAGGGGAGGAGGGAAATGGGGACCCGCAGTGCCAGCAGCAGCAGCCACCCGTGCACAGTGACTGGGGTGAGTAGCTGCCAGTACCTGGACTGTGTGTGTGTGTGTGTGTGTGTGTGTGTGTGAGTAACATCTGTAGTGTTTGTGTAACATTTGTAGTGAGTGTGGGGGCAGGACTGTGTGTGTGTGTGTTTAATCTGTAGTGAGTGTTGGGAGAGGACTGTGTGTGTGTGTGTGTGTGTGTGTGTGTGTGTGTGTGTGTGTGTGTGTGTAATATGTAGTGAGTGTGGGGACAGGACTGTGTGTGTGTGTATGTGTGTGTGTGTGTGTGTGTGTGTGTGTGTGTATAATCTGTAGTGAGTGTGTATACAGGTGTGTGTGTGTGTGTGTGTGTGTGTGTGTGTGTGTGTGTGTGTGTGTGTGAGGCATCTATGGTGAGTGCTCTCCCTCCCCAGGTGCTGCTGACAATATCACTGATAATTGTTTTGCCCTGTGTAACCTGCTGCACCAGGCCAGCTATGTTTCTGCAGGTGAGGGGGCAATGGGGGGCACCTCACCACACCAGTTTACTCACAACACTAGGGTGATGGCTGTGACCTGGCTATTACTGTATGTATGTTCTCCCTGTGTTTGCATGTATGTAGTGCAGGGACATAAGAGTTAAATTGTGTAGTGGGTGAGACAGGCTCCTGGCACTGAGAGCCTCCACCATTTGTGCCTCCCCAGCCTCTGACCTCACCGCACGTCACTGCATATAACGGACATACACAACCACATACAGACATAGGCACATAAAACAGAGGAGCACATGTAGGGGGTAATTCAGAGTTGATCGCAGCAGCAAATTTGTTAGCACTTGGGCAAAACCATGTGCACTGCGGGGGGGGGGGGGCAGATATAACATGTGCAGAAAGAGTTAGATTTGGGTGGGGTGTGTTCAATCTGATATCTAATTTGCAGTGTAAAAATAAAGCAGCCAGTATTTACCCTGCACAGAAACAAAATAAGTTTAACCCACCCAAATCTAACTCTCTGTAAAAGTTATATCTGCTCCACCAGCAGTGCACATAGTTTTGCCCAACTGCTAACAAATTTGCTGCTGCTATCAACTCTGAATTACCTCCATAGGCATACTGTAGGCACATCCGGACATAGAGGACCACATGAGCTCCAAATTTTAACTTGCCACTGGAACGACTTTACATCCCTGGATGCTGCCCCACAGCACAGGACACACCCTCACATCCTTAGTCACACCACATGAGCACTGGTCACACCCCTGCGGAGGTACACAATAGGCCCTTCAGAAATTTCAGCTCCAGGCCCATGTAGACCATAATTTGGTACTGACTGGAAGAGATCATTGAAAATCCACATATTGGCGCACTATAAAAATATAAAAAATAGGGTTGAAAACCACTGTGTCCTCCCGCCATTTTAGAACCAGGACGGTGATCCTCGAGCAATGAGATTTATTGACATCGAACATGTGGTGTTAGATCAATGTGGGGTAGATAGACTTAATTTACTATCCAAAAGAGAAAGTTATTGGATGGTTACTCTGAACACATTATTCCCTTGTAAAAATGAATGAGGGTTTTGACATCACCCATTCATAAAATAGGGTTTCGGTATGAATGGTCGACCATGTTATGGTCGACAGTCATTAGGTCGACCACTATTGGTTGACATTGGCATGGTCGACGTGGACAAATGGTTGACACATGAAAATGGTCAAACATGAAAAGGTCAACGTGAGGTTTTTTTTACTTTTTTTGGTGTCGTTTTCTGTGTAAAGTGACGGGGAATCCCAATAAGTGCACCGCTTCGCTTGCCATGCTTCGGGCAAGATTACCGTTCCCAATCATAGTCCATGTGGATCGTAAAGTATGGAAAAGTTTCACAAAAGAAAAAAAATGAGAAAAACTCATGTTTGGATTTTAATGATTCATGACTATAATAACTTTAGGGACAATGGATTAAAATGTGTGTTTTTTTAAGTTTTTATTATGTGTTAATATAGAACCTTAACTTTGATGTTGTAGTGAATGCCACTGTGGTTTTTATCATTTTAAATTATTTGGATGACTCATAGCATTCTTTCAAATTTTATAAGAAATGTATAGACAGTACCAAAAATTATTGAAAGCGCCTGATTGGTGCATGGGCAATGTACAGTATATAGAGGAGACTATGACAAGATAGGCCAGCACTCTGATGAAGTCCCAGTGATGAAATGTGTAGAGGCGTGGCCTAGCTTTTGGATGGTACAGCAATCTACCCTGCTGTGTACACAGTGTATGCTGATTGTGCTGTACACATAATTTATATTGTGAAGCTGATAATATTTGTGGTGCTTCAGACCACCCCGTTGGTACATTATTCATAGCCTGTTTTGTGTGTGATGTCTCATAAATACCTTTCTATGGATTCATGCACTATGGAGCATGCCCTAATTTCTACTTACAGTTCTGATACTACCTGGCTATTGGATGCGGGAATTACAACAGGGAATCAACAACCTAACTGTAAAGGTCTAGGGGCAGTGCTGGGATTGCAGCTACATGCAGGAGGCATCTCTTCGACATCTCCTGCATGCCCTGATGTCTGCCATATGTATGGTGCTGCAAAACACTTGAAGCGCCCTATAAATAAAATGTAATAATAATAATAATGCCCCTCCTGGAGATCAAACGAAAATACAATGCTACTTGCATGCAGCATTGCATTTTCATCCATCTCTGAATAGGCCCATAGTTGATCATTTCTATCCGATGCGCCTTTAAAAATGCTGGATATGATAAATTGGCCCCTAAAATACATAATTGATGCCGCTTAGTGATGAAAGTCCCATCAGATGCTTTGATTTAAGTAATCTCCAGAGAATAATACAATATATATTTTCCTCTTACTTACCTTTTAAATGCTTGTCTTGCATTGCACATGTCTAGTTCTCCGAGCTAATGATTTACTTCCAGTACCTCTTACCTTTTGTAACCTGGATTGACCTCAGTTAGATAACATATATCAATCAAGTGTGTTGATTGTACTCTTTATCTATTGGTCAGATGCCAGCTGGCATTAAATTATGCATCTGTACAATGCGTACAAACAGATGTCATTTAAACCGATTCTAACCCATGTACATAACATTGGCATTCATATTAGTTTACACTGGGTGCAGGTGCCATAAGGATTTTTGCAAGTACTACTGTGTTCATCATGTATGGAAGACTTAATCCTTCTTCCCATTAGCATTTAGTTACATAGTTAATGAGGTTGAAAAGAGGCAAAATGCCCATCGGGTTCAACCTGTAAACTGTCTTAAGCCGAGTTCATTATAATGTCCTAATTGAAGTAATGTTTTATGTTTAGTTACCAACTGTAAATCATGTTCCTCCCACACTAAAAATGTCAATATTTTAAATGTTATAACCTTGGATATGTTTTTCAGTCAGAAATGTATCCAATCCGTTTTTAAATGCATATACAGTATAGAGTCCGCCATTACCACCTTCACTGGCAGGAAATTCCAGATCTTTATTGCCCTAACAGTGAAGAACCCTTTCCTACGTTGAGTACGGTATTTTGTCTCCTCTAGCCTCACCGAGTGACCTTGCGTCTTATACAGAGTTCTTTTAATAAACAATTCCTCTGATAAATCTTTGTAATTTCCCTTTATATATTTGAAGATATTGATAATGTCTCCTCTTAGACGACTCTTTTCTAGTGTATACAATTTCAACCTAGTGAGCCCTTCCTCATACTCCAGTCCCTCTAGCCCTTTAATCAATTTAGTAGCTCGCCTTTGAATCCTTTCGAGTTTACAGATATCTTTTTTATAGAGTGGTGCCCAAAATTGAACACAATATTGGTGCGGACGTACCAATGATTTGTACAGCGGCAGGATTACACTCTCGTCCTTTGTCTCAAATCCCTGTTTTATGCATGCTAGCACCTTACTTGCCTTCTTTGCTGCACTTTGACATTGTGTACAGTTGTTTAGCCTATTATCAATGAGTACCCCCAAATCTTTTTCCAATACTGTTACCCATAGATTTTCCCCATTTAATATGTAGGTTGCATGTTTGTTTTTAGTCCCGAAGTGCATAATTTTGCATTTTTCTATATTGAATCCCATTTTCCATTTAGCCATCCAGATTTCAAGTTTAAATAAATCATTCTGTAGAGACTCCACATCTATTTCCGAATTAATTACCTTACACAATTTAGCATCATCTGCAAAGATTGACACTGTGCTTTCCAGGCTTATTTCCAGGTCGTTGATAAATATGTAGAACAGTAGTGGCCCAAGTACGGACCCTTGTGGTACTCCACTGACTACTGGTGCCCAGCTGGAGGACATCCCATTGACCACTACTCGCTGTACCCTGTTATCCAGCCAATTACTTATCCATGTACAAATAGTTTTTTCCTAGGCCAAGTTTCTTTAATTTGATGATCAGTCTCCTGTGAGGCACAGTATCGAAGGGTTTTGCAAAATCTAAGTATACCACATCCACTGCTTTTCCTTGGTCAAGATTGTCGCTCACTTCCCCATAGAAGCTAACTAAGTTAGTTTGACATGATCTGTCCCTTACAAACCCATGCTGGTTCTTGCTAATAAACTTAGTGGCATGCAGATACTCCTGTATGCTATCCCTTAAAATTCCCTCCAATAATTTCCCCACTGTAGATGTCAAACTAACTACCTGGATGATTTTTAGATCCCTTTTTAAATAATGGCACCACCTCAGCTATACGCTAATCCATTGGTACCATGCCTGATCTAATAGAACTATTGAAAATCAAGGATAGGTGTCTTGCTAGTTGTGACCTAAGCTCCATAAGAACTCTCGGGTGAAGTCCATCTGGTCCAGGTGATTTATTAATCTTAATTTTGCTTAGTCTCTCACGGACTATATACTTAAACAAGTATCTAGCCAGGAATCATTGCTTTCACTATCGTTATGCACTACTCCCACCGTCACTCTGGTGAACACAGATGGAAAAAATTTGTTCAGTATTTCCGCTTTCGTTTCGTCATCATTTATCAATACTCCAAATTCATCTTTTATTGAACCTATGTTCTCATTTCTTAACCTTTTATTGTTTATGTATTTAAAAAACTTTTTAGGATTGGTTTTGCTCTTTATAGCGATTTGCTTTTCATTTTCAATTTTAGCTGCTCTCATTGCTTTTTTGCATCTTTTATTGCATTCCTTGTAGTACTGAAATGACTCCTCCATTCCATTAGATTTAAATGCTTTGAAAGCACACTTCTTATTATCCATTTCTTCCTTGACCTTCTTATTAATCCACATCGGTTTGAGTTTGGTACTCCTGTGTTTGCTGCCCATGGGAATGAATTTGTTATCAATATTGCTATTTAACAACCCTTTTAACGCATCCCACATTACCGTAGTGTTCTTGCAATGAAACAAATCTTCCCAGTCAATGTCGTTAAGTGCACCTCTCAGCATACTGAAGTTAGCCTTCCTAAAATTAAATGTTTTGGTTGATCCCTTGTAGTGATTTTTCATGAAACTGATGTCGAATGTAATCATATAGTGATCACTGTTACCCAAGGTCTCCCCAACTTTAGTGCTTGATATAATGTCCACATTATTAGTAATTACTAGATCCAGAGTAGTTTTACCTCTAATAGGGTCCTCGACTAATTGAGACAAGTAGTGATCATTTAATGTATTTAAAAACCTGTTGCCCCTAGCTTTAACACTTGAATCATTACTCCAGTTTATATTAGGATAATTAAAATCCCCAATCACTAGGATGTCTCCCAATCCCGCATCCTTTTCAATTTGCCGCAAGAGTTGTTCTTCCTCAAGTATGCTAATATCCGGCTGTTTGTAGCACGTACCTATGACTAGTTTTTTTGTATCAATACCCCCACTTGAGATTTCAACCCATAGTGACTCCACATTGCCTCCAGTCCCCTCGTAAATAACCTCCTTTAAGTATGGTTTAACATAAAGAAACACACCTCCTCCTCTTTTGTTAGCCCTGTCCCTTCTGAAAAGAGAATACCCCTCTAAGTTTGCAACCCAATCGTGAGAGTCGTCCCACCATGTTTCTGTAATACCTATAATATCATACTGAGCCTTTGATGCTAACAATTCCAATTCCCCCATTTTACCTGCTAGGCTTCTTGCATTCGCAAGCATACATTTTAGCTTAGTGTTTCTCTTGTCCGTTTGTTTTTTTAAGGGTATCCTATCATGGTTTACAAGTGCCTCGCTAGAGTTACTCTTACTGCCAGTTCTTCTCACTCCCTCTCCTCCCCCATCATACTTACTATTCCTTTTGATCCACCCATTTAGTCCTTCTAAACTCTCCGCCCCATCATAAGTATTTTCCATTATGTTACTTACATCAATTTCAATATGCTTTAATAATGAACCACAATTGTTGTTAGTTAATATTTTGGCAATATCATTGTTATTACCCTTTTTAGTACCCATGTAAGTACCCTTGCCGGCTTCTCTTTCCCTCCCCCCTTCTCCACCCCCCTTTAGTTCACTACCACCATCTTTACTATTCTCACTGCATGACCCATAGTTTCTAGGTAAACCCTCCCCCCAGGCACCTAGTTTAAAAGCTCCACTTACCTTCCAACCATCCTTCCCCCCAGCACCGCAGCCCCCTCCTCATTCAAGTGCAATCCATTGCGACAAAAAAAATGGTGCCTGACTGAGAAGTCCGCCCAGTGTTCCAAGAATGCAAACCCCTCCTTCCTACACCAGTTTCTAAGCCACACATTTACCTCACTAATCTCTCTCTGCCTCCCTGGACTAGCGCGTGGCACAGGTAGTATTTTGGAGACTATTACCTTAGATGTCCTTGCCTTTAGTTTCTGGCCTAAATCCCTATATTCTTTCTTAAGGCCATCCCATCTACCACTAACTGTCGTTGGTGCCAATGTGCACCAAGACTGCCGGGTCCTTCCCAGCCCCTCCCACCAATCTATCTACCCGGTCCGCAATGTGCTGCACCCGGAAGACAGACCGTACTGCAATCGCGATCTCGGTAGCAGATTGCCCTAGCTGTCTTCCTGATGATAGAGTCCCCTACCACCACGATGTGCCTGGGTACCTCTCTCTCTCTTTCATCCCATCCGAGCCAGAGGGACCACTCCTCTGGTTGCTAGAGGGAACAGTCTCCTCCAGTTCCGTCATTTCCTCGCTATCATCCACTGAATCTTCGTCCAATCGGGCAAATTCGTTCGGGTTTGATAGTTCGGAGATGTCATGCCTCCCCCTCTTTTTCTTCCTTCTAACAGTGACCCAGCTAGCTACCTGATTATCCTCGTCTACCGGTGTCCCCCCCCTGCAACTCCTCCACCGTTCTATCTAAACTTTGCTCAAGAATGTGAATCTCCCTCAGCCGCGTAATGGTTTGCTCTAGATCAGTTACCTGGGCTTCCAGGGCAATCGTTCGCACACATCTTGCGCAGATGTATTTACCCTGGGACGGTTGCTCCAGGTGTGCATACATCTTGCATGATGCACTGAGTGAGATTCTCAAACCTGGCCCCTCCCATTTGCTTGACAACTCAACTCCCTATTAACTTCCGAAGAATAATGCAGAATAATACAAAACATGCAAGCAATGCAATGCAAACAATGCAATATGTGGAGAAAGTCTATTCTATCATGATGCACTTCAGTAGATTAAGATACTTTTGTAGAAATATTCTTTCCCATCATGTGCTTTCTTCATGAGGCTCTTTATAGTTTTTGCTAAACTTTCTACCAATTCATTTGACTGTGGATAGTTGGAGCTTGACGAAGTATGAACAAATTTCCAATCATAACCAAATTGTCTAAATTCCCTGCTGGAAAATAGAGGACCATAGCCAGTGAACACTTCCATAGGAACATCATGTCTTGCAAAGACTGACTTAATGCAATTAATTGCAAATTTACTAGTAGTTGTATGTAGTATCTTTAATTAGAGTAATAATCAGTGATGACAATCTACAGCTTTCTTTACAATCAAATAAAGCTATGCCTACCTTCTGGTATGGTCTCTCTAGCACTGCATGAGAATTTATTATTACTAAATAAACTTGAAAGCATAGGGGTGGATTATAAAACAGTTAAATGGATAGGAACCTCGTTGCAGAATAGGAAACAGACAATTGTAGTAAATGGAGTGCAATCTATGGATGGAAATATTACCAGTGGAGTACCCCAGGGATCTGTACTTGGACCAGTTCTCTTTAATATCTTTGTTGGTGACATTGCAAATGGTATTGAAGGGAAAGTATGCTTTTTTGCAGATTATACAAAGATATGTAACAGGGTAGACACACCGGGATGGGTAAAACAAATAATTGATGACCTAGCTAGGCTTGAGAAATGGTCAAGAACGTGGCAACTACAGTTTAATGCTAAAAAATGCAAAATCATGCACTTGGGTCTCAAAAACCCAAAAGCTAAATATAGTATCAAGGGTACTATAATGGAAACTACTGAGGAGGAAAGGGTTTTAGGAGTCACTATTTCAAGTGACTTAAAGGCAAGAAAGCAATGCAACAAAGCAATGAGAAAGGCAAGTCAGATGCTTTGGTTGCATAGGGAGAGGAATCAGTAGCAGGAAAAAAAAAGTAATAATGCCACTCTATAGGTCATTGGTACGGCCCTATCTGGAACACTGTGTCCAGTTCTGGAGACCATATCTGTAGAAGGATATAAATACATTAGAGAGTGTACAAAAAAGGGCAACTAAAATGGTGCATGGCCTACATCAAAAAACGTACCCGGAAAGGCTAAAAGATCTTAACATGTATAGTTTGGAGGAGAGAAAGGAAAGGGGGGACATGATAGAAACTTTCATATATACCAAGGGTCTTAACACCATTCAGGAGGGAAACACTCTTCAAAGGAAGAGAAGTATTAGAACTCAAGGACATACGCTGAAACTGGAAGGAGGCAGGTTCAAGGGGAATTTAAGGAAAAATGACTTCACAGAAAGGGTAGTGGATAAGTGGAATAGCCTCCCATCAGAGATGGTAGAGGCTAAGACTGTAGAGCAATTTAAACATGCTTGGGCTAGGCATATGAATATCCTTACAAATAATTAAGGTTCAAAAATGGTCAAGATTACCTAAAGGATAAAAAAAGGGGCAGACTAGATGGGCCAAGTGGCACTTATCTGTCATCAAATTCTATGTGTCTAGTGGCTCAAGTTGTTGCTTTGTTCTGTACATAAGACATAATTCATATGTAGGTCAAATTGCAAAGCATTTGCTGAAATCCTTATTCTTTTTGCTGGTTCAAAGAATCCTGTTTATGTGATCACATCCACCCATTATCTTTCAGTTGAGAAATAAACTTTCTTAAGTAAGTAATCATTCCTAGGAATCTTCCGACATCTCTGTTGTTGGGAGATTCCATATTCACTATGGCTGATATTTTCTTTGGGTCAGACTACACCTTTTTCTGAGACCACATCGGCCATAAAGGTAAGGGTTTTCACAACAAATTCACATTTGTCCTAGTTTAGTTTTAGATTAACTTTTCTGGCAAGTTCCATCACTTGTCTCAATCTGGAACCATGGTCTTCCTTTGTACAACCCCAGATAATAATGTCATCCATCATTGTTTCAACACCTGGCACAGGTGCAAAAATCATGTGTATGCTTTTATAGTAAAGTTCTGTAGCAGGCCATATCACATATGGTAGTCCAAGGAATCTGTATCAAACCTCTGGTGGATAGGGATGGAAAACTAGTCTGGGAAATTAATGGAGGCAGATCTAATGGGGGCAGGGTCTGATAAGGGTATGGGGTCTGTCAAGGGGAGCGGGGTCCCTCCTTATAGGGCTTGATTCTGAGTTAGACGCAGTTGCTGCCTTCCTTATATCCTTTGCTGCAGTTGCATCTGTGACTTTATACTAATGCCACCACAATGCTCTTCCCTTGTATACATACATCTGAATATACAAGACTTGATACACCCACTGTGTCTACATACTGTAGCTACATTTGCAGAGAAAGAATTAGTGATTTTATTTTTTATATATATATATATATATATATATATATATATAAAAACAAAGAAATCAGCCTTCATCGATTCCATCTCCAGAACTTCCCGCAGCACATTTGCTATACATTCCAAACCTTTCTCATATGGAATCGAAGTATAAAGCAAATTAATATCTATTGTTCCCTACTTATATTCAGTACTCCATTCAAAGTTTTCCAGCAATTGTAATACATGTGTGGAATCCTTTGTATATGATTCCAGGATTGGAATTTAGGTAAGTGTCAGCATAATCTGATACTCGTAATGTAAGAGAATCAATTCCCGACACTATCGGACAGCCCGGTGGCACGTCTCGATTATTGTGTATCTCAAGCAACTGAGATATTGTTACCATAATACCTGTGATTCTCCCTAGTATACCTTAGTGGGGACATGATTCAATTTTACATAATATTTTGTATCAGACAATAATCTATTCATCTCGTTGACATAATTAGCTCTATCCATGATTACCAGCAAAACTCCCCCTGCCCCACTTGTCTGCTTGTTTAATTACTAATTTTTTATTATCCGTTAGCACTTTAAGTACCTGATTCTAAGCCGCAGTCAAATTTCTAGGTCTAACTTTCTGTTCATTTGGACAGGAGAGTAATAGTTCTCAGTGGAACCCTTCAATGCCTTTTCTCTTGGAACTCTTTGTCATTGACAAGGCGATCTTTTGGGTATAAGTAGGATGCGATCACTATTTAAAATGTATTAAAGGGAGCTTTAGTAACAGGTTTAGACATTAATTGCTGTCTACTATATGCCTTTTGGCACCCGCTCTATTATTTTCAATACCTGTTTCTTTGCAGACTTTAGGCCGATTTCTCACTTGTCCATTAAAGCAAAATGGAAAATTAAAGTTATGGTAAGAACTTACCGTTGATAACAGTATTTCTTCTAAGTCCACAGGTTCCACAGGATACATTGGGATATAGTGGAGCGACAGCGGATTTGCACTAAACGGTCAAAGCTTTTCAGCCTCCCAGCATGCAACGGGTTCGTCCATCTATCCCCACCTCCTGGCTCAGGCAAATCAGTTGTTTTCCAAAGCTCAAGGCAGGAGCATCATGTAGAGCCCTAATCAGGTGAGAAGAACACACATGCACACCCGTCCGTAAAAGAGGGAAGAGGTTAGTGAGTAAAAGGATCCTCAAATGAGGTGCGTTAGGATGGGATCCCTGTGGAACCTGTGGACTGTAAGTTCTTACCATAACGTATATTTCGTCTGCAGGGTCCACAGGGTATCCACAGGATACACTGGGATGTCCCAAAGCAATTTAGTGGTGGGGACGCTCCTGATTAGACAGGAGAATACTTTGCCCGAATTCAGCGTCCTGAGAGGCAAAGGTATCAAGGCATAATGTCTAATGAATGTGTAAATGGAGAACATGTGTCTACCTAACATATCTATTCTGCTGAAACAGCACATTGTGCTGCCCATAATGACCTACCTTACAAGTAGAATGAGCAGAGACATTGGCCCTCATTCAGTTGATCGCTCGCTAGCTACTTTTCTGCTGCGGGGTACACTGGGCTCCACAAGTCTGGACAATGGGGTGTAGAGTAGGATCTTGATCCGAGGCACCAACAGGCTCAAAGCTTTGACTGTTCCCAGAATGCACAGCGCCGCCTCCTCTATAACCCCGCCTCCCAGCACAGGAGCTCAGTTTGTCAGTTGGTGCTGCAGTAAGCAGGCACTTAACAGAGGGGCTGCTACAGGCAGCCAAAAGAAAAGCTTTTTATGAGGTAAAAAGTGAAGACTTCAAGGGCAGCAGCAGGGGTAAATGTGTTCTGACATTCTCTGCTGCAGCTCCAGCTTTCCCCAGCGGCGCTGTACACTCCCGAGCCCTGGTTGCCGGGTACCTACAGCGGAGGCTCTGGTAAACTTCACGTTAGGCACACACGGCTGGGGCTCTCCAGGATCATGTGGCCGTGCTTCGGGTGGTGGTAAGTGGGTCCCGCTCGCGGGACCCGGTCTTTATCGCGATCTGGCGTCGTCAGTGGGAGGTGGGCCGCGCGCGCTGGCGGTGGACACTGTGGATACAGGCGATCCCACTAGATCACCAGGGCATGGGCGCAGGTCAGGTTTTCTCTTAAAACCGATTTTAATATCGCCCACAGTACCCGGTGGTTTTGCCAGGAAGGGGGATAAGGCTTAGACCTGAAGCCCCTCCCCCAGCCCCAGGGCGCCATTTCCAGCAAGTGTTCCCGCCATGGAGCTGCATCTCTGTCTTTCCTCACTCCCTGTCAGTGTCTGCGGCGCCATTACTCTTCAGCTCACTGTTCCTGGGACTGCTTGGGCAAATCCTCCTATGTAAAGCCGCCTGGTTGTCAGTGCTGTGACTTTACATGACACATAAGTATTCTACCTGCCTTTTTAGTAAGAAAGAGTGCATTTAGTCAGGGGTTTATAGTACAATTACCCTGTGATATACATCCAGTTTCTTACTGTGTAGTGTTATATCCAGAGGCAGAACTCTGGGAGGCAACGGAGTCATCTGCCGCCGGGCTCCTGCTCTGAAGGGGGCACCTGTCCTCCCATTCTGTGACACCATTAAATTAAGTTGATAGCTGCTACTCTCTTATCAGTAGCCAATTGCCTCACTGGTCGCTGTACCTTACAAATCTCACCCTTTTTATAATACTTTAGATACACATTTTACAAGTGTCATACCCGGGATTAGAAACCATGACCTATTACACTGGAAGCAGACACCTTACTGATGAAGCTATTTGCTCCTGTATAGGAAATATGAGAATTCTAACTACATGAAGTTACTTCTCTGACAATTACACGTAACTTTGTATAGTACGAATTCTCCTGCTTCCTATACAGGAGCAAATAGCTCCATTAGTCAAGTGCCTGCTGTCAGTGTAACAGGTCATGGGTTCTAATCCTGGGTATGACTGCTAAGAAATGTGTGATTTAAAATAAAAGACAATGAAATGTATATATACAGTATATAGGTTTGTTTTTTTCAGAACACTACACACACACACTTATCTAAATATAGGGGGGGGGGGGGGGGCACCAATATTTCTCTCTCCTCCGGGCTACTGGGAAGAAGTTACGCCACTGGTTATATCTATTGACTATATAGCTGTGTAAGCTAGTCCAGTGCAGTATTATTGTCTGTAAAAACCTCTGCATTGTACAAACTGTGAATATTTGTGTGTGCATTGATAGCTGAGTGGTGTCCATCTCGTGTCTTTCACTCAATTTGCTATCCCTATATTCTATAACCTGAGGGGGCTTGGTGCGTCAGGTGTTATTTAATATAGGATTTTCACAAAGATATACTGTATTACGTATTTTTCTCTGTGATTTAGTCACCATATCTCTCCTTTATCTTTGCTAGTGCTGACTACACTACGCAGGGGTTTGGGTTTAGGGATATAGTGCTGCTAATAATTGTACTGTGTTACCTCATACTGCAAGTTATATCATGTCTGCTTCTGAGGGTAACGGTTCTGGGGCGGAACACACTGCTGGAGTTGCTGAAGCCACAGGCACATATGGGGAGAATATAGCAGCTGTGGGCTCTGGTTATGGGGGCTCCTTGCCCCCCAGTGGGACTGTGACAACGGAGGCACATACTGACCCTCCGTGGGCCGCTTTTTCCACGCTTCTGCATACGCTAGTTCATAAACTAACACCCCCTATGGGACCCCCAATGCTGGTACAACCGTATGTGGTCCCTGCAGCTAACCCGCCGTGGGCGGACAATTTATCTGCTCAATTAAAGAAGTTGAACCAGTCCCTGACTACTAAAAAGTCTGACCAACGCTCGCCTAAGTCCAAGAGGTCCTCTAAGCGAGCGCTCGTCTCCTCACAATCCACTGCTGTCACTGACACCTCGTCTGATGAAAACAGCACATACACTGACCCCACAGGTTCTGACTGAGATACGGCTGATGGGGAGGGTAGTTCACATGTGGATGTTCCTGATCTATTGGAGGCTATTAAGTTAATTCTGCAGATTACGGATGATCCCGAGCCAACTGTTCCTCCTAAGAAACCAGATAGGTTCAAGCGTCAGAAGGTGATTAAACAAGTTTTACCTCACTCTGACCACCTAGTGGATATACGTCAGGAACCCTGGCAAAGCCCGGGTACGAAGTTTGGGTCTCAAAAGAAGATGCTGTCCCCTCGCGCCAGAGCTGTCTAAGAATTGGGAAACGCCTCCTCCAGTATACTCACATGTGGCTAGGATGGTGGTTTCCTCGGCTCTACCTGTCACTACCGTCACGTCTCTAAAAGAGCCTATGGATAAACGTGTCGAGGGTTGTCTAAAAGCGATTTACACCCTCACGGGTGCTGCACAAAAGCCCACTATTGCAGCTACATGGGCGGCAGAGGCTATTGAAGCATGGGCCTTGGAGTTAGAGGCTGAAATCTCCTCTGACCATGCTAGACAATGCTTGTCATATATTGTCACAGCTTCTCGCTATATTAAAGAGGTGGCTTCTTATGCCGGTATCCTAGCAGCAAAGGCCTCTACTACGTCAGTCCTGGCTCGCAGGATATTGTGACTGAGATCCTGGTCTGTGGATCTGGACTCTAGAAAAACCCTGGAGGTACTCCCTTTCAAGGGGGATATTCTGTTTGGGGAGGACTTAAATAAGATAGTGGCTGACTTGGCTACTACCAAAACTGCCTGTCTGCCTAATACAGCTCCTTCTGTGTCGAAGACCAAAGGCACGTCCTTTCGCCCCTTTCGTCCTTCAGGTAAAGCAAAAGGTCAGGCGTACCATAAGCAGGCCCGCACTTCCAAACCTGGTAAGCCGAAGCCCAAAAGAGCCTGGGCTGCCCGTCAGCCAGCAGCCAAGACCGATAAGCCTGCCGCATGACGGGACGGGCCTCCCCTTGGGGGATCCAAGGGTGGGGGGCCAGCTTCTAGGGTATACCCAGGAATGGTTGAAGACCACTTCATATGCCTGGGTACGGGAAGTCATCACTCGAGGTTACGCCATAGCCTTCAAAAACCGACCCCCTCATCGATTTTGCGAGACAGACGTCCCGTCGGACCAGACAAAGGCAAACACTCTGCATTCGGTGGTACAGACCCTCCTGGATACAGGAGTCGTAGTACAGGTGCCTCTTGCTCAGAGGGGCCGGGGGTACTATTCTCCGCTGTTTCTAGTCCCGAAACCGAATGGGTCCTCCCGGCCCATTCTCAACCTCAAGGCACTGAACAAATTTGTGAAGGTTTCCAAGTTCCGTATGGAAACCCTTCACTCTATAGTTCTGGCCTTGAAACCTGGGGACTACATGGTCTCCCTGGACATATAGGATGCTTACCTGCATATTCCTATAGCAGTGTCACATCAACAATACCTGAGGTTCGCTATTGGCAACCTCCATTACCAGTTTCGGGCGTTACCTATTGGTTTAACAACGGCTCCACGAGTCTTCACCAAAGTTATGGCGGTGATGACGGTGGTACTCCCCCGTCAAGGGGTCAGGATACTGCCGTATCTGGACGACTTGTTAATCTTCTCCTGCGTCATCTGGATATGACGGTCCGGTTTCTACAAGCCCACGGGTGGCTCATCAATTGGAAGAAATCCTCCCTGGTCCCTGCTCAGAGCATGGTGCATCTGGGAGCGCTGTTGGACTCACAACCAGAGGTTGTTCTTGTCTCAGGAGAAAGTCCTGAAACTTCAGGACAGGATTCGTTGCTTCCTTTCTCGTCCACAAGTGTCGATACATTCGGCAATGCAGGTGCTGGGCCTCATGGTGTCAGCATTCGACATGGTGGCGTCTCGACACAATCACAAGGTTCCGGTCTTCGGAGCAAGGACAAGGGATCCTCAAGCAGCATTCCTGGATGCGCTGGCAGTGCCGTGGAGGTTTCGGCTGCCGTACGTGTTCCCTCCGGTGTCACTCCTGCCCAGGGTAATTCGGAAGTTCAAGCAAGAAAAAGGAAATCTGCTTCTCATAGCTCCGGCGTGGCCCAGACGGCACTGGTTCTCAGACCTGCAAGGGCTATCGTCAGAGCGTCCACTTCTACTTCCACAACGCCCAGACCTCCTCGTTCAGGGCCCCTGTGTCTACCAGGACCTAGCCCGGCTGTCTTTGACGGCGTGGCTCTTAAAGCTTCCGTCTTAAGAGCTTAGGGTTTTTCTGAAGAGGTCATTACAACTATGTTGCGGCCCGGAAACCGCCCTCTGCTCGGATTTACCATTGGGTCTGGCATTCCTACTTTGTTTGGTGCGCATCTAACCATTATGACGCTTCCAAGTTTAGTACAGCCAAACTTTTGGCTTTTCTACAGCAGGGCCTAGATTTAGGCCTGCGTCTGGCCTCCCTCAAGGTTCATATTTCTGCCTTGTCGGTGTGGTTTCAGAGAAAAATTGCGACTTTACCTGATGTTCATACTTTCACTCAGGGTGTGTTGCGTATCCAACCTCCCTATGTCCCGCCTGTGGCTCCTTGGGACTTGTCAGTGGTTTTGGAGGCGTTGCAGGAGCCTCCATTTGAACCTCTTGGTTCAAGCTGACCTTAAGTGGCTTTCCCTTAAGGTGGTGTTCTTGCTGGCTATTGCCTCTGCTAGAAGAGTGTCGGATTTGGGTGCCTTGTCTTGTAGATCCCCATATCTGATTTTTCACCATGACCGGGCGGTTCTTAGGACTCGTCCCGGATATTTACCTAAGGTGGTTTCTTTGTTCCACCTTAATCAGGAGATTGTGGTTCCGGCCTTTGTCTCTCCTGATTTGTGTCCCAAAGAGCGGTCTTTGGATGTGGTACGGGCTCTCTGTATCTATGTGAAGAGAACTGCTTCTATTCGAAAGTCTAATTCTCTCTTTGTTTTGTTTGGATTTCACAAACGTGGCTGGCCTGCTCACAAGCAGACCCTGGCCAGGTGGATTAGAATGGTGATTGCGCATGCTTATGTGAGGGCTGGTCTGTCAGCTCCTGCTCACATTACGGCCCATTCTACTCGGTCTGTTGGACCTTCTTGGGCGGCCCAACGTGGTGCGACCCTTGACCAATTGTGCAAGGCAGCTACGTGGTCCTCCGGGAACACGTTCATAAGGTTCTATGCCTTCGATACTGCCGCTTCTCAGGATGCTTCCTTTGGACGCCGGGTTCTTGTGCCTGCTACAGTGCGTCCCCTCCCATAAGGAACTGCTTTAGGACATCCCCATTGTCCAGACTTGTGGAGCCCAGTGTACCCCGCAGCAGAAAACGAGTTTTATGGTAAGAACTTACCTTTGTTAAAACTCTTTCTGCGAGGTACACTGGGCTCCACAAGGCGCCCACCCTGACGCACTTAGCTTCTTTGGGTTGATATGGCATTAGCCGCTGACACTTCTCTTGTCGTGAGAGTGTGGTGTATGTGGCTACTAACCGTTGTCGTCTCTTTTCCTGCTACTGCATTGGGCTGGTTAACTAAACTGAGCTCCTGTGCTGGGAGGCGGGGTTATAGATGAGGCGGCGCTGTGAATTCTGGGAACAGTCAAAGCTTTGAGCCTGTTGGTGCCTCGGATCAAGATCCTACTCTACACCCCATTGTCCAGACTTGTGGAGCCCAGTGTACCTCGCAGAAAGAGTTTTAACAAGGGTAAGTTCTTACCATAAAACTTGTTTTTGCAGCCGTGCAAATGCATAGTCACCGCCCACAGGGGAGTGTATTTTCACTTTGCAAGTGTGCGATCGCATGTGCAGCCGAGCGGTACGATAAAGTTTTTTGCAGTTTCAGAGTAGGTCTGAACTTACTCAGCCCTTGCGATCACTTCAGCCTGTCCGGTCCCGGAATTTACGTCAGACACCCGCCCTGCAAATGCCTGGACACGCCTGCATTTTCCCTACCACTCCCAGAAAACAGTCAGTTGACACCCATAAATGCCATATTCTTGGGATCGGTTGTGCAAATGGATTAGTCGCTAGAAGCATTGCACAGCATTGATGCTGTTTGTACCGTACGATGTGCGTGCGCATTGCGGTGCATGCGCAGTAGTAACCTGATCGCTGCACTGCGAAAATCAGCAGCGAGCGATCAACTCGGAATGACCCCCATTAGCCGGAAACAGAGAGATCAGCTTGAGAATAAGCTTCTGAGATTTTCATCCGAAGCAACTTCATCAGTATCTGCTTATCTGCAGGCCATCCTCTCTTGTGAAATTCATAGAGGATGAAGAGAGTATCTGTCTTTCTGATGGCACTGGTATGAATGATCCGCGTAGATCCTTAAGGTACGGACTACGTCCAACAATGCATCTCCCGCAGCAAAGTCCTGCCCCTAGAAGACCGAGACTACAATTTCCTTATTAAGATGGAATTTAGAAACCACCTTAGGAAGATACACAGATTTGGTTTAAAAGAACTGCTCTATCTGGATAAAAATTTCAGAAATGGAGAATGACATAACAATGCTCCTAAATCTGAAATTCTTCTAACTGAAGCAAAAGTCAGTAGAAAGAGAACTTTAGCTGTCAACCATTTAAGATTAGATCTTTCAAGTGGTTCAAATGGGACAACCTGAAGGGCCTTTAGGACTAACTTAAATCCCAAGACACTGTAGGAAGAACAAAAGGAAATTGAATGTACAGCATTCCTTGGAAAAAAGTGCACACATCCTGTAGGTTAACAATTTTCTTTTGGAACCATACAGTCAATGCTGACACTTGTACTCTCAAGGAAGTCATCCATAAACCTTTACGCATTTCTGCCTGAAGGAATGCTAAGACTCTGGAAACTCTGAAAAACCAAGGGTCAAGTTTTTGATCCCTGCACCATTGAATACAGGTTTGCAATATTTGGTGATAAATGCGAGCTGAGGAAATTTTCCTTGCTCTGAGCATAATTAGAATTACCTGTTGTGAGAGTCCTCTTGCCATCAGGATGAAAGTCTCTAGAGTCACTTCATCAAAGACAGTCCATCCAGGTCTTTGTGATAACCAGGACCCTGAGACGGTAGATCTGGCCATTGAAGGAGTAGAAATGGAACATCCATTGACATCCTCTGCAGATCTGTGTACCAACGTCTTCTGGGCCAAGCCGGAGCTATTAATATCACGGCACCTTTACCTTGTCTTACCTTTCGTATCACCCTGTATCACAAGGCAATTGGTGGAACACATGAACCAGACGAAAGTTGACAAGCCATCAACAAGATCGTTCTGGGATTTGTTCTTGACCCGTATGCAAAAACCTATGTTGTTCTGTCAGGACGGCGTGAGATGTATCTCTGGTAACCCCTATTATCTACCAGAGTTTTTAAGACCTTGGGGTGTAAGTCCATGTGTTTACCTAAATTGCGAGTTGACTGAGAAAATCTGCTTCCCAGTTTAGGACTGCCGGAATGAGTACTGCGGACAAGGCTAGATAATGATGTTCTGTCCACCTTAAAGTGTTACTTACCTTCATTATGTTTGGACTGCGAGATCCTCCCTGATGGAAGAGGTACGCCACTGCCATTGGATGTCTGAGCAGATTCAATCTGGATTCATCAGAAGGATATTTTTTGCCTGAATAAATGCCATATATATGGCCCGAGGTTCAAATATATTTATTGGCAGGCAACATTTCTTCCTTGGTCCACTGCCCCTGGAAGCAACTCCTTTCTGACACTTCACCCCAGCCCCACAGGCTGGCGTCCATTGTCAGAGTTGCCATCTGATATTCAAAGGAGCCTTCCTTTGTCCAGGATAGGATGTCCAATAACCATCAAGCTACTAACCTCCTAACTTCCAGAGGAAGACCATAATCTGCGCTTTTATTGTCTGATGAAAAACATTTCTACTTGGAAATGATCAGACATTGCAGATGTATCTAATGGAACTAAGTATACTCCATCATGTCCAATGTCTACACAATTAAACCCATCACACTCATTACCGCGTAAATGGATACCGTTTGACTGTGTAGCAATTCCTGAATCCTTTAGTGAATTTTGGATATTTTGTTCAGAGGTAAATTACTCTCTGAATACCCAATTTCAACACAGCCACCAAGTGAGTCATCTGATGTGACGGAACCATAGACGACTTTTCTCAATTTATGAGCCAACCATATCTCTGTAACAAGCTGTTGTCTGTTTCAGATGAACGTGAACAGTTCTTGAGACTGTGCCAGGATTATTAAGTCATCGAGGTATGGGAGGTAAGATGCCATCACTACCATCATTTTGGTGAATACTCTGGGAGCTGTGGTCAGCCCAATGGTAGGGCCTGAAATTGAGGCTGGAGGATAGTACCTAACATAGCCCTGATGGACCAGTGCTACAGGAACATGTGGATAGGCATCCTGAATATTCTGGAATGCCCTAAATCCTCCTGCTCTATGGCAGAAATAATGGAACGTAAAGTCTTCATATGAAACTCGAGGCACCCGAAAGTACTTGTTCAGTACTTTAAGATTGAGTATGGGCCGGAATGACCCATTTGGCTTCTGGACTAGAAACAGGTTGGAATCAAACCTTGTCCTTAATGTGCAGGAGGAACTGAATTATCACTCCTGACTGAAGCACCTGAACTCCCTCTTGCAAAGCCCTAATCTTCATTTCCCCTGAAGACGAGCTGGTACCATTTTTAATGAGGGTGTTTCTTGAAAACACCTACAGCACTTGGTATTACCAAGAGGTTTACCATCCAAGTACTAACCAGTACCAACACTGCTTAGCTTCCAAGATCAGATAAGATTTGGCATGTCCAGTGTGGTGTGGCTGCAGATCATACCGTGAGATACCACTTTTTTGCACCCAGACATCTGTAGTAGACTGCTGCCAGCTCTGTGCAAACTGAAGAAATTAGCCTCCCACCCTGGGTCGCCCCAGGTGGAGGCCCTCACCATCATGCTGATGGTTTCTCTTCAGATTTGAAACCCGGTCCTCTGGTAGCCTAATACCTTTTAGTCCTATCAGACTTGTTGGATTGGACTGCTTGCCTTTTACCCTTTCCTTTTGCTTTTCCTTGATTCCAAAAGGACTGGAAAGCTGGAAATTACGCTTGATTTTTGTGTGAAAAGAAACTTCACTTTCTTGGAGACTGATTCCAAATACTGTTATTCTTTATCAAAAAGAATATTTCCAGTAACAAAGATAAGACTCCAGAACCTTCCTGGATTCTGAGTCAGCTTACTTTGTACACAGCCAACCTGCTCTGCGAGCTGCAGCAGCAGCTGCTGTCTGAGAGGCAATTGTACTCATATCCAGGTCCGCTTATCGCTGCCTGCTTGATATGCATTATGGAATTTTTGCTTTCTAGATGCCATTGAAAGATCCCCTTGGAATTCCATTTCCTGAAATTCCAACTTCCTATTGGGCGTAACCCAACATAATTTTCATCAGCTGTTTTGGAACATTTAAACACAGCTGCCTTAGTTCCTAACACAGGCTCTGCTGCTTCTGAGGATAGAATGGCTTAACTAGCACAAATTAGCTCAGGTATGTCCACTGAGCTGAGAATTCTAAGTGCAATGAGTCCTCAGCTAAACAGGTGTAGACTGTGAAAATGTATCACGTCTATGTGATTTACTTACCTTTACCTTTTAGCCTGCCTTGGTTAAAAGGCTGCCATTCCCTAGGTGGATCACTTCAGAATGAAAGTTGCATGTAAGGGTTAATAGGATAACCTATCGCTGGTATAGGAGCTGGCATTATCTGCTCAGCTACATTGGCTAATGTCTGTGCAAAGTAGCCCATGAAGGTTCACCAGAACCTGTGCCTGTCTAGGTTATTTAAGAGGCTTTGGAGACAACTAAACCATTTTGCACATAATCCCATTGAATCAGTCCTGATAGGTTAACCTAGCTCTGCAAGACAACATCAAAAGAGTGTTGGTGCTGCTGTGGAAAGTGTATTTTCCTCACCCTTGCCGCTCTTAGACGTGATAAATAAATCACACACCTGTACAATGTTAGTACACAATTTGTGACTGTAATCACTTTAAAATTTGGTAAAGTGACATACAATCCGACCCTACCCTGCTTTGCACCAGCATTGAGGATCGGAATACACAGAAAAACTGACTGTTTTATTATAGTAATTATTAATTAGTAATTAATAGTATATTATTAAAGTCAGCAATCACACTAGCAGTCACAAGTTATACATTAGTATAATAAGCAATATGAGCACATAATCAACTACAAATACATTACAAGTATGTAGGAGATACATATTACTACATTACCTTAATTTTAAACGTATTCAGTTGCACGGCAAAAGAAAACCACAGCAATAGTTATCAGACTCCTACGCATCAAGCACTTTATCTAACTATTTGTACTCAAAGGTAGATAGAGACTTAGGGGGTAATTCAGACCTGATCGCTCGCTGTTTTTTTGCAGTCCTGCGTTCACATAGTCACCGCCCACCGGGGAGTGTATTTTAGCTGTTCAAGTGTGCGATCGCATGTACAGCTGAGCGGTACAAAAACATTTTGTGCAGTTTCTGAGTAGCCCAGGACTTACTCAGCCGCTGCGATCACTTCAGCCTGTCAGGGACCGGAATTGATGTCAGACACCCGCCCTGCAAACGCTTGGAAATGCCTGCATTTTTCCAACCACTCCCAGAAAATGGTCAGTTGACACCCACAAACGCCTTCTTCCTGTCAATCACCTTGCGATCGGCTGTGCAAATGGATTCTTCACACAAATCCATCGCAGAGCAATAAACCGCTTTGTACCTGTAAGACACGCCTGAACATTGCGGTGCATATGCATGCGCAGTTCTGACCTGATCGCAGTGCTGCAAAAAACGTTAGCGAGCGATCAGGTCTGAATTACCCCCTTAGTGCTGTATTACCCGGCTCAGTAGAGTGGGATACAGGGAGACTCACCCCGCTTCCAGGACCGATCAATACGTTTGCGAACGCTGGCTAATAGTGTACACAATCGCTCTGAGAACCTATAGTGAACACAGATGCCCAAGTGAACACTGACGCACCAGTCACACAGCCACCTAAGCTGCGACTGGGTCCCCTTAGTACACAGCGTCTCGGAAGCAGGAAAACAGTTCATGACTGGAGACTCGGAGGAAACTGGTCATGAACCGGGGGGAGGGGTGACCAGGGAAGCGTCTGACTCCCCACTGCTGACATCATCCCTAAGGAGCCTATGATCCCTAAGGCATAGCGCTGGTGCACTCTCGGTGGCAGCCACGTCAGCAACTGTTTGGTAGTCTCCTCCCAAAACAGTGCGGCTGTGTCCGTGTCCCCCCTCTAAGCGGAACCGATGCCTTACCTTCTTCCCGTGCTCCGGCCACAGCCTGGTAACGTCTGCTGGACCTGCTAGTTTTATCCGACACAGACGCCCGCCGAAACAGCACTGTAGTCATGGGTAAGCGTCGTTGCGACCCGGCAGGGAGTTGTTGGAGCGACTCTTTCTAAGGTACGTATAAGACGCTGTTAGAAAGATCACTGAGAAAAAATACTAAGACTATAAAAATAAAATAAAAAAAAGCTTATGGCTGCTAAAAACCAGCAGCCCTCTCACCATGGTCGGGCTCCTGCCGCACCAAACAAAAAAACTGATTTGTCTGAGCCTGTTGCATGCTAGGAGGCCGAAAAGCTTTGACCGTTTGGTGCAAATCCGCTGTCGCTCCACTATATCCCAATGTATCCTGTGGACCCTGCAGGAGAAAAGATTATGATAAACAGGACTTTTCGCTGCTTACCGCAATTCACAGAGCAGGTTACCATTGAGAAGTGCCTGACTTCCCTAGCGGCACCCCCGCTCTCTGCCTGAATTGCATCACCATATTTTTGCATGGTGAGTGCGATTCATGAAGGAGCCTTTCTGCTTCTACATGGAGGGTTCTTTACCTATGGCAATTGTAAGATGGGTACACATGTGTTTAAAGGACAGGAGTTCTTTAATGGAGGTGATCCAGAAAAGGAATTTAAAATGAAAGGGTTGCCTCACTGACAGCAGCACATCAGTGCCTCACTGACAGCAGCGCATCAGTGCCTCACTGACAGCAGCACATCAGTGCCTCACTAACAGCAGCACAACCCTGCCTCACTGACAGCAGCACATCACTGCCCTACTGACAGCAGCACACCAGGCCTGGTTTTATCACAAGGCAACCTAGGTGTCTGCCTAGGGCCCCGTGGATCCCAAGGAGCCCTTGGACAGACCCCACAAAGAAATCAAGCCTGTCCAAAATGTTCCCAAAGTGCACTGAACGACTATCACATTACATCATGCAGGCTTGTCCATACCCTGAGTCCCATTGTCTACACTGTCCATGTTAAGTACTTGTAATATAAGTCAATCCTGTCTACTTGCCACCTGCCATAAAAAATAACTCTTATGGTGTACTTTAAAAAAAATTTATACCGACATCTATCAATTGCAGGGCTATTTAATTGGGTAATTAGTGTCTAGGTTGTAAAATTACCCTGGCACCCCAGTAATGTCACTGTTATATTAGGCATGCACCCATAGGTGCGTCATAGACACTAAGTTGGGCACAGTCACACACATTACTGTAAACCACCCCACCACCTGCCCTTTGTGTCCACACCACAGCCCCTACTGCAGATGCCACCTTACAGCGACTTTCTAATCCCTAGCACTTTTTCAGATCAGAATTGTGTGCTGTATGTAAGGGGGTTGGGTTGGGAGACCGCTGGTCACCATACCGAGGCCGTTAGATGGCCAGCGGGTGGCATGTGATTTCTTATTTTTTTATTTTTAATAAATTTGCAAAAATCTCAAGAAAACTTTTTCATGTTGTCATTATGGGGTATTGTGTGTAGAATTTTGAGGGAAAAAAATGTTATTCAATTTTGGAATAAGGCTGTAACATAACAAAATGTAGAAAAAGTGAAGCGCTGTGAATACTTTCCGGATGCACTGTATCACTGCTGCGTCCATGTAAGCGGCAGGGATAGTTCCTCTGCCCACATCTGAATCAGGCCCCACGTGGAGTACCAAGGGCAAAGGGCAGAGTGGGGAAGATTTCAATTTTAAATGTGTTTTAGTAGATTCTAGGGCTAGTTCTCCAAACTACTAGAAAAAAGTTCCAAACATTAGGACTTAAATTTCCCATTAGAAGTATGCATAAGTCATATTAACACATTTGATCTGCAAGATATTTGTTTGCTCCTGTAATTAGCACCGACTATTGACCGTGTCAATTGCTGACTCTTTCTGTTGAAAAATTCTGATCAAATTCTGCATCTTTTGGGAGATTGGAGGATGCAATTCTGTCTATGCTGACCACCCTATACTTGGCTCACTCATCTGGCCAAAACTACCAGATTGAAATGGCTGCTAATAACTAAATCAACCCTGATAATTATGTAAGTTTGGGGGATGCCAGATGGAGAGAGGAGAAAGGGTGAATTCAATTCTCTGAGATAAGTTGCAGTGATGTTTGCCTGGGCACATGCATGAGAATTATGTTAGCCCAACATAGCTAATCTATCCTAAACACATGTACTGGATGTGGTTGGTGTACAGCACTTCACAGACATAATCAATAATTTAGTCCATCCCTCTTAGTGTTCTATATATAATATACTGTAGGACTTAAATGTACATTTTGGCCTATTTTTTTTTTTTTTAAATGTAACGCCTTCTCTCTCACGCCGAAAAAATGATAAAGTAAGTCTATTTGGGTAACGATGGCCCAGCTGACAGCATGGTTGTCTGTGAGCACTCCTCTCCGACCAGAAACTATCCGTGTGGCATTTGTATGTATGTTATTCCTGTATTTGTCTTTGTTTCCTTCAGTTGCTCTCATTTTCTAGCCAAAAATATATTGGTAGGCTAATTGGCTTCAGACAAAATGAAACCTTTTGTAAATGTTTGTGTTGTAGAGGGAGGAGGGGGTAGGGGTGGGGTGGGGGGGGGGGGGGGGGGCACGTAAAGCCCTGTGTAACAGAGCATTGTTATATAAATAAATGTTAATAATAATACATCTATGCCTGGCCTTAAACTGAATTGATTGTGAAGACAATTTTTTTTAATCAATTGATTATGCCATGGTTAATTTACTCAAGATACTGGATACGTGCAGGGACAATATGTTCCAAACAGGATCAAACTGGAAAAGACTTCCATAGTCTGCAAAACACTGTGCATAGTTCACACTCCCCCCACTCAGTGCAGCAAGACAACTGTCATACAAGGCTTAGCTTTATGGGCTGCCAAATGACACTGTAAGCTGCTAGTAATATCAGTAATAAAATGCTGTTATTTACCTGTATTTACCTGTGTTGTAGCTGAACACATAATATACATTGGTGCTTAGCACCCTCTACTGTAGAAAACTGGTATACTGTGTAAAGAGTTTTGCTATCAAATATATTATGCCTGCTGCGATGGTAACATGCATACATCTGGATGGAGAGGGTAAAAGTGGGAAACATAGTAAATGCTTTGAAAAAGCCGAAACCATGTAAAGTGTATTGGAAAAGCCGGAAATCATAGTAAATGTATTAAAAAAACGAGAAATCATAGTAAAGTGCATTAAAAAAAACAGAAATCATAGTAAATGTATTGAAAAAGACGGAAATCATAGTAAAGTGCATTAAAAAAATCTGGAAACCATGTAAAGTGTATTGGAAAAGCCAGAAACCATAGTAAATGCATTGAAAGAGCCGAAAACCATGTAAAGTGTATTGGAAAAGCTGGAAATTATAGTAAAAGCATTGAAAAAGACGGAAACTATGATTTCCAGCTTTTCCAACACATTTAATATGGTTTACCGGCTTTTTCAAATGCATTTACTATGATTTCCAGCTTTTTCAACACATTTAATATGATTTCTGGCTTTTTCAATACACTTTACATGGTTTCCGGGGTTTTCAATGTATTTACTATGATTTCCAGCTTTTTCAATGCATTTACTATGAGTTCTGGCATTTTCAATACATTTACTATGATTTCCAGCTTATCCAATACACTTTACATGGTTTCTGGCTTTTTCATTGTATTTACTATGTTCCCGGCGTTTCCAATGCATGATTTCCCAGCATTTTTAGTGCATTTCCTATGAGTTCCGGCTTTTTCAAATGAATTTACTACGATTTTTGGCTTTTTCAATACATTTTATATGATTTCCAGCTTTTTCAATACACTTTACATGGTTTCCGGGTTTTTCAATGTATTTACTATGATTTCCAGCATTTTTAATACATTTACTATGATTTCCAGCTTTTCCAATACACTTTACATGGTTTCCGGCTTTTACATTGTATTTACTGTTTCCGTTTTTTTCAATGCATTTACTATGATTTCCCAACATTTTCAAAGGGTGTAGCATGTGTTGCTGGCGGTCGGGCTCCCGGCGACCAGCATACTGGCGCCAGAATCCCGGCCGCCGGCAAACCGACAGCTGGGCGAGGCAAATGAGCCCCTTGTGGGCTCGCCACGCTGCGGGCACGGTGGTGCGCCACGCTATCTATTCTCCATCTAGGGCGGTCGTGGACCCCCAAGAGGGAGAAAAGTTGTCGGTATACCGGCGGTCGAGATTCCGGCGCCGGTATGGTGGTCGTCGGGAGCCCAGCCACCGGCAACCTGAAGACCACCCTTTGCAAATGCATTTACTACGATTTCCGGCTTTTCCAAAACACTTTACATGGTTTCCGTTTTCTCTAACGTCCTAGTGGATGCTGGGGACTCCGTAAGGACCATGGGGAATAGCGGCTCCGCAGGAGACTGGGCACAGCTAAGAAAGAATTAGGACTACCTGGTGTGCACTGGCTCCTCCCACTATGACCCTCCTCCAGACTTCAGTTAGAATCCTGTGCCCGGCCGAGCTGGATGCACACTAGGGGCTCTCCTGAGCTCCTAGAAAGAAAGTATATGTTAGGTTTTTTATTTTACAGTGAGATCTGCTGGCAACAGACTCACTGCAGCGAGGGACTAAGGGGAGAAGAAGCGAACCTACCTAACTGGTGGTAGCTTGGGCTTCTTAGGCTACTGGACACCATTAGCTCCAGAGGGATCGACCGCAAGGAACCGGCCATTGGTGTTCGGTCCCGGAGCCGCGCCGCCGGCCCCCTTACAGAGCCAGAAGCAAGAAGAAATCCGGAAAATCGGCGGCAGAAGACATCAGTCTTCACCAAGGTAGCGCACAGCACTGCAGCTGTGCGCCATTGCTCCTCATACACACTTCACACTCCGGTCACTGAGGGTGCAGGGCGCTGGGGGGGGCGCCCTGAGAAGCAATAAATACACCTTGGCTGGCAAATATATCACAATATATAGCCCCAGAGGCTATATATGTGATAAATACCCCTGCCAGAATCCATAAAAAAGCGGGAGAAAAGTCCGCGAAAAATGGGCGGAGCTATCTCCCTCAGCACACTGGCACCATTTTCTCTTCACAGTGCACCTGGAAGACAGCTCCCCAGGCTCTCCCCTGTAGTTTTCAGGCTCAAAGGGTTAAAAAGAGAGGGGGGGCACAAAATTTAGGTGCAATATTGTTATACAAGCAGCTATTGGGGGAAAAATCACTCAGTTATAGTGTTAATCCCTGCATTATATAGCGCTCTGGTGTGTGCTGGCATACTCTCTCTCTGTCTCCCCAAAGGACTTTGTTGGGTCCTGTCCTCAGTCAGAGCATTCCCTGTGTGTGTGCTGTGTGTCGGTATGGCTGTGTCGACATGTGGGATGAGGAAGGTTACGTGGAGGTGGAGCAGAGGCCGATAAATGGGATGTCGTCCCCTGTGGGGCCGACACCAGAGTGGATGGATAGGTGGAAGGTATTAAACGACAATGTCAACTCCTTACAAGGCTGGATGACGTAAAACAGCTGTGGGACAGCCGGCTTCTCAGCCCGCGCCTGCCCAGGCGTCTCAAAGGCCATCAGGGGCTCAAAAAAGCGCCCGTTACCTCAGATGGCAGACACAGATGTCGACACGGAGTCTGACTCCAGTGTCGACGAGATTGAGACATATACACAATCCACTAGGAACATCCGTTACATGATCTCGGCAATAAAAAATGTGTTACGCATTTCTGACATGAACCCAAGTACCACATAAAAGGGGTTTTATTTTTGGGGAGAAAAAGCAGCCAGTGTTTTGTTCCCCCATCAGATGAATGAATGAAGTGTGTAAAGTAGCGTGGGTTCCCCCAATAAGAAACTGGTAATTTCTAAAAAGTTACTGATGGCGTACCCTTTCCCGCCAGAGGATAGGTCACGTTGGGAGATATCCCTTAGGGTGGATAAGGCGCTCACACATTTGTCAAAAAAGGTGGCACTGCCGTATTAGGATACGGCCACCTTGAAGGAGCCTGCTGATAAAAAGCAGGAGACTATCCTGAAGTCTGTATATACACACTCAGGTTATATACTGAGACCTGCAATCGCCTCAGCATAAATAGTGCTGCTGCAGCGTGGTCTGATACCCTGTCAGATAATATTAATACTCTAGGACAGGGAAAATAGTTTGCTAACATAGAGCATATTAAAGACGTTGTCTTATATATAAAGGATGCACAGAGGGATATTTGCCGGCTGGCATCCAGAATTAATGCAATGTCCATTCTGCCAGGAGGGTATTAGAAACCCGGCAGTGGACAGGTGATGCTGCCTATAAAAGGCACATGGAGATTCTGCCTTATAAGGGTGAGGAATTGTTGGGGATGGTCTCTGGGACCTCGTATCCACAGCAACAGCTGGGAAGAAATTTTTTTTACCTCAGGTTTCCTCACAGCCTAAGAAAGCACCATATTTTCAGGTACAGTCCTTTCGGCTTCAGAAAAGCAAGCTTGACGTTGGGGCTCCACAGGTGGAGACAGGTGCGGTAGGGGCGCGTCTCGGGAACTTCAGGGACCAGTGGGTTTGCCCACAGGTGGATCCCTAGGTTCTGCAAATAGTATCACAGGGATACAGGCTGGAGTTCGAGGCGACTCCCCCTCGCCGTTACCTCACCTCAGCCTTGCCTGCTGCCCTCGGAGAAAGGTAGTACTGGCGGCAATTCACAAGCTGCACTTCCAGCAGGTGAAATCTAGGTACCCCTCCTTCAACAAGGCCGGGGTTACTATTCCAAAATGTTGTGGTACCGAAACCAGACGGTTCGGTGAGACCCATTCTAAAATTGAAAGCCTTGAACACTTATATACGAAGGTTCAAGTTCGAAATGGAATCGCTCAGGGCGATTATTGCAAGCCTGGATGGTATCACTGGACATCAAGGATGCTTACCTGCATGTCCCTATTTACCCTTTTCACCAGGAGTACCTCAAAATTGTGGTACAGGATTGTCATTACCAATTCCAGACGTTGCCGTTGGTCTGTCCCCGGCACCGAGGTATTTACCAAGGTAATGGCCGAAATAATTATCCCGTACTTGGACGATCTCCTTATAAAGGCGAGGTCCAGGGAGCAGTTGTTCGGCGGAGTAGCACTATCTCGGGAAGTGCTACAACAGCACGGCTGAATTCTGAATATTCCAAAGTCGCAGCTGGTTCCTACGACGCGTCTACTGTTCCTGAGTATGGTTCTGGACACAGAACAGGATAAAAAGGGTTTCTCCCGGAGGAGAAGTCCAAGGAGTTGTCGTCTCTAGACAGAGACCTCCTAATACGTATACAGGTGTCGGTGCATCAATGCACGCGAGCCCTGGGAAGGATGGTAGCTTCTTACGAAGAAATTCCATTCGCCAGGTCCCATTCAAGGATTTTCCAGTGGGATCTGTTGGACATGTGGTCCGGGTCGCATCTTCAGATGCATCGGCGGACAACCCTGTCTCCAAGGGCCAGGGTGTCGTTGTTGTGGTGGCTGCAGAGTGCTCATCTTCTAGGGGGCCGCAGATTCGGCATACAGGACTGGGTCCTGGTGACCACGGATGCCAGCCTTCGAGGCTGGGGGGCAGTCACACAGGGAAGAAACTTCCAAGGCTATGGAAAAGTCAGGAGACTTCCCTACACATAAATATTCTGGAACTAAGGGCCATTTACAATGCCCTAAGTCAGGCTAGACCCCTGCTTCAACACCGGCCGGTGCTGATCCAGTCAGACAACATCACGGCGGTCGCTCATGTACACAACAGGGCGGCACAAGAAGCAGGATGGCGATGGCAGAAGCCACAAGGATTCTCCGATGGGCGGAAAATCATGTGTTAGCACTGTCAGCAGTGTTCATTCCCGGAGTGGACAACTGAGAAGCAGACTTTCTCAGAAGACACGACCTCCACCCGGGAGAGTGGGGACTTCATCCAGAAGTCTTCCAAATGATTGTACACCGTTGAGAAAGGCCACAGGTGGACATGATGGCGTCCCGCCTCAACTAAAAGTTACAAAGATATTGCGCCAGGTCAAGGACCCTCAGGCGATAGCTGTGGACGCTCTGGTAACACCGTGGGTGTACCAGTCGGTGTATGTGTTCCCTTCTCTGCCTCACTTACCCAGGGTAATGAGAATAATAAGAAGGAGAGGAGTAAGAACTATACTCATTGTTCCGGGTTGGCCAAGAAGAGCTTGGTAACCAGAACTCCAAGAAATGATCTCAGAGGACCTATGGCCTCTGCCGCTCAGACAGGACCTGCTGCAGCAGGGGGCCTGTCTGTTTCAAGACGTACCGCGGCTGCGGTGACGGCATGGCGGTTGAACGCCGGATCCTGAAGGAAAAGGGAATTCCGGAGGAAGTTATCCCTACGCTATTTAAAGCTAGGAAAGAAGTGGACGCTAACCATTATCACCGCATAGGGCGGAAATATGTTGCGTACTGTGAGGCCAGGAAGGCCCCAAAGGAGAAATTTCAGCTAGGTCGATTTCTGCACTTCCTACAGTCAGAGGTGACTATGGGCCTACAATTGGGTTCCATTAAGGTCCAGATTTCGGCTCTATTGATTTTCTTCCCAAATAGAACTGGCTTCACTGCCTGAAGTTCAGACATTTGTCAAGGGAGTGCTGCATATTCAGCCTCCTTTTGTGCCTCCAGTGGCACCGTGGGACCTCAACGTGGTGTTGGGTTTCCTAAAGTCACATTGGTTTTAGCCACTCAAAACCGTGGATTTAAAATATCTCACGTGGAAAGTGGTCATGCTTTTGGCCTTGGCTTCGGCAAGGCGGGTGGCAGAATTGGCGTCTTTGTCATGCAAAAGCCCCTATTTGATTTTCCATATGGATAGGGCAGAATTGCGGACTAGTCCCCAGTTTCTTCCTAAGGTGGTATCAGCTTTTCACTTGAACCAACCTATCGTGGTGCCTGCGGCTACTAGGGAGTTGGAGGACTCCAAGTTACTGGACGTAGTCAGGGCCTTGAAAATTTATGTTTCCAGGACGGCTGGAGTCAGGAAGACTGACTCGCTATTTATCCTGTATGCACCAAACAAGATGGGTGCTCCTGCTTCAAAGCAGACTATTGCTCGCAGGATTTGTAGCACAATTCAGCTTGCGCATTCTGTGGCTGGCCTGCCGCAGCCTAAATCTGTAAAAGCCCATTCCACGAGGAAAGTGGGCTCATTTTGGGCGGCTGCCCGAGGGGTCTCGGCTTTACAACTTTGCCGAGCTGCTACTTGGTCAGGGGCAAACACGTTTGAAAAATTCTACAAATTTGATACCCTGGCTGAGGAGGACCTTGAGTTCTCTCATTCGGTGCTGCAGAGTCATCCGCACTCTCCCGCCCGTTTGGGAGCTTTGGTATAATCCCCATGGTCCTTACGGAGTCCCCAGCATCCACTAGGACGTTAGAGAAAATAAGATTTTACAGACCGGTAAATCTATTTCTCGTAGTCCGTAGTGGATGCTGGGCGCCCGTCCCAAGTGCGGACTGTCTGCAATACTTGTATATAGTTATTGTTAACTAAAAGGGTTATTGTTGAGCCATCTGTTGAGAGGCTCTGTTATGTTCATACTGTTAACTGGGTATAATATCACGAGTTATACGGTGTGATTGGTGTGGCTGGTATGAGTCTTACCCGGGATTCAAAATCCTTTCCTTATTGTGTCAGCTCTTCCGGGCACAGTATCCTTACTGAAGTCTGGAGGAGGGTCATAGTGGGAGGAGCCAGTGCACACCAGGTAGTCCTAATTCTTTCTTAGCTGTGCCCAGTCTCCTGCGGAGCCGTTATTCCCCATGGTCCTTACGGAGTCCCCAGCATCCACTTTGGACTACGAGAAATAGATTTACCGGTGAGTAAAATCTTATTTTTTTCAGTGCATTTACTATGATTTCCCAGCATTTTCAATGCATTTACTACAATTGTCAGCTTTTTCAAATGCATTTACTACGATTTCTGGCTTTTTCAAATGCATTTACTACAGATTTCCAGCTTTTTCAATACAATTAATATGATTTCCGGCTTTTCCAATACACTTTCCATGGTTTCTGGCTTTATCAATGCGTTTACTATGATTTCCCAGCATTTTCAATGTATTTCCTATGATTTCCGGGTTTTCCAAATGCATTTACTATGGTTTCTGGCTTTTTCAATACATATTGTTTCCGGGTTTTTTCAATGTATTTACTATGATTCCAGATTTTACCCACACCCCATCTGGATTACATTCTACCTCGCTCAGCCACCTTGTCAGTAAATAAGTCACAAATCACGAAAGGCGCAAGTTTAGTTTTGCCCATTTATTAATAGCGTATGTAGCAACATACAAATTACACAAGATTCATAAACAAGCTGTGTGCAAATTCTTAGAAATATTATTACAGTTCATGAGTTTACAAATTAAAAATTAAGAAACACTTTGGATTTTTTGTATTCTGCAATCTAAATTAGTTGTACAATATGATAGAAATCAAACATTGCAAGATTTAGAGAAGAAATAACCATATGTACATAAAATATCCTGCATACCAGCAAACATTCTATCTACACACAGTAGACTGTCTCACTCAAGCCCTGGTCCTCCAAAATGGCAGGCTAGACATATGTTACGGATTCCTTACTGAAGTAGCTTTATTGCAGGAGTAATCACAGAAGCTCATTGAGCCGGAGCATTTGTCAGTGCTATGCTCTGGAGAATGCACAACAATAGGACCTTTTATTACCTTATAAATGAAGGAATTGATCCTGCAATAAAAATGGCAGTTTGCATAATGTCACAAAGGAGGAGCTTTAAAACTCCATAAAAATTTGTGTGGTGTACTCATGCCCAAACTAGTCCCTTATAGGTGAATTGTGAGAGACGTGTGTGTAAAATGGATCTAGTCCCTTATGGGTGTATAGTCAGGGATGTGTTTTTTTGCAGTTACCCACATTACTTTAGCTGTAGTAAAACGGATTCCCTACATAAGAACCTAGAAGACCGCTAGACAAACCCTCAATATTAAAAGGAAAAAAACAACAGCAGCACTTCACAGCTGTGAATATATGGTTTGTGACAAATAATTGTCAGATACCATTGCTTTCAACTAAGCTGCATTTCTCAGTAGCTGCTTATTCATCGGAATAAATTGTTGTCAGTAGCAACAGCCAACTGTTCATTGTAGTGGATGTCCATGGCAGCATACTATACTGTAGGTTCAGTTATGATTTACGTACATTCCAACATTTCAAGGCTGTTACAGCCTCTTTGTCATGCCTTGACAAAGAGGCTGTAACAGCCTCGAAACGTTGCAATGTCTTCTTAGGTGTTAATACACATTGCCTTTTGTAGAAGACCAATGGATTGCCGCTGGTTTTTGTTTTTAAGTTTACTTACCACTGAGGGCACCCGTGATTTCAGGGGAGTGCCGGCCATCCATCCGTGTATATAAATATATATTTTTATACAGTGGTTAAAGTGGGCCGGAACGGGGCGGAACTGCGTTCCGTCACCTCTAATTGCAGGCGGAACCAGTTCCGCCTCCGCCCGGCCACAGCATCATGTCCCTGTTCCATTGTAAAGGTGGCAGCGGCCGCCAGCCAATCACGGCTCGCGGACCGGCTGCAGCACCAATCAGAAGAAGGGAAGGTTTTTTTAAAATCTGCCGTGAGCCAATCACGGCTCGCAAACCGCCAGCCAATGTGAAGCTGCCAAGTGGCAGCTTCTCATTAGCTGGCGGTCCAGGAGCGGTGAATGGCACACAGTCGGCGCCAGATTCAAAGTGCCCTCTCCCCCTTCCCCCCTCCGCCGCAGCCTCCGCAGTGTGAGCCGCGGCCTGTAATGCCCGATCCCCCCCGGAGCCGGAGTTTACTGTGAGGCTGCGCGGCGGGAAGTAATGTACGTGCCCACTCCACATCTCCCTGCCAGCGCAGCAACTTAAAGTCCACCCCACCCCTAGGCTTAGTAACCCGCGGCCTATAATGCTCTCCCCACCTCCACCGGAGCGCTGTCTGCAAGTGATTGTGCATTACAGTCCGAGGCCCTAACCGTGGCACACCCCATGGCGTCTGGCAGGAGAGACAACTCGCCCTCCACATGAAGACCTCCAGGTAACTGCTGCTACATATCACAGCTCTGGGTGCCCAGTCTTTCTGCTGCTGCTGCTGGTGATATTTTAATTCTCTCTCTCTCTTTGTCTGTTTTTGCACTTTTTCAAAACTCTGAGTGCCTATATACGTATATCTATCTGGAAAACCCCCTCATAAAATCCTGCGTTTGCCCTTGGAGGGGGCTCTACCTGCCGTACTGTGTAAAATGGGGCTCTGTCTACCGTACTGTGTAAAAGGGGGCTCTGTCTGCCGTACTGTGTAAAAGGGGGCTCTGTCTGCCGTACTGTGTAAAAGGGGGACTCTGCTATTGTGGGCATTGTGTGTGTAAAGGGCACTAGTATGTGGGGCGGGAAATGTGAATAAGATTGTCCTACTGTGAAGCATTATTTTGAATTGGTGGTACTTTTGTGTGGCCACGCCCCTTCCTTGTGAGGCCACACCCCTTTCTGCGGCGGGGCGAGGTGAGTTCCCCCACCTCTCCAGGACCACTTTAAGCCCTGTATTTATATATTTTACACACACATTTACAGAAACACTGCAAGAAAATGGATTTGGACACAAATCCTCTTTGCCACTTTCACTAAATAACACATTTCAGTATATTGCCACACCTAGGACTCAAACTCACAACCTGCTGCATCCAGCCAAACTCCTGCATAAAAACTATGAGATTTCTAACTATATGAAGCTCCCTTTACAGCTCCATGCAGTGTGCAGCCACACATCCAATCCCTTGCATCTACTGCTCACCCCTTCATAAAGTACAAGGTAAGCTTCAAATGGTTAAAACTCTCCAGCTTGGAATTCCCTAGCTTTCTATTTCTATGTATGCAAGGGCAGATAGCTCAATGAATATAGTGCCTGTATGCAATGTGTTCGAATCCTGGGTACATCAGCATCCCGAAATGTAAAAAAGGACAGTATATCTGAACACTAAAGAGCTCAAGTCAATGAATGCTGTATAGGTATTAGCGACAAAAGCGATGAGGGTAGGAGGCAGGGGCGATCCGAAGATGCTGGCCTTCAGAAAGGGGGGAAGCTGCAAGTGAAAGTGATTATATAATTCATAATTGACAAGTGCTGCCAACAGCGCCCCCTACCCTGGAGCGCTATGTGCGGAGCACGCTCCACACACATTTAGTTAGGGCACTGTTCTTCTAACATCAAGGTTGTTTAGTCAAAAAAGAAGTAACAAGTTGTTTCATTCACACAGTGTATTGTATACAACTTTGTAATGCTATATTTAAGATTGATACAATTGTTGCATTATAAACACAATAGCAACTAGATGGATTTATGTAACTTATGTAACTCAGTGGCGATGTCTCAATGAAGTAATAATTCACTCAGTCGTGTCTCACTGACATGAGCTGAATGCAATTAAGATTGTCTGCTGCTTACGGATCACCATATTAATGATAAACAGCATATGATATGTTTATAATTAATTGATTGTGTATATTGCTATTTTAGGTTTTTGTCAATCTTCCTTCTGTGAGTAATAACACTTGAAATACTGCTAGCTCAGCTTATCTACAGAACACTACTTTTGACACTGTATCCCATACTATTAATGATGAATCAGTCGGTTACAGATCATTCCTCTCCTTTCTGAATAAATTTGCAGATCATTAATATTACTAACTGCAACATCAAGGACGCATGGCCTTAGAAGATTTATCTTGGGGGGGAAAAACGTATCTCATCACGGCAGCTCATGATGCTAAAGTACAAAGCACGCAGCCACTGATGCCGAAATGATAATCCCTATAATGTGCCTGTCTGTCAGTTAAAATAACATGAATCACGGCCAACGCACGTTTCACTAGATGCTTTAAGTCCATCCTCATAACACTTTCAACCATCTCCCTTATTAACTGAAACTTTTCCATTTAGCTGCTTGTTTTAACCTAGCTTTTATGTCTTAAATTAGATTGTTCTTCAACATGGCAAGTATGTTTAAATGTTTTATATATAATTTAAACATTATATAAATTGACAGAAAAGTACAATTCAAATACTTCTGCTAGCTAGTAGAGAAACACTGGCCCTCATTCCGAGTTGTTCGCTCGCTAGCCGCTTTTCGCAGCAGTGCACACGCTAAGCCGCCGCCCTCTGGGAGTGAATCTTAGCTTAGCAGAATTGCAAACGAAAGATTCGCAAAATTGCGAATAGAAATTTCTTAGCAGTTTCTGAGTAGCTCGAGACTTACTCTGCCACTGCGATCAGTTCAGTCAGTTTCGTTCCTGGTTTGACGTCACAAACACACCCAGCGTTCGCCCAGGCACTCCCCCGTTTCTCCAGCCACTCCCGCGTTTTTCCAAGAAACGGCAGCGTTTTTTCACACACACCCATAAAACAGCCAGTTTCCGCCCAGAAACACCCACATCCTGTCAATCACACTCCGATCATCAGAACGAAGAAAAAACCTCGTAATGCCGTGAATAAAATACCAAACTTCTTAGCGAATTTACTTGATGCAGCGCGAACATTGCGCATGCGCAGTTAGCTGAAAATCGCACCGATGCGAAGGAAAATAACGAGCGAACAACTCAGAATGAGGGCCACTATGCGAAATATTAGGAAGACAAGAAACACCCAGATAAATATGATTTCTCAGAACTTAGGATGTAATTGAAATAATCTTAATTTTGCATGTTGGTATAAGGACCTAGCCCAGACCTAAGAACAGAGAATTTGATGGCAGATAAAAACAACTTGGCCCATCTAGTCTGCCCCATTTTTAAGCATATTGTTACCTCAAACCCCATTTGATCCTTATTTCTTTATAAGGATATCCTTATGTCTATCCCATGCATGTTTATATTGCTCTTCTGTCTTAGCCTCTACCACCTCTGATAGGAGGCTATCCACTTGTCCACTACCCTTTCTGTTTTCAGATGGATCTTTTCAGACTGAATGGACACTAATTTGTCCATCTTTTATTAAAAACAAAATCGTATACCCTCAAAGACATCAACATCTGGACCAACAAATCCATGCAAATATTTTCAACAATGAGTGTATTTGTGCAAAATGGGAACAACATGAAATACAAGTTTATAAATAAATGATAAATGATAAATAAATGATCAATTTGATAACATGCATCAATGCAGATAAAATACTGAAATTACTGTTTTGGAACAAAACTGATGATGCGCATTGACATGGAAACAATCCCATAAATTCTGATGCTGACGAAGAACTGAATGCAAGCCCTTTAGCACCGCATATCTTGCGTGTTTTTTTGTTATGGGCATGCTCCGATACCATGTGTATCCAACTATGGCTGATGCAGAGCCATATGCATCTCATTTGTAATGATAGGAGTGTATTTGGGCTGTAATGGGGAATTCCCACATAGGCAATGCTCAGTGATGGCGCATCTACAGTGGGCTGTGCACATTTCTGCATAAGTGTAAATAAGCCTGTTGCACCTACAGATGTGTCCTCATACACTATTGCTGCAGGTACACCAAATGGCCATGACAGGTCCTATGTGACTCAGCTTGCGCTGAATGTATTTTTTTGCTTGAATATGCAACTTACTCGCAATGCGATGTGATAAAACCCCTTGACTAGACTGCACTGATTCATTTGATATGTTAAGGAGTCTGTATCTGTATACATATGTAGTGCTACAAGTTTCACTGTGCTTCATCTGCCTAGTGTCTCTGGTACAGACTGAGTGATGTTTCATTGCATCTGCGGTGAGAAGACGATGCAAATGTACAGAAAAAGTTGCAGCGCTACACGTATTGCGTATTGAGGGTAGACATATCTATATCTTAGGACGGGTGGTATTCATGTGACCGCCGGTCAGCTGACCGACACTCACATGACCTCCTCCACCAGCCCAACGGCTCACTATCCCGATGGTCGGCATGCCGACCAACAGGGACTATTTCCACTCGTGGGTGTCCACGACACCCATAGAGTGGGAATAGAACGGTCGCCACCGAGCCCGCAAGGGGCTTGCTGCACTCGCCCCTCTCCGACGAGATCCCGGCGTCGGTATGCTGCCGGGATCCAGGCGTCGGTAAGCTGACCGGCGGTCTCCTGACCGCCGGTCAGCAGTACTACAACCCTTAGGACTGGTTTAAATGTGTCTGGATGATGATGATGATGATGAAATTAAGGGTATGGAGAGGCAGTGCAGCCACATATTTAGTTCCATATATGCAATTGGGAGCAATTATGTCTGAAGTATCCAATTCTGCATTGGCAGCTATGGTTTAAGGTTTAAAAGCTTTAGCCCTACACAAAAAAATATAACAATACACAGTATAAAGTCTTTTATAGCACTAGGTGGTATTTTTTTTTCTTTTACATTTTGTAGTAATAAATTCTAAAGGCCCTGGAGTTATGCTAACTGCGGTGTTATGCTAACTACTCTATTCCACAGTCACCGCCTGGAAGTTACTTGAAAGACATAGAGGGAGGTAACTGTACAAAAGCAGCGGCCAACCAATCACACGCCGTCCTTTTCAGCTCAGAATGCCCCACTCATTTTCTTAGTCTCGGCTTTAATTCTGACTGTTTTAAAACATTTTGATATCAAATAGACAACTTCTGTAGTTTTAGTTTAATTCCCTTCATAGAAACATAGAATTTGACGGCAGATAAGAACCACTTGGCCCATCTAGTCTGCCCCTTTTTTATTTTATCCTTTAGGCAATCTCAACCCTTTTTTAACCTTAATTCTTTGTAAGGATATTCATATGCCTGTCCCAAGCATGTTTAAATTGCCCTACAGTCTTAGCCTCTACCACCTCTGATGGGAGGCTATTCCACTTATCCACTACCCTTTCTGTGAAGTAATTTTTCCTTAAATTTCCCCTGAACCTCCCCCCCTCCAGTCTCAATGTATGCCCTCGAGTACTAATTCTTCTTTTCCTTTGAAGAATGTTTCCCTCCTGAACTTTGTTGAGACCATTGATATATTTGAAAGTTTCTATCATGTCCCCCCTTTCCCTTCTCTCCTCCAAACTATACATGTTAAGATCTTTTAGCCTTTCCGGGTAAGTTTTGTGATGTAGGCCATGCACCATTTTAGTTGCCCTTCTTTGTACACGCTCTAATGTATTTATATCCTTCTGGAGATAGGGTCTCCAGAACTGTACACAGTATTCCAGATGGGGCCGTACCAATGACCTATACAGTGGCATTATCACTTCTTTTTTCCTGCTACTGATTCCTCTCCCTATGCAACCAAGCATCTGACTTGCCTTTCTCATTGCTTTGTTGCATTGCTTTCCTGCCTTCAAGTCACTTGAAATAGTGACTCCTAAATCTCTTTCCTCCTCAGTAGTTTCCATTATAGTACCCTTGATACTATACTTAGCCTTTGGGTTTTTGAGACCCAAGTGCATGATTTTGCATTTTTTAGCATTAAACTGTAGTTGCCACGTTCTTGACCATTTCTCAAGCCTACCTAGGTCATCAATCATTTGTTTGACCCCTCCCGGTGTGTCTACCCTGTTGCATATCTTTGTATCATCTGCAAAAAGGCATATCTTCCCTTCAATACCATCTGCAATGTCACCAACAAAGATATTAAAGAGAACTGGACCAAGTACAGATCCCTGGGGTACTCCACTGGTAACATTTCCCTCCATAGATTGCACTCCATTAACTACGACTGTCTGTTCCCTATCCTGCAACCAGGTTCTTATCCATTTAACTGATTTATAATCCACCCCCAGGCTTTCAAGTTTATTTAGCAGTCTGCGATGTGGGACAGTGTCAAATGCCTTACTAAAGTCTAGATATGCTACATCTACAGCTCCCCCTTGATCTATTATTTTCATCACAGAGTCAAAAAAGTCAATAAGATTTGTTTGGCATGATCTCCCACCAGTAAATCCATGCTGTTTTGGATCCTGTAAGTTGTTTGATTTAAGATATTCCACTACTCTTTCTTTTAATAGTTTTTCCATTACTTTCCCTACTACTGATGTAAGGCTTACTGGTCTGTAGTTACTTGCTTCTTCCTTGCTTCCACTTTTGTGCAGTGGAACTACATTTACTCTTTTCCAGTCCTCTGGAATAGCACCTGTATTTAGTGACTGGTTAAATAATTCTGTTAAAGGTGTAACCAGCACATCTTTTAGCTCTTTTAGTATCCTTGGGTGTATCCCATCTGGTCCCATTGATTTATCCACTTTTAGTTTTGAAAGTTCTGTTAGGACCTTCTCCTCGGTAAATGTATTTTCATCTACCTTATTTTTATGAATGTCCTTGCAACTTAACTGTGGCCCCATCCCTTCTTCTGTAGTAAATACTGAGCAAAAATAATTATTTAGGTGATCTGCTATTGCATTGTCTCCCTTCACCAAATGCCCACTCTCTGTCTTAAGTCTTATTATTCCTCCATTTGATTTTCTCCTTTCACTTATATACTTAAAAAAAGTTTTGCCCCCTTTATCTACTGACTAGGCCATTTTCTCCTCAGCTTCTGCCTTTGCACGTCTGATCACTTTCTTAGCATCCTTCCGTCTGTCCAGATACACCTCTTTGTCGTTATTATTTTGAGTCTGTTTGTATTTCCTAAAAGCCATCTTTTTTGCTTTCACACTAGTTGATACTTCTTTTGTGAACCACACTGGCTTCCTTTTCCTGGTGCTTTTCCTAACCATTTTGATACAAAGGTCTGTTGCACTTAGTATTGCACTTTTCATTTTTTTCCACCTCTCCTGCACTCCTTCCAAGTTCCTCCAGTCTGCCAATGAATCACTAAAACATCTCCCCATTTTTGCAAAGTCAGCATTTCTAAAATCCAACACCTTTGTTTTTGTGTGACAGGAGTTGGATCCTGTCTTTATACTAAACCATACTGCTTGATGATCACTGGATCCCAGGTGCTCACCCACATATACATCAGATATCCTATCACCATTTGTAAGAATTAGATCTAATATTGAGTCTTTGCGAGTGGGCTCCCTCACAAATTGCTTGAGAGATGCTCCCTGTAAGGAATGTAGAAATTTGCCACTTGTAGCTGAACTTGCAAAAGACCCCTCCCAATTTACATCAGGTAAATTAAAGTCTCCCATGATTATGACTTCTCCCTTAAAAGCCATTTTAGAGATGTCCAACAATAGGTTCCTGTCCAAATCCTGCCCCTGGCCTGGTGGTCTATAGATCACCCCAATGCGAATAATGTCCTTCTTCCCAGTTTCTATGGTGACCCAAAGGGCCTCAGTTTTGGCTCCAATGTTATGATTTGTCCCTAATTTCATGTATTTTGGTAGCAAAACAAAATAATAAAAATAATACTAGGACAGCATGCATTACACATAAAATAATAAAATTTGGAACAAAATCAATGTTGGGCATGAAAATAATCTAATCAAATTCAGGGTTAACGTTTAAAAGCTTTAATCTTAATCATAACAAATATAACAATAAGTAAAGGGTTTGGGTATAGGTGACCGGCGTTTGGGATCCCGCCGGTCACCATACCGACACCACAGGTTCTATTCTGACTATATAGGTGTCGTGGACACCCACGAGTGGGAATAGTCCATGTTAATCGGCATGCAGACTGTCGGGATTTTGAGAGGTCTGGATGCAAGCATCTGTATTGTGACCGGCGGCCTCTGACCGCTTGGTCACATAACTACATCCCAAGAAAAGATGCGCACGAACCCCGATGTTTTGAGTCTAATTCTTCATCGTGTTTTGGCAAAACCACCCTTAAGTGTTTTGGTTCGGATTTCGGTTTAAAATCAATTTATAAATTATCATTCATTGATAAAAATCGATAAAACCAGCTAAAATCATGTAATTTTGGCAAACCAAACCCCGAAATTCAGATTTAAAATTCGAATTCCGAACTGCTGGAAGATTCAAACCAGGAATCTGTTAAGATACGGATCTCTTCGGGAAATCCAGACAACGTTTTGGTTCGGATCCACAGAATTCGGGTGGATTCAGATTTCTCGAGAACCGAACTGCACATCTCTAACATCACAAGTCTTTTGTTGTGGTTGGTATTATTAAGTTATTAATTTACATTTTGGAGTAATATATTCTAAGGGTTAAACCAGAATCAAAGCCAACTACTGTATTCTACAATGAGTAACTGGGAATTTCTTGAAAGAAGTGGGGTATACTGGGTCCCAGAAGGAAGAGAGTGAGTCGATACAGAGTGGATACAAAGAAGGGGAAAAAAAAAATTACAAGTAATTTTAAAGCTAGAAAGTCAATATGACTTGGGTAGGTTCCATCTGATTCCAAACTGTAAACTTTGGAGTATATGAAATAGCCTGCGAGTTGCAGGCAGCCGCAAGGTGTTGGCCATTTAGTCGCTAGATTTAAAGTGGCAATTTTTAAAAGGGCAACACAAAACCTAGTTTTGCCTTGTAAAGAATTGTCGCTTTAAATCTAGCAGATAAAGCAACGACATATTGCGGCTGCCTGCATCTCGCAGCCTATTATATATAACCCTTTGATTTCATGAAACAAACATGGAAGATATTTTTCTTGGAGAGCATGGAGCCCTTTTATCGACAGCTTTACATAAAAGCAAGCCTTGTCCCACAGCTGCAGATCAGATTTAAAAACACATCTAGCAAAATAGAAAATATTGCTGAAAGATGAAAAGTTTTTCTTTTACAATATTTCACCATTACAAACATATTAAACATTTCTACAGAGAATACAGCTACAGCACTTTGTAGTATACTCAGTCACTGGTGGTCCTATAACTGCATGCTATAGCAGGGGAAGAGTTTATAGAAAAAGGTGCAAGATTCTGGGAATGTGTTACTTAAGAGCTCAGACCAATGTTTCTAAAGTTGATTCTTTATTCAAGTTCTCTTTCTTCTGAAAACAGGTCTGCAAGGTCAGCCACAGTCAGGACGGAAGCCTCAGACTGCTTCATTGATGTACTTGTGTGACTGGAACAAAAAAAAAAAGACATGTAAGACTCAATACTAAAACCAAAACTCCCAAGTGGCAGGGGTCATATCAAGGTCATGGGTGTTATATTTCAGCAACCAAAAATAGTATTTGGAGTGGTTAAATAGGACAACTGCCTGGGGCCATCAAACTAGTGAGACCATAAAGGAACAGAAATCCAGCATTAATCCTAAAGCTGACATACACATACATACGAATGTGTCCTCTTATATCCTTGCTGCAGTCACGTTAAACACCCCTTGAAGCCAGCTGTGGCTATATACTTGAAAGACCATCATTATTGGGCTACTCCCTGTATCTTAAGAGTGTCTATAAATAGTGTATGCCTCTCATGCCCATGCATCCCCAAGTGTGCCTCTGTGTCCCTCCCCCCACCCCCAAGTGTGCTTCTGACACACCGTCCACAGGTGTGACTCTGACCTCTGCTCCTCATGTGTGCCTCTGAAACCATCACTCCCCATGTATGTGACGTTCGATCCGCGGGACTGCACATCTCATCATAGTCGACACAAAACATGCACGATGTGTACATGATGCAGCTTATGAGGAGTCTAAATCGTACACCATATCGACCTAATGTATGGCCAACTTTTGACTCGTACACTCAAGGCTGAGGGGTTGCCACTCAGAAGTATCATGGATGAGCAGAAAAAAACAAGTCAGTATTCAACACTGCATAACTGAACCTAAAGATGGCAAGCATACTTTTTTCTTTATTAAAGTATTTTGACTTTTTCTACCTGCTATACTTGATGGGTGCACTTTGTATGGTGAAGCCCCACAAGAATTAATTCCTGGGTTCATCCCCTCTATGATGTCCTCATCTTTCCTCTCTATTGCAACTCCAGGATCCCCTCCTAGGTTCGCTCCTTTCATACACCTCACCATCTTATCGCAGCCTGGCATGACACGATACCCCCTCCCATACTTACCCTGGTGTTCGGTCCTCCTCTCCTAAGGTTGTCCCATCTCATTCGCAGCAGGGGAAAGATGAGGGGTTCCCTGTCTGTTTTATCTGTATTGGGCCCAAAAAATGTCTGATGGCAGCCCTACTAATTTTTATGGTTGACTGACTTTGCTTCTGGCATACAATGCATCCAGAAAGTATTCACAGCGCTTCACTTTTTCCACATTTTGTTATGTTACAGCTTTATTCCAAAGTGGAATAAATAAATTTTTTCCCCCTCAAAATTCTACACACAATACCACATAATGACAACGTGAAAATAAGAATTTACTTACCGATAATTCTATTTCTCGTAGTCCGTAGTGGATGCTGGGGACTCCGTAAGGACCATGGGGAATAGCGGCTCCGCAGGAGACTGGGCACATCTAAAGAAAGCTTTAGGACTAACTGGTGTGCACTGGCTCCTCCCCCTATGACCCTCCTCCAAGCCTCAGTTAGGAAACTGTGCCCGGACGAGCGTACACAATAAGGAAGGATTTTGAATCCCGGGTAAGACTCATACCAGCCACACCAATCACACCGTATAACTTGTGATCTGAACCCAGTTAACAGTATGACAACAGAGGAGCCTCTGAAAAGATGGCTCCCAACAATAATAACCCGATTTTTGTAACAATAACTATGTACAAGTATTGCAGACAATCCGCACTTGGGATGGGCGCCAAGCATCCACTACGGACTACGAGAAATAGAATTATCGGTAAGTAAATTCTTATTTTCTCTAACGTCCTAAGTGGATGCTGGGGACTCCGTAAGGACCATGGGGATTATACCAAAGCTCCCAAACGGGCGGGAGAGTGCGGATGACTCTGCAGCACCGAATGAGAGAACTCCAGGTCCTCCTCAGCCAGGGTATCAAATTTGTAGAATTTAGCAAACGTGTTTGCCCCTGACCAAGTAGCTGCTCGGCAAAGTTGTAAAGCCGAGATCCCTCGGGCAGCCGCCCAAGATGAGCCCACTTTCCTTGTGGAACGGGCTTTTACAGATTTTAGCTGTGGCAGGCCTGCCACAGAATGTGCAAGCTGAATTGTACTACAAATCCAACGAGCAATAGTCTGCTTAGAAGCAGGAGCACCCAGCATGTTGGGTGCATACAGGATAAACAGCGAGTCAGATTTCCTGACTCCAGCCGTCCTGGAACATATTTTCAGGGCCCTGACAACATCCAGCAACTTGGATTCCTCCAAGTCCCTAGTAGCCGCAGGCACCCAATAGGTTGGTTCAGGTGAAAACGCTGGAACCACCTTAGGGAGAAACTGAGGACGAGTCCTCAATTCCGCCCTGTCCGAATGGAAAATCAGATAAGGGCTTTTACAGGATAAAGCCGCCAATCCTGACACGCGCCTGGCCTAGGCCAGGGCCAACAGCATGACCACTTTCCATGCGAGATATTTTAACTCCACAGATTTAAGTGGTTCAAACCAATGTGACTTTTGGAACCCAAACTACATTGAGATCCCAAATTTCCACTGGAGGCACAAAAGGAGGCTGTATATGCAGTACCCCTTTTACAAACGTCTAAACTTCAGGGACTGAAGCTAGTTCTTTTTTTTTTGGAAGAAAATTGACAGGGCCGAAATCTGAACCTTAATGGACCCCAATTTCAGGCCCATAGACACTCCTGTCTGCAGGAAATGCAGGAATCGACCCAGTTGAATTTCCTCCGTCGGGCCTTACTGGCCTCGCACTCCGCAACATATTTTCGCCAATTGCGGCGATAATGTTTTTGCGGTTACATCCTTCCTGGCTTTTGATCAGGATAGGGATGACTTCATCCGGAATGCCTTATTTTCCTTCAGGATCCGGTGTTCAAACGCCATGCCGTCAAACGCAGCCGCGGTAAGTCTTGGAACAGACAGGGTCCTTGCTGGAGCAGGTCCCTTCTTAGAGGTAGAGGCCACGGATCCTCCGTGAGCCTCTCTTGAAGTTCCGGTTACCAAGTCCTTTTTGGCCCATCCGGAGCCACGAATATAGTGCTTACTCCTCTCCATCTTATCAATCTCAGTACCTTGGGTATGAGAGGCAGATGAGGGAACACATATACTGACTGGTACACCCACGGTGTTACCAGAGCGTCTACAACTATTGCCTGAGGGTCTCTTGACCTGGCGCAATACCTGTCGAGTTTTTTAATCATGTGGACGACTTCTGGGTGAAGTCCCCACTCTCCCGGGTGGAGGCCGTGCTGAGGAAGTCTGCTTCCCAGTTGTCCACTCCCGGAATGAATACTGTTGACAGTGCTATTACATGATTTTCCGCCCAGCGGAGAATCCTTGCAGCTTCTGCCATAGCCCTCCTGCTTCCCGTGGCACCCTGCCTGTTTACGTGGGTGACTGCCGTAATGTTGTCCGACTGGATCAACACCGGCTGACCTTGAAGCAGAGGTCTTGTTAAGCTTAGAGCATTGTAAATGGCCCTTAGCTTCAGGATATTTATGTGAAGTGATGTCTCCAGGCTTGACCATAAGCCCTGGATATTCCTTCCCTGTGTGACTGCTCCCCAGCCTCGCAGGCTGGCATCCGTGGTCACCAGGACCCAGTCCTGAATGCCGAATCTGCGGCCCTCTAGAAGATGAGCACTCTGCAACCACCACAGGAGGGATACCCTTGTCCCTGGTGACAGGGTTATCCGCTGATGCATCTGAAGATGCGACCCGGACCATTTGTCCAGTAGGTTCCACTGGAAAGTCTTGCGTGGAATCTGCCGAATGGGATTGCTTCGTAGGAAGCCACCATTTTTACCCAGAACCCTTGTGCATTGATGCACTCTTGGTTCGGTTTTAGGAGGTTCCTGACTAGCTCGGATAACTCCCTGGCTTTCTCCTCCGGGAGAAACACCTTCTTTCTGGACTGTGTCCAGGATCATCCCTAGGAACAGAAGACAAGTCGTCGGAACCAGCTGCGATTTTGGAATATTGAGAATCCAATCGTGCTGCCGCAACACTACCTGAGATAGTGCTACACCGATCTCCAGCTGTTCCCTGGATCTTACCCTTATCAGGGAATCGTCCAAGTAAAGGATAACTAAAATTCCCTTCCTTCGAAGGAATATCATCATTTCGGTCATTACTTCAGTAAAGACCCGGGGTGCCGTGGCCCATCCCTACGGCAGCGTCTGAACTGATAGTGACAGTTCTGTACCATAACCTGAGATACCCTTGGTGAGAAGGGTAAATTTTGACATGAAGGTAAGCATCCTTGATGTCCCGAGACCTCATGTAGTCCCCTTCTTCCAGGTTTGCAATCACTGCTCTGAGTGACTCAATTTTGAATTTGAACCTCTGTATGTAAGTGTTCAAAGATTTTAGATTTTAGATTTTAAAATCGGTCTCACCGAGCCGTCTGGCTTCGGTACCACAATAGTGTGGAATAATACCCCGTTCCCTGTTGCAGGAGGGGTACCTTAATTATCACCTGCTGGGAATACAGCTTGTGAATGGCTTCCAAAACTGCCTCCCTGTCAGCGGGAGACGTCGGTAAAACAGACTTTTGGAAACGGCGAGGGGAATATGTCTCGAATTCCAATTTGTACCCCTGAAAATATTACCTGAAGGATCCAGGGGTCTACTTGCGAGTGAGCCCACTGCGCACTGAAATTCATTGAGAACGGGCCCCCACCGTGCCTGAACTTGTAAAGCCCTAGCGTCATACTGAGGGCTTTGCAGAGGCAGAAAAGGGTTTCTGTTCCTGGGAACTGGCTAATCTCTGCAGCCATTTTCCTCTCCCTCTGTCACGTGCAGAAAAGAGGAACCCTTTTGTCCGCTTGCCAACCAGGACTGCGCCTGATAATACGGCGTCTTGTTTTGAGAGGCGACCAGTGGTACATCCCCTTTTTTTTTTTAAGGCAATACTTCCAAATGCCGTTTGGAATCCGCATCACCTGACCATTTTACTGGTAGAATTGGACAACGCACTTATACTTGATGCCAGTCGGCAAACATTCCGCTGTGCATCATGCTTATATAGAAATGCATCTTTTAATTGCTCTATAGGCAATAATATACTGTCCTTATCTAGGATATCAATATTTCCAGTCAGGGAATCCGACCACGCCAACCCAGCACTGCACATCCAGGCTGAGGCGATTGCTGGTCGCAGTATAACACCAGTATGTGTGTAAATACATTTTAGGATACCCTCCTGCTTTTTATCAGCAGGATCCTTAAGGGCGGCCATCTCAGGAGAGGATAGAGCCCTTGTTCTTACAAGCGTGTGAGCGCCTTATCCCCCCTAGGGGGTGTTTCCCAACGCACCCTAACCTCTGGCGGGAAAAGGTATACTGCCAATAACTTTTTAGAAATTATCAATTGTTATCGGGGGGAAACCCACGCATCATCACACACCTCATTTTATTTCTCAGATTCAGGAAAACTACAGGAAGTTTTTCCCCACCAAACATAATATTTTTTTGGTGGTATTCATATTATCAGAAAAGTGTAAACATTTTCCATTGCCTCAATCATGCAATGTGTGGCCCTATTGGAAATCACGGTTGTCTCTTCACCGTCGACACAGGAGTCAGTATCCGTGTCGGCGTCTGTATCTGAGGTAACGGGCGCTTTAGAGCCCCTGTATGAGACGTCTGGACATGCACAAGCTGAGTAGCCGGCTGTCTCATGTCAACCACTGTCTTTAATACAAAGTTGACACTGTCACGCAATTTCAACAGTACATCCACTCAGGTGTCGACCCCCTAGGGGGTGACAACACTATTACAGACACTCTACTCCGTCTCCACATCATTTTTCTCCTCATACATGTCGACACAAACGTACCGACACACAGCACACACACAGGGAATGCTCTGATAGAGGACAGGACCCCACTAGCCCTTTGGGGAGACAGAGGGAGAGTTTGCCAGCACACACCAGAGCGCTATATATATACAGGGATAACCTTATATAAGTGTTTTTCCCTTTATAGCTGCTGTATTGTTTATACTGCGCCTAATTTGTGCCCCCCTCTCTTTTTTAACCCCTTTCTGTAGTGTAGTGACTGCAGGGGAGAGCCAGGGAGCTTCCCTCCAACTGAGCTGTGAGGGAAAATGGCGCCAGTGTGCTGAGGAGATAGGCTCCGCCCCTTTCTCGGCGTCCTTATCATTCGTTTTTCTGTATGTTTTGGCAGGGGTTAAATGCATCCATATAGCCCAGGAGTTATATGTGATGCATTTATTTTAGCCATATAAGGTTTTTATCGATTTATTGCGTCTCAGGGCGCTGCCCCCCCCAGCGCCCTGCACCCTCAGTGACCGGAGTGTGAAGTGTGCTGAGAGCAATGGCGCACAGCTGCGGTGCTGTGCGCTACCTTATCTGAAGACAGGATCGTCTTCTGCCGCCGATTTTCCGGACCTCTTCGCTCTTCTGGCTCTGTAAGGGGGCCGGCGGCGCGGCTCCGGGACCCATCCAGGCTGAACCTGTGATCGTCCCTCTGGAGCTAATGTCCAGTAGCCTAAGAAACCCAATCCACTCTGCACGCAGGTGAGTTCGTTTCTTCTCCCCTTAGTCCCTCGATGCAGTGAGCCTGTTGCCAGCAGGTCTCACTGAAAATAATAAACCTAAACTAAAACTTTCACAAAGAGCTCAGGAGAGCCCCTAGTGTGCACCCTTCTCGTCGGGCACAGAAATCTAACTGAGGCTTGGAGGAGGGTCATAGGGGGAGGAGCCAGTGCACACCAGTTAGTCCTAAAGCTTTCTTTAGATGTGCCCAGTCTCCTGCGGAGCCGCTATTCCCCATGGTCCTTACGGAGTCCCCAGCATCCACTTAGGACGTTAGAGAAAAAAGTTTTTGGGAGATTTTTGCAAATTTATTAAAACTAAAAAATCACATGTACATAACTATTCACAGCCTTTGCCATGAAGCTCAAAATTGAGTTCAGGTGCATCCTGTTTCCACTGATCATCCTTGGGATGTTCCTACAGTTTAATTGGAGTCCACCTGTGGTAAATTCAGTTGATTGGACATGATTTGGAAAGGCACACACCTGGTACAGAAAAATATATGCTGCTTTGAAGGTCCCAATGAGCACAGTGGCCTCCATTATCCGTAAATGTAAGAAGCTCAGAACCACCAGGACTCTTCCTAGAGCTGGCCGGCCGTCTTAACTGAATGATCGGGGGAGAAGGGCATTAGTCAGAGAAGTGATCAAGGACCAGATGGTCACTCTGTCAGAGCTACAGCATTCCACTGTGGAGAGAGGAGAACCTTCCAGAAGGACAACCTTCTCTGCAGCAGTCCACCAATCAGGCCTGTATGGTAGAGTGGCCAGATAGAAGCCACTCCTTAGTAAAAAGCACATGGCAGCCCGCCTAGAGTTTGCCAAAATGCACCTGAAGGACTCTCAGACCAACTTCAGGACAACTCTGTGAAAGCCCTTGAGTGGCCCAGCCAGAGCCCAGAATCCAACTGAACATCTCTGGCGAGATCTGAAAATTGTGCACCGACGCTTTCCATCCAACCTGATGGAGCTTGAGAGGTGCTGCAAAGAGGAATGGGCGAAACTGCCCAAAGATAGGTGTGCCCAGCTTGTGGCATCATATTCAAAAAGACGGTGCATCAACAAAGTATTGAGCAAAGGCTGTGAATACTTATGTACATGTGATTTCTAGTTTTTTATTTTTAATAAAAAGAATCTCAAAAAAACTTTTTTCACGTTGTCATTATGGGGTATTGTGTGTAGAATTTTGAGGGAAAACTGAATTTATTCCATTTTGAAATAAGGCTGTAACATAATAAAATGTGGAAAAAGTGAAGCGCTGCGAATACTTTCCGGATGCACTGTACACATAGCTAAAAAAAACAAACTTTTTTTTTGTTGCCATTTTATATGTAATTGGACATTAATATGAATACCTCCTATCAACGGCTTTTAACATTGCTTGCATCCTTTCTTCAATTGTTGCTTTAATCAAAAATCGATGAACTATTGTAGCCCTGAAAATAAATGAATAAAAACAAATAAATAAAATACTTTAGGTTCTAACATATCTGCATGTTAAACAAAAATATGCCCTTGAAAAAGTGAATAATTCCATGGTTAGGGACTGTATTATATTTCCTAGGGTACGATACGGGAGGTTGACACTCACTGTGTGTAACTGTGCTGGTATTATAACTTTAAACAGTTAAGTGGCATGTTTGAAGTAATAACACCTGCATGGTTAACATGATGTAAGCATACCTCACAACTTTATGTCCGCGTGAGGAGGGACATATGGGCGTGCGTAGCGCACGCGTCCGACCGAAAAGGGGGCATGGCTTCATGGGAGGGACTGCGATCGTGAGCCACGCCCCCGTTTTCGTCGCTGAGGGGGCATGCCCAGCGCTCTGTGAGCTGCTAGCACCCCCCCCCCTCTCCTCCTATCTCCATTCACCGCTGCTCTGCTATGCAGAGCAGCGAGTGCAGGAGCCTCCCAACTGCCCGCCCCCATCACGGGACGCTGCGGCCCGCGGGTGAGACAGCGGGACAGTCCCCCAAAAAACGTGACAGTCCCGCGAAAATCGGGACAGTTGGGAGGTATGTGTAAGTAGTATTCTAACAGTGTTGGGATCCTGGCTCAGGTATTGTAACACAGACTTACTCACTGTCACATAGTGTGTGTTGACCTCTGACCGCATCTCCATTTACTAGTTAGAAACTGCATAACATTTTGTGATTAGACTTAATTTTAAAATAAGGGTCCGTCAATAGTTACAATTCCATACATTCAAAGGAGCAATAGTGATAAATGACATAAGTACTATTATTGCCATTTATATACAGCACCAAAATATTACATATTAATGAGAAAACTAAATTTAAATGATTACAAATACAGTAACATACACTAGGGTCGGAAGAGTAGAAGGTTTCTCAAGAACAATGTAACTGACAAGGATAATCTAGCCAACCAAATCGCTACAAGCGACAACATGAAGTTAAAAAAGATTAGGCTAAATATAATAGGTTGGGCTTTTGTGACAAGTTTTAAGTCGCAGTGAGTTTCACTGACTTTTAGCAGGTAAAAATTACAAACTCACCAGTAAGTCGCCAGAACGCTACAGAAAATTGGCTCTGGCCATAGATTTTCCTGGGATTATGCATTTTTAGCTATCTTTCCAGACAGAACATACAGAGGTGTCCTCATACACCACTGCTGCACTTGTGCCAAACAGCCCCTCTTGCCGCGCCAGGTCCTGTGAGAACCTTCTAGCTTCGGGCATCTATTTTGCATATTTTTGCCAAAAATGTATCTTAGCAAACAATGCAATGCAGTTGGGACAAACCAGGAGACTGTACTGATTAATTTGATATGCAACACTTGAAGTGCTATTTTTTCAGCAGGAACCCAGTTCCTCTCATTAAATGTGACATAATCAGGAACTGGGTTCCTGAACCTGTCCTGGGCCAAAATGTATTTTCCATACGATAAGTTTTATTTTAAAGTCCATTTTGAGTGTCTTCTTTTCTAAAATCAGTCTATCTATAACCTTTTTTTAATAGCTCCACCCCAAGACCCAGAGTTCCTGAACCTATTTTTCCAAAAATAGTACTGGACACTTGTATATCTGTGTGCGACTGAGTCTCTGACTCTGTATATGAAGTGCTGCAATGTAGCAGCTGCAGTTTCTGTTTCAAAAACAAGTTCTACCCTACTTTATATACAGACTCAGTCACGCACTATATTCAAGTGTTATACTGGATATCAAATTAATCAGCAGTCTCCTCTTGAATTCTAGTCGCAAGTTGGCAAAAAAGACGCCAGATGTTACCAGAGTTGCTCAGGACCTGGAGGCTCACTCATGCCAGGAATCTCATTATACAAGGCTAGATGTACGACGGCACATCTGTAGTAAAGAGCCACATTAAACATATGTATTACGGGGGGCGTGGCTTGGACGTGGACCGGAGTGGCTGCCTGGCCTTGGAGCTCCGCTTCCAGCCGTGGAATACAGCCTGCCCGGACATCGGCACCCGGTCCCCCCTGCCTCTAAACAATCACTGAGCACCCCCAGCCGCCGCTGATACTGACCGGAGGTCACCGGGAACGCCCGCTGCCTGCCGTGGAGAAGACACGCTTTGAGGCCCTCACAAAGCCCCGACCCGCGGCCCAGAGTTTGCCGCCGCCGGACCCGCAATCTTCCGGCTCCCTGCTTGTGCACCCCGGACACAGCTGGTCTTAACCGGACGCAGTGCAGACAGGCCCTCTCTGACTCCCAGGCTTGGGAGTCTACATGACGCAGCGGTATTGGAGCTTCTTCCTCCGTTTGGCTCCCTGCAGGTACTGTGCAGCGCTGCAGGCGCCATCTTGTCTTCTCCATAAAAGCCATACTCCTAGTTGCAGCTTTCCACAGCTCCTGCTTTTGTGCCACCTTTATCCCTCCTAGCCCGCTCAATCCCGTTTTTTTTTTGCCTCCCCTGCCCCTCTCCTACCTTCCTTTGGTCCCCCCACTGCTAAACACCTGCAGCCGCGGAGTCGGGGAGCAGTGTAGACGCTCCCGCGGATTGCGGCCTGCATCGTGTGTACGAGCCGGGGCCTCAGGGCGCACCGCGTTGGTGGCATCTGGACCCGACTCCTTTCCCTGGACATCCCTGGCCTCGCTCAGCCCGCGACCGCTGCCGTCACGGGAAGACCTGCGCTAGGAAGACGCACTGTGCCTTACCACCATGACGGCGAGTCCCGGCGGCCATCTTCCCGCTACTGCTACAGGCGGCCTCGTGGGATCGGAGGGGAGGACACCACTGCCACATAGCCAGCTTGAATCCTGGTAAGGTGTACCTCCCTATCCCACCTCTTACACTTCTAATCGCTGGTTATCAGCCTGACCCACGTGGCGAACACCGGCGGGGGCTTCCTGCCTCCCCCCTCAGCCGCCCGGAGAGCTCAACTGCTACATATATATATATAGAACCCTGGCACCTCGCTCCCTTAGTTGACCATCTTCCCTCCACTTAAGAGACTGCTCTGGGATTCCACGAGGGTGGGAGACGGGAGACGCACTGTCGCCGCTGAGATCTACCGATAGTGCGGCGAGGAACTCTCCCTCCTCCTCTCTCTCTCTATATATATATATACATGGCTCAACACTCTCATTGCCTCTGACCCCACAGCAACTTACCTTAGAGCTCGGGCTTATCGCTCCCGGACTGCACTGTGGCTGCAGTGCCTTCCCAGCAAGACCTCATTAGACCTACACTACGGCCGGAAGCCCTCTCACTGACCCCCACTGCTGGACACTCTAAGTTACCCTTAGGCACCACTGGGCCTCACGGAGGGAGTCACTCTATTCTATAAATGTCCTTTCTTTATAATTGACCCCTTCCGTGGCTATATCCAACGCTGAACCTGCTGTGATGTGACGACGTGTTGGCCCGGCGCTTCATATGTGAGACCCGATACGCTCGCGACATATCTTGCTCTCTATACACCTTTAACAACGGTGGCAATTCTACAACTGCATGGAAAAGTTCCTGATTCCTTCATCAATGACCTCTACTGGGGCTCCATTGCCATCCTGTGACGGAACTCCTGGTGGCAATTCCTCCGACTCTGACCGCTCGACCTCGCGCTCTGTGTCCCAACGCACACGTAGATCCAGACCACCCGTGAAGCAGCCGAAGATGAAACACAATGATCTGGTGGCTGTTTTGGTACCCCTGTTGGACGAAAAATTGGCTGGCATCAAGGAGGCCATTGAATCTACGCTGACCCAACTCAACCAACACTCTACTCGCCTGGATGAAGCGGAGCAGCGAATATCCACGCTGGAAGATGACCTATCTACAGCCCAGCGAACCATACAAGCCAATCAATCCGAAATTGCTGACCTATCAGAGAAGATCGATGACCTTGAAAATCGCAGCAAGCGTAACAACTTGAGGGTCATTGGCATCCCGGAATCGGTCAAGGGTCATGAACTTATGGACCTCCTCACATCTGGCATCCCGGAGCAATTAACCATGGACCTTAAAGGAGTCCCACTGGTTATCGAGAGAGCCCATAGGCTAGGACCGGAGCGAAGGAACCCCAATGGGCAGCCCCGTCCCGTCATTATGAGAATTTTGAACTATGCTGACAAGATGAAGCTCCTCGATCACTATCGTAAAACGGCTTCCTTATCTTACAATGGAGATCGTCTCCTCATCTTCCAAGATTTCTCTGCCATCGTAGCTACCAAACGTAGAGAGTTTGCTCCCATCTGTAAGCACCTTTTCGATACCAAAGTCAAGTTCTCCCTTCTTTACCCAGCCCGCCTCCGAGTCTTCGAGAATGGTAAACCGCTGTTCTTTGACGACCCAGGAGAGGCAAGACTGTATTTCTCCCTACCCGATACTTGACTGTAATTGTTATATGCTTGCTTATCACTGATTACTGCCCCATTCTTTAATTTCGGGTCTCGTATGTGGGGTGCCGTGTTTGTGAGACATGAATGCCCCTAGTTCATCCAATTCCTGTTTTATGTTTCTGATGTTTATAGCAAAGTTTTTCTGTTTTTTGATTTGTTGTGTCTGCCTTGTCACGATCCGGGTATCTGGACGCCATTTCTTACCTATCAGATGCCTCCTAAGGCTGGCTCAGCGCTCCAGGACCGGATCCCATCTGTCATCCTGATGTGCACATTCCCGCATCCTCGCCTGTCTCTCTGGACGCAGTCACAGTAGCGCCTTATACATCTGGCATGGCGTCTCCCGCGGCCTCCGCCGCCGTCCCTGAGCTTCTGCATTCAGAGTGGCGATTACGTCAGCCGCGGCCTCCGCTGTGTCCGCGTGGTTGGATGTGCATCTGTCAGCCTGGCGTCTCCTGTCTCCGGTGGCCGGCGCCGCCATTACTGTTTTCCAGACCACATGGATTACAATCCAAACTTCCCTCCAAGTGTCTGCATGGGCGCAGCCATCTTGGATTCTGTCAGCTGATCTTTCCTACCAATCCGTTGTCAGTATTATTAATATTGCATAATTGCCTAGCCAATGCCTTCCTTGCTGCAGGTATAAATAGGTTGTGCCTGAGCAAGGAAGGCGTCAGTGCTTTGGTTGTCAAACCTAGTTCCAGTTTGTCTCTCTTCTGTGAATGTCTTTCAGGTTCCAGCTCCTGTCTCCAGACTTCTGCTATAGAGACCCGCACCAGCATTCCATCTGCGGTGTAGCCTGACTCTCCGATCCATTCTGGACTCACCTGTTTCCAGCTACAACATCACCTGCTTCCAGCTCAGCTTCCAGCAGTGTACAGCTTCTCTTAAAGGGCCGGTGTCCTTTCTGCAGTTTACCACTCTCCACCGGTATTATTATTTCTCCGCTCTCAAATTCTACATTTCATCTACATTGCATCGCTCTCAAGCTTTATTTATTATTTAACTGGTTCCAGCCAGTATCCACTCCGTGCCAACACCTGTCTGGTTCTAACCAGTACCCACAGCAGCATTTTATCTACAGCAGTCCAGCTTTCCCTGGAACACCAGCTGGTACGACCCTGGGCTTTCCTCATTGCTACAGTTGAGCCTGGTAAGGACTTTCCAACTTGCAGATAATAAGAACTGTCTCATACCACCAGAGCTCTGTGGCCCCTGCCACCCTGTAGTACCCAGGAACTGTATTATTATTTCTCTGCTGATTTTTATGTTACTTTTTACTGCTACTGTGATGCATGGAGTTTGTCATAAATAAATATCATTGACTTTTACTCAAGTTGTCGTGGTCACGCCTTCGGGCGGTTTCTCTTCATGTTACTTACATGTCCAGGGGTCTGATACAACCTCCCAGGTTCCGGTACATCTCAGCCCCTACAACTGAGGCTGCCTTCCGTCAGCTCAGGCCCTCAGTTGTGACAGTAAGCACTGACCTAATGAATCCAGCCGGAGACCAGGATCAAGCGGCCAGGCCGATGCAAGAACTGGCAGCCCGACTAGAACATCAGGAGGCTGCACAGGGCCACATCATCCGCTGTCTCCAGGATTTCTCTACTCGGCTGGATGGGATTCAGACAACTCTCCGTGGATCAGGCGCATCTGGGGCGTCAACCACAGTGACTCCAACTATAACCCCACCCACCTTACCCGTTTCTGCTCCACGTCTTCATCTTCCAACGCCAGCAAAATTTGACGGATCTCCAAGATTCTGCAGGGGATTTCTCAACCAGTGTGACATTCAGTTTGAGCTACAACCTGGCAATTTTCCCAGTGACCGTACAAAAATTGCCTACATCATCTCTCTTCTCAGTGGCTCAGCCCTTGACTGGGCATCACCGTTATGGGAGAGGTCCGACACCCTGCTATCTTCTTACACTGCATTCGTGTCAACATTCAGGCGCATCTTCGACGAGCCAGGCCGGGTAACTTCAGCTTCGTCTGAGATTCTCCGTTTACGCCAGGGATCACGTACTGTAGGACAATATCTTATACAGTTCCAGATCCTGGCATCTGAACTGGCATGGAACGACGAGGCCCTGTATGCTGCATTCTGGCATGGTTTATCCGAGCGTATTAAAGATGAGTTAGCTACCAGAGACTTACCCTCCAAGTTAGATGAGCTAATCTCACTTTGTACGAAAGTTGACTTACGTTTCAGAGAGAGAGCAACTGAGCGTGGAAGATCATCTGCTCCAAAATCTTCTGCTCCTCCTCCTCACCAACTGTCACCAACTAAAGATGAACCCATGCAAATTGGCCGTTCCCGTTTAACTCCTGCTGAGCGCCGAAGACGTCTCTCTGAGTCTCTCTGTCTGTATTGTGCAGCTCCGTCTCACACTATTAATGCCTGTCCCAAACGTCCGGGAAACTCCAAATCCTAGCTCGCCAAGGAGAGGGCCGGCTAGGAGTAATGATCTCCTCTCCATCTCCTCAAGATTGTGATCTCCCAGTCTCGCTTCAAGTTGCTCAACGTTATCGGAACGTCACTGCCCTCCTTGATTCCGGAGCAGCTGGGAACTTTATTACCGAAGCCTATGTTAAACGGTGGTCCCTACCCACCGAGAGACTTCCTTCCTCCTTTTCCTTAACTGCCGTGGATGGCAGTAAAATTTTTGATACAGTTATTGCTCTAAGGACTCTACCAGTTCGTCTGAGAGTGGGAGTTCTTCATTCCGAACTTATTTCACTTTTAGTGATTCCAAGAGCCACACATCCTGTGGTCCTGGGCCTTCCATGGCTCCGTCTTCACAATCCTACAATTGATTGGACGACTACGCAAATCCTGGCATGGGGTCCCTCCTGTGCTGAGACATGTTTGTTTAAAGTGTTGCCTGTCTGTTCTTCCTCCCCCAGGTCGTCTGATGTTCCACCTCCTCCATATCAAGATTTCACGGATGTGTTCAGTAAAGCTTCTGCTGATATCCTTCCTCCTCATAGAGAATGGGACTGCCCGATTGATCTCGTTCCAGGGAAGGTTCCACCTCGAGGCCGAACTTATCCGTTGTCTCTGCCTGAGACGCATTCTATGGAGGAATACATTAAAGAGAACCTAGCAAAGGGGTTCATTCGACCTTCTTCTTCTCCAGCCGGCGCAGGCTTCTTCTTTGTAAAAAAGAAAGATGGTGGTCTGCGGCCGTGCATCGACTACAGAGGTTTGAACGACATTACCATCAAGAACCGCTATCCTTTACCCCTGATTACTGAGCTCTTTGACAGAGTTAGCGGAGCTACCATCTTTACAAAGCTGGACTTGAGAGGTGCATACAATCTCATCCGGATCCGTGAGGGTGACGAGTGGAAGACCGCATTTAACACCCGTGACGGACATTATGAGTACCTCGTCATGCCCTTCGGATTGAGCAATGCTCCAGCTGTCTTCCAGCATTTCGTCAATGAGATCTTCAGAGACATTCTATACCGTCATGTCGTGGTCTATCTAGATGATATCCTCATTTTTGCCAACAATTTAGAGGAACATCGTTTTTGGGTAAAGGAGGTTCTGTCCCGTCTCCGTGTCAATCATCTCTACTGCAAATTAGAGAAATGCGTCTTTGAAGTCAAGTCCATTCCGTTTCTAGGGTACATTGTGTCCGGTTCCGGACTAGAGATGGATCCTGAGAAACTACAAGCAATCCAGAATTGGCCGGTACCAAAGGGGTCCAGAGGTTCTTAGGGTTCGCCAATTATTACCGAAAGTTTATACGAGACTTTTCCACCATTGTGGCGCCTATTACTGCTTTCACCAAGAAGGGTGCTAACCCGTCCAAGTGGTCTGAAGAAGCCATGCAAGCTTTTCATCTTTTGAAACAGAGGTTCATCTCTGCGCCTGTCCTGAAACAGCCTGACATCGACTCTCCTTTCATCTTAGAGGTGGATGCCTCCTCCGTTGGAGTAGGAGCGGTGTTATCCCAGAGGGCTAAAGATGGCCATTTACATCCTTGCAGTTTCTTCTCCCGGAAGTTCTCCCCAGCGGAGCGCAACTATGCCATTGGCGACCAGGAGTTGCTAGCCATCAAGCTCGCTCTAGAGGAGTGGAGATATCTGTTGGAGGGAGCTTCCCATTCAATTACTATACTTACAGACCACAAGAACCTTCTATATCTAAAAGGCGCACAATGTCTCAACCCTCGTCAGGCCAGATGGGCACTTTTCTTTTCCAGATTCGACTTTAAACTCCAGTTCTGTCCGGGCTCTCAGAATCGCAAGGCCGATGCCCTTTCCCGCTCATGGGAGCAAGAAAATGAGTCAGAGTCTTCAGACAAGCATCCTATTATAAATCCGTTGGCATTCTCCACGGTAGGGATGGACTCTACGCCCCCATCAGGGAAAAGTTTTGTGAAGCCGACACTAAGGAAGAAGCTTATGCATTGGGCCCATGCTTCCCGCTTTGCCGGACATACAGGTATCCAAAAAACCCTGGAGTTTATCTCTAGGTCCTATTGGTGGCCAACTCTGAAAAAGGACGTTTTGGAGTTTATTGCATCTTGCCCAAAGTGTGCCCAACATAAAGTATCCCGCCAGTCGCCTGCGGGGCAACTGGTTCCACTATCTGTTCCCCGTCGACCATGGACCCATTTGTCGATGGATTTTATTACAGATTTGCCCATGTGCTACAAGTTCAATACCATCTGGGTGGTAGCTGACCGGTTCACCAAGATGGCACACTTCATTCCTCTCACCGGTCTTCCGTCAGCTTCCAAGTTGGCTCAAGTATTTATACAAGAGATATTCCGACTCCACGGTCTTCCAGAAGAAATTATCTCAGATCGAGGAGTTCAATTCACAGCCAAATTCTGGCGAAGTTTATGTCAAGTCCTCCAAGTCAAGCTAAAGTTTTCCACGGCTTACCATCCTCAGACCAATGGTCAAACTGAGAGGGTGAATCAGGACTTGGAGTCCTTCCTCCGCATCTATGTGTCCTCCTCTCAAGATGACTGGGTTCAATTACTTCCCTGGGCCGAGTTCTGTCATAACAACCAGTATCATTCTTCATCTTCTTCAACACCATTCTTCACCAACTTTGGATTCCACCCTAAAGTCCCTGAGTTCCAACCGCTTCCAGCAACTTCTGTTCCCGCAGTGGATATCACCTTGCATCAGTTTGCCAATATCTGGAAGAGCGTACGATCAGCTCTGCTCAAGGCATCGTTCAGGTACAAGAAGTTTGCGGATAAGAAGCGTCGAGCAGTTCCTGCTCTCAAGGTGGGTGATCGGGTATGGTTATCCACGAAGAATTTGAGGTTGAGAGTTCCCAGTATGAAGTTTGCACCTCGCTTCATCGGTCCTTTTAAAATTGATCAAGTCATCAATCCTGTTGCTTACAGACTCCAGTTACCTCCTTTCTTAAAAATACCCAGGACATTCCATGTTTCCCTGTTGAAACCGCTAATCTTGAATCGGTTTCATTCCTCACTTCCTCCAACTCCGAAAGTCCAAACTCAACGAGGCGTTGAGTATGAAGTGGCCAAGATCCTGGACTCACGTCACCGTTACGGTCAACTTCAGTATCTTATTGACTGGAAGGGTTATGGCCCTGAGGAACGTTCATGGACCAATGCTTCTGATGTCCATGCTCCAGCCTTGGTCCGGAGATTCCATTCCAAGTTTCCTCAAAAGCCAAAGAAGTGTCCTGGGGCCATTCCTAAAGGGGGGGGGGGGGGGGGTGCTGTCACGATCCGGGTATCTGGACGCCATTTCTTACCTATCAGATGCCTCCTAAGGCTGGCTCAGCGCTCCAGGACCGGATCCCATCTGTCATCCTGATGTGCACATTCCCGCATCCTCGCCTGTCTCTCTGGACGCAGTCACAGTAACGCCTTATACATCTGGCATGGCGTCTCCCGCGGCCTCCGCCGCCGTCCCTGAGCTTCTGCATTCAGAGTGGCGATTACGTCAGCCGCGGCCTCCGCTGTGTCCGCGTGGTTGGATGTGCATCTGTCAGCCTGGCGTCTCCTGTCTCCGGTGGCCGGCGCCGCCATTACTGTTTTCCAGACCACATGGATTACAATCCAAACTTCCCTCCAAGTGTCTGCATGGGCGCAGCCATCTTGGATTCTGTCAGCTGATCTTTCCTACCAATCCGTTGTCAGTATTATTAATATTGCATAATTGCCTAGCCAATGCCTTCCTTGCTGCAGGTATAAATAGGTTGTGCCTGAGCAAGGAAGGCGTCAGTGCTTTGGTTGTCAAACCTAGTTCCAGTTTGTCTCTCTTCTGTGAATGTCTTTCAGGTTCCAGCTCCTGTCTCCAGACTTCTGCTATAGAGACCCGCACCAGCATTCCATCTGCGGTGTAGCCTGACTCTCCGATCCATTCTGGACTCACCTGTTTCCAGCTACATCACCTGCTTCCAGCTCAGCTTCCAGCAGTGTACAGCTTCTCTTAAAGGGCCGGTGTCCTTTCTGCAGTTTACCACTCTCCACCGGTATTATTATTTCTCCGCTCTCAAATTCTACATTTCATCTACATTGCATCGCTCTCAAGCTTTATTTATTATTTAACTGGTTCCAGCCAGTATCCACTCCGTGCCAACACCTGTCTGGTTCTAACCAGTACCCACAGCAGCATTTTATCTACAGCAGTCCAGCTTTCCCTGGAACACCAGCTGGTACGACCCTGGGCTTTCCTCATTGCTACAGTTGAGCCTGGTAAGGACTTTCCAACTTGCAGATAATAAGAACTGTCTCATACCACCAGAGCTCTGTGGCCCCTGCCACCCTGTAGTACCCAGGAACTGTATTATTATTTCTCTGCTGATTTTTATGTTACTTTTTAATGCTACTGTGATGCATGGAGTTTGTCATAAATAAATATCATTGACTTTTACTCAAGTTGTCGTGGTCACGCCTTCGAGCGGTTTCTCTTCATGTTACTTACATGTCCAGGGGTCTGATACAACCTCCCAGGTTCCGGTACATCTCAGCCCCTACAACTGAGGCTGCCTTCCGTCAGCTCAGGCCCTCAGTTGTGACATGCCTGACCTGGGGACTTATCCCCCTCCTAGGTTGCCTCCCCCCTGCTCGCTGGGACGGGATGAGGCCCTGTCTTGACTCTCACGTATTCACTATATTCTTTCCGATTGTAGGTGTGGGTTGATATGGCTTCTCCAGCCGCCCCACACTCTCATGATACTGGAGTCTCTAACACTGCCCCATTACGCATAATCTCCTGGAATGTAGATTGACTTAACCATCCCGTTAAAAGAAAGAAAGTAGTCTCACACTTAAAACGTATGAACCCCCAAGTTGTGTTCCTTCAGGAGACACATTGGTTAGACGACCCTCGGAACTCCCTGCGAGCTCCTTGGATAGGGGAATGCATCTCGGCCCCATATCACACCAAATCCTGAGGAGTGGCCATTATTTTCCACGCTAGCTTACAACACTCGATTAGCAGGAAGCATATCGACCCAGATGGCAGGTTCGTTTTGCTTGACGCATTGATTGACAATACTGTATATACTTTTCTTAATATATATGCCCCAATGTTTCCCCTGACTTTTTTTGCAGTTCTCCTATCGATGCTCCTACAATGGGGCGGCCACAATTTGGTTGTGGGTGGCGATTTCAACTTGATATTCGACCCATCCATGGACAGATCTCGGGTGAGTACCTCTACCTGCACTTCTCAAATACTGACTTCTTTCTGTACACAACTCGATTTACTCGACTCCTGGCGCATCTTCCACCCGACTCAGAAAGACTTTTCCCTTTACTCTCATCCCCACTCGTCCCACTCTCGCATAGACTACATCTTCACCTCAACATCCCTTTTCCCTATGGTTACACACTCATCTATTGCAGACATTATCATCTCCGACCACGCTCCCATTTCAATAGACATTCGACTGACCCTACCTTCTTGCACCACCCCAAGCTGGCGCTTCCCTGCATACCTCCGCCACTCCACTGACTTTCTCCTCCACCTCAAACAATCTTGGCTCAATTATACCCTGGACAATACCGACCAGTCACTGAACTCCCCTATATTTTGGGGAGCAGCTAAGTTGGTCCTGAGAGGACATGTCATGTCCTACACACACTCCAAGAGGAAAAATTTTTCCTCGCAGCTGCAGGCTTTGAGCACGTCACTGACCTCCTCATATCGGAATTATAAACGACACGACACTCCAGCCCACAAAGAAGCGTATCTCTCCGCGAAGCTCATATACTACACTTTCCTTACTGAACGAGCCCAGCTCTCTTATGATTATCAAAGGAATAGGTTTCATAGATGGGGTAATAAGTTAGGTAGATTGTTAGCTAACTTGATTAAGGGACTCATATCACGCACTTGGATTAATACCATCGCTGTCTTGGGTGAATTGACTTCAGACCCTGAATCTATTTGCACTGAATTCATGCGCTTTTATCGCTCCCTATACACCAAAGGCCCTGATAACCCCGCTGCTAACTACTCCTTTCTTGAAGCTGCTGACCTTCCTGGTCCTTTCCCGGGGGGAAAGAACAGGGGGACTTGTTCTACAAGATAGATCTGATTACATTAAGGAGGCATATAGGCAGCTAAAGGATGCTAAGTTTTATAAAACTCTTACAAGGGACCCCACCTCTGAATATCTCTCCGAGCTACATGATCTTCTTGATGAGGCAGCTCGTAATAATTTGATCTCCAGGGAGGAATTTAGATTTTTATATAATTCACACCCCACTGTCCCCACATATTATCACCTTCCCAAAATCCATAAGTCACTCACTGCACCCCCAGGTCGTCCTATAATTTCTGGTATAGGTTCCCTCACATCTAATCTTTCTCACTATGTAGATATTTTTTTACAGCCACGAGTGTCTATGCTCAAATCACATATCAAAGATACAACTCACTTTTTGAATTTGATTAAAGATGTTATATGGAAAGACACTTATGGTTTTCTCACTCTTGACGTCCAAAGTCTTTATACTAATATTCCACACAATTTAGGTATTAAGGCAATAGCTAATAAACTCACTAATGATGGAGATCTCACTATCCCACATCAGCAGTTCATTTTGGACTCAATATTATTTATTTTAACCCATAACCACTTTCTGTTTCTGGATGAGCACTATCTGCAGGTGATGGGTACGGCCATGGGAACCAGGTTCGCGCCTAGCTATGCCAATCTCTACATGGGCGAGGTCGAGGACCTGCTCGTGTGGGGTGGCGGCTTTGACGCGAACCTGGTTCTCTATGGCCGTTACATTGATGATTTGTTTATTATTTGGGATGGTGATGTGGATTCAGTTTTATCTTTTGTCACTCACTTAAATTCTAACCCATATAATTTATCCTTCACTCATTCTTTTCACTCTCACAAGACTAATTTTCTGGATATTTCCCTCGAGATCAGAGATAATCAAATATCGACTACAAATTTCATTAAAGATGTGGGTACTGACTCATATCTACATTTTAAAAGCAGTCATTATATACCCTGGAAGAAAAGCATTCCAAAGAGCCAATTATTACGACTCAGGAGGAATTGCTCGGATCTTACTTCCTTTGATAATCAAGCAAGATTCATGTCGGAGGCATTCCTTAATAGAGGTTATCCAGCTGAACTTATTAGAACATCCCTTGCAGAAGTTAGAAATAAAGATAGGAACGAATTACTAAAAATAAAAACCAGGGAAGAAAGAAAAGGTGATGAAACAGATGAGGTAGCATTCATCTCTACTTTTAATAGGTCACATGTAGAAATTAAGAAGATTGTTTCTAAAAACTTTGGGATTCTTAAGCATGATCCCCAATTATCTACTATATTAACCTCCGAACCAAGATTTATTTTTCGTAGGAGTAAGTCTCTAAAAAATATACTGGCTCCTAGTCATCTTAGGGTCATCAAAGAAAGTGGAGAAGAAGTCACTACTAAAGGGGATTGGCTAAAAAATTATCAACAACCTAGAATAAAGGGCTGTCATAAATGTGGGATGAATAAATGTATAACTTGTAACCACATATTAAATCGAACAAAGAAGATCTCCCCAAATAATATAGAAGAGACCTCATTCGAAATTGGCAGTTTTATTAACTGCAATACAACATACGTCATATACATGTTAATATGTGGATGTGAGAAAAAATACATAGGTCGTACAACTAGACCTCTTAAAACTAGATTTTTAGAACATAGGAGGAACATCCTAAAGAGAATACAAACACATAGTGTTTCTAAACACTATGATGTAGCTCACAATGGAGATCCAAAGTGTCTAAGAGTAGTAGGGCTCGAATCTATACCTCATACCTCAAGAGGTGGGGACAGATTCATTAAATTATGTAAGCAGGAGGTATTTTGGATGTACCGAATGAATACGATCTTTCCAGACGGCCTTAATGAATCTGTAGAATTAAATGCTGTGATTTAATGATAAGTGGTTACCTTTTTGAGTAGATCTTAGGTTGATTTGTCTTTGGCATTTACTAACGAACAGATAATTATGTATGTACTAACGTTAGAAATTGTAAATACAATGAACCAATGCTTATTAAGGTTTTTCGTAGCCTTTTACAAATGTCAGTATTCATCAAAAGTCATTTATGTTGAGAAATACCCTCAAAAGTGATATATATATATATATATATATAAGATCAACACTCTTGCTCCAAAAGCACTATAAGAATGGAGTTTTTGCACTATATCTATCAGCGGGGCATATAAGAAACAATCCGACACTTCCCCATAGTGATTGCGGTTTGCGTTTCATTCACCGGAAATGACGCTTTATGACGCACTACGCTACACCCGGAAGTTCCGGATATGTAGCTACGCTCGAACGGACGAAGATTACCCTCTCTTTTACTTATTGAAAGGCCGTGGTTTGCGGTGCATCAAGCGGAAATGATGTAACCGCAACCCGGAAGTGACTACAATAATGTAAAATGTTTACTCTCCTAACATATTTAACGTCATTATGTTATTAGTTTTACAGAATCATAACATAAAAGTGACGGCTGACTACACTATATTAAGCTAGATCTAAGAAACACTCTGATCCCGATATATATAAGAAAGGGAAATTGTATAATAGAGAATCTCTGACCCGGAAGTAATTTCATGATAAGCTGAAATAGCATCAAAGCTTGAATATAAAATCATTTTCGTTAAAGATAAATACATGTTTTATAATAAATGAAATTGAGTCTGTCCTAGGTTTAGATTTTTTTGTTTTATTGGAGTAGTTTTATATTGTCATTTGTAAAACAGGAAGGATTGGGTGCACAGCCGTTTCTGATCTAATCATTAGACACAGTATATAAACCCTGTCTCCTCACCCATACAAACCACCTTTGAAAAAGCTGCAGGACCTGCAGCGAAACGCGTCAGGAACCAAGTTATTGGGGGCTATCACCTATTGGAAATTTGCTGCCACGTGTATCCGGACCAGGACTGGACATTGTGCCTATCATTTGGACCTTCTGAACATTCTACCCAATTGAACCACCACCACTCCTTGGAAACTAAGGAGACACCGCGATGCAGTGAGGACCCATAATAAACAACTTGAAGGGACCATAATTCCTCCAGCGGCAAAATTGTGGTAATTAAACATCATCCAGAGACTGCGCTGTCAGTCCAGGGTAGTTCATCCATTTAGCACTATCCAGTCTATATGAATTGGGAACGGACTACACTATTAGTAGGCAGTACCATTGTGACCCCTCAATTTTTTAGCAAATATTTCTAAGTACTATATAATTTATTTTATATTTATTGTGTTTTTATTGTGTTAATGATCAAATTTGATTAAATTATTTTATATCAGCACCCAATCCTTCTATTATATTTTATATACATCCATCAGCGCTGCTAATTGTTCTTTTCCTTTGTTGTGTATATATTGGGGGTGACTAACCCAATTCCTATAGCAGCAGCTGTTTGAGCAACAGCACCTACAAGCGCCCGATCTATTTATCATATTTGATAGATCATTTCCTTTGATTCGACTGACCCTACCTTCTTGCACCACCCCAAGCTGGCGCTTCCCTGCATACCTCCGCCACTCCACTGACTTTCTCCTCCACCTCAAACAATCTTGGCTCAATTATACCCTGGACAATACCGACCAGTCACTGAACTCCCCTATATTTTGGGGAGCAGCTAAGTTGGTCCTGAGAGGACATGTCATGTCCTACACACACTCCAAGAGGAAAAAATTTTCCTCGCAGCTGCAGGCTTTGAGCACGTCACTGACCTCCTCATATCGGAATTATAAACGACACGACACTCCAGCCCACAAAGAAGCGTATCTCTCCGCGAAGCTCATATACTACACTTTCCTTACTGAACGAGCCCAGCTCTCTTATGATTATCAAAGGAATAGGTTTCATAGATGGGGTAATAAGTTAGGTAGATTGTTAGCTAACTTGATTAAGGGACTCATATCACGCACTTGGATTAATACCATCGCTGTCTTGGGTGAATTGACTTCAGACCCTGAATCTATTTGCACTGAATTCATGCGCTTTTATCGCTCCCTATACACCAAAGGCCCTGATAACCCCGCTGCTAACTACTCCTTTCTTGAAGCTGCTGACCTTCCTGGTCCTTTCCCGGGAAGAAAGGGAACTACTGGATAGCCCAATCACCGCCGAGGAGGTTATAGATACTATCAAGAGCTTGCCCAACAACAAGAGTCCTGGCCCTGATGGCTTTAGTGCAGAATTCTACAAGATGATGCGTGATGATCTCGCACCCACACTCACATCCCTCTACAACCACATCCTCTCTTCTAAACAAACTCTGATTAGGTTTAATAAAGCTAAGATAATTGTTATAGCGAAGCCTGGCAAAGATCCCTCCCTCCCTGGTTCCTACAGGCCAATATCCCTCCTGAACCAAGACTTCAAAATTCTGACTAAATTAATGGCCATTTGCCTACAACTTTGTCTCTCTCGATTCATATCACCGGCCCAATTAGGCTTCCTTACAAATAGACAGTTGGTTAAGGGCATCAGGGCAGCCCTGGCCGCCATCACCTATTCTCGCTCCAACAATTTAGTTGATAACATCTTGATTAATCTTGATGCAGAAAAGGCCTTTGATAAGATCGCTTGGCCTCACCTTGATCGGGTCTTACGCCATCAACACTTTGGAGATAAATTTTGTGGTCTTGTCAACTCCCTCTATACTAACCTCACCGCGCAGGTGTTGGTAAACAATGTCTCCTCCGCCCCCTTTACTCTTGAGAGAGGAACTAGACAGGGATGCCCTCTTTCCCCTCCTTTTCAATTTAGCCCTAGAACCCTTTATACGATACATTGTAAACTTGAATAGTTTTAAAGGTATTCTAATAGGCACTCAGGAACTAAAAATTATAGCGTTCACGGACGACATCCTCCTTCTCACTTCAAATCCTAAACAGTCCATCCCGGTACTACAGGAAGCTATAAACTGCTTTTCTTCCTTTGCGGGCTACTCGATTAATTTTGACAAATCGGAAGCTCTAGCCATATTTCGACAAGCTACTGTAGGCTGGAATCCCCCCTTTCCGTTTCGATGGACCCCACCCACCTCACTTACCTTGGGATTCAATTACCCGCAGACCCCTCCCTCCTCTACTCTCACAATGTCCAACCTATTCTCACCAAAATTCAGACTGAGCTTGGTCTCTGGCAAAATCTTCCCCTCAACCTTTTAGGACGCTGCAATCTCGTCAAAATGGCAAGCTTTCCCAAATCGCTCTATGTGCTTCAGATGGTCCCCATCTTGCTCACAAAATCGGTCTTATCCCTTCTCAACTCACATATATCCAAGTTTATTTGGGCCAATAAACGGCCCCGGATAAGTTTTCTCAAACTATCCCAATCAATAGGTACAATAGGACCTGCCTCCTTCGCATAGCCATGGAATGGCTCAGTGCCAGGAACATCTTCACCGACTCACTGCTAGACTCTCAACTGTGCGCCCCTCTATCCCTTAGCTACATCTTGCACGCCAGTAACACCACTCTGAAGGAGCCTCATTTAGATAATACCCTCTTAACCTCTGCTATCCTGGCTTGGAAGAGATCTAGGAAATTACTAAATATACACGGCCTTCACTCTCCGTTTCTCCCTTTTCTGGGAAACCTAGACTTCCACAATGGACATGCTTCCTTTCCTTTTAATAGCTGGCACTTGGCGGGTATCACACATCTTCGTGATCTCCTTAACTCCCTACACGAGCCACTCACTTTCACTGAGGCCATAGACAAATATAACATTAGCCCTAGCCAGAGGTTCTACTTCTTCCAGGCCTCTCACTATATCCGATCGGTCTTGACACGACTTGATAAAAATGATGTCCTTAACGCCCTAGACACGCTTATGCATTCCGGCACATATTCCATCTCGACTATTTACACCCGAATCCGCACAGACATCGTCCCCTCTGTTGACCTTTTACAGCTTGAAAAATGGTCATCTCAACTCCCTCTATGTCCCCGGAAGAAGTGTTGGACTCTTTTAACTTATCTTTGAAGCTTATTCCGGCGAGTATATACCAGGAAATGTCGTACAAGATTTTGCACAGGGCTTACATTTCCCCGAAACAAGGTCACTTGATGGGCCTCTCTGAGTCTGCAGCGTGCATCAAATGCTCCGCACCGGTGGCTGACATTATGCATTGCTTCTGGCATTGCCCTCATATACAAAAATTTTGGGGCGGACTACAGGCATACAGCAAAAATCCAGTTGGCGACTTGTATCCAGTGGAAAGTGATTCTGGTGGATTTCTGGAGAGTTTGCCTCTAGTCACATTGTATTGAAATTCACTGAACACTCACTGCAAAATTACCAATTTTACAAAATCAAGGGCTCCCACATAAATAAAAAGCAAAATAAATAAAACCCAAAAACTTACTTCTTCTGGCCAATTCTGTGAACACGACCTATTGCCTGCAGTTCATGTGCTGGATTCAGAATAGGTTCTACCAGTAATACATGAGTAGCCTCAATGATGTTGAGTCCATTGGATCCAGTGTGCAGTGGAAGTAGCAAAATGTTGATCTTGGGATCATACTTAAATGCTGAAAGATTTTCCTGAAAAAAAATAAAAAGAAATGTAAACAGAAATCTGAAATTATTTGCTGTTACCACAGTAATAAAAATTATATTTTCAATTTTGAGTCTACAAGAAATAGACACTTTCAATGTTTTATATAAACCAAACATTAAGTGGATATGTAGTATATGTCTGTAAGTTTCTCTCTAAGTTACAAATATTCTATGTGTGAGCCTTTTGTCACATGACAGATATCAATTCGATAACCCAGTTCATTCCAAACACACTGGAGCATGTCTTCGTCAACACTCGCAACAGCTGCTGTGATGTCTTTCTTCAGATTGTTACATTTACAGAAAGTGAAACAAGGAAAAAAAATCATAAATGCAAAAAATGTTTGAGAATATCTGTAAGTATAAATGATCTGAAGCAACACATTTACTTCCCCGTTGGTATTAGGAGAAATAGCAGCACTAAAGGGCAGATTTAACAACGAGTGATATTTTACTGATCACTCACTACTAATCTTAAATGGTGCTCCAACCAATCAGCAGCTCCCATCACATGGTTGGAGCAACATTTAAGATTAGTAATGAGTGATAACTAGAATATCACTGGTTGTTAAATCTACCCCTTAGTGTCCCTGGGTGTATATATTCAGATAGTAATAAAAGCTGTGTTAGCTTCCATAGATTAAAGGTATATACACTGTGGAGATTTAGTGCTGCTGTGAAAACAGTTTATCCATATGTCACCAATGGACAAATATTTTAGATTATTGTTTCAGGCTTTTGGTTAGGAGCCAGTTCAGTAGAGTCTGAATCTCCCAATATCTGCTCTCTGTTGTGAAGGATTTGCCAATTGTAGAACACTGGGGTGTGCGGATAAACGACCAGAGTGATTGAAGACTAGTCTTTAGAAAGGGGTGGTCTTCAGGATGCCAGCTGTCGGGATCCCGGCGCACAGTATACCGGCGCTGGAATCCCGACAGCCGGCATACCGACACTTTTTCTCCCTCTTGGGGGTCCACGACCTCCCTGGAGGGAGAATAGATAGCGTGGCACGCGTAGCACGCCACCGTGCCCGCGTAGCACTCCACCGTGCCCGCAAGGGGCTAATTTGCGCTCACCACGCTGTCGGTATGCCGGCGGTCAGGCTTCCGGCGCCGGTATGCTGGTCGCCGGGAGCCCAGCCGCTGGCATATCCTACTACACCCTTTAGAAAGAAATGGGATGTTGTCCTCTTTCTGACTCGTTTCGCTGTCACATTGGGCCGGAGGATGCTGTTATATGAGCAAAACTAGTCAGGTAGCAGACAGCACCTGTATAGATACCAAGGCATCGAGTACGCTGTTTGATGTTTAGCACTATATACTGTTGTGTGATTTTTATGAACAATATAGAAGTCAATATAAAACATTGACATTACAAACAAGCTTTGAAAAGCAACTGAATAGCTTACAAGTAACATTTTTACAGCAGATAAAAAGTGCTAAAAAATTTAATGAAAAGGTTTTTAAAACATTTTTGTGCTTCTTTAAAGTTGGGCATACACTATACAATTACCTGCCAGATCTAGCTGGTTGGAATAAAAATCTGGTAAAGAATGAGAGCAAATGACAATCAACCATTTGCTCCCAAACACTAGAAAACAGACAAAAACTGTCGTTGATACAAATTGGTTAAAGCACGGACAGGTTTTGACCATTTTCCAGTGATGGGAGCAAATGGTCGATTGTCATTTGGCCTCATCCTTTACCAGATTTGTATTTTAGCCAGCCAGATCTGGCAGATTATCTGCCAGATAATTGTATAGTGTATGACCAGCATTAGTAACAAAAATAAGATGATCTCCTTCCATGTGGCATCTTCCACTAAGCTATAATGCTACATTCAGTACAAGCAACATTTTTTTAATAGGAAGATATTTAAATAACTCTTAACACTGGACCTGAGTCAGAGATGTACACAAATAGCGCAACAGCTGCAATCCAGTAGGCAGTGGCCACTGTAGGCGTCTCAGATACGCCTCTTGTGTACAATGAAGCAGAAATCGAATGCACAACTGTCAATCATTAACACCAGAGCCATGTTTACTGCATACAGGATCGCAGTTGCAAAATGTGACACACCCCAGAATTGGTCACGACACACCTGCGTTTGAGTCACCATTCCCCCCGATACCTCCCACAAATGCTCCGTCTGTCACTCACTTTGCAAAAAATAATCCTCACATGCTCAGTGTGACTTATACGTATGTGCAATGGCAAAAAATTACTCCAGAGCAAAACATCAACATTGTGTCCATCTCTGAATCAGGCCAATGTGTACACACATTCTAATAAGCAGATCCAATTATGCACAGAAGCAGTTGGCACACGGTATCGGCAACTTCTATATGCTAACTTCAGAAGGGGTGTGATATTGAAGGTCGAAGTGTCTAGGTCGACCACTATTGGTCGACAATAACTAGGTCGACAGGGATTCTAGGTCGACATGGTCTGGGTTGACATGAGTTTTTTTTAATCTTTTTGGTGTCGTTTTCGCCGTACAGTGACCGGGAACCCCAATTAGTGCACCGCTTCGCTCGCCATGCTTCGGGCACGGTTCCCAATCGTAGTCCATGTGGATCGTAAAGTATGAATAAGTAAAAAAAAAGTGAAAAAACGCATGTCGACATTTTGACCTGTCAACCTAGAACATGTCAACATAGAGACCCTGTCGACCTAGTTACTGTCGACCAATAGTGGTCGACCTAGACACTGTCGACTTAGAGACTGCATACCCTTCAGAAGGCACATTCTGTTTGCAGCCTTTGGAGGTACAAGCAGAATCTCCATGCCATAACGGTCAGATAAATACTCAGTGTCAATAAAGATTTATTGAACATAACACTATTCTGTACCTGAAACTTCTGAATACCATTGATTTGGGAGAACACCAAGTCATTGTCTTGCAGAGCTTTTGCAATAATATCCAAAACATCTTGCCACTGGAGAAACATGACAAAATGAACAATTACGCTGCACAATATTTTTGGAATATAATATCACTATCAGAAAGAGACAAAAAGGAGGATAAGTGTCAGAAGCCAGAAGCACATGAGGAAAAATGAGGATTTCAGATAATCTGCATTCTCCATTAACGTTAATGCAAATAATACTTAGTAGTATATTTAAAGGTCGATTTTGATCGATTTCAGATAGATTTAAATTGATCTTAATCGATGTTGGGCTTCCAAGGTTAAAACACACATTTACTAACATTTAAAAATGAATATAAAAAATAATCTGCTAGTAAATGTATGTTTTAACCCTGGCAACCCAACATTGTTTAAGATAGATTTAAATCTAAACTGGTCAATAACGACCTTTAGTAAATATACCCCTTAGAATAACATTCTGCATTTAATAAGTTAAAAACAAATTAGAGTCCACACCAATTTTATGATTGATTATACAGTATGTTTGATTTTTTTAATGTATTTATTAATATCAGCTAATGATGAAAATTCCAGACTATACTGAGATAATCAAACGGGATCAGTACGTAATCCCGCTGGACGGGATCCCAGGGGTCGAAATACCGACGCCGGAATCCCAACCACACAATCCCGACAGGGGTGGCGAGCGGAACGCAGCCCCTTGCGGGCTCGCTTCGCTCGCCACACTATTATATTCTCCCTCTGTGGGTGTCGTGGACACCCACGGAGGGAGGATATGTTGGGATTGTGGCGGTCGGGATTCCGGCGTCGGTATTTCGACCGCCGGGATCCCGTCCAGCGGGATGTTGACCGCATCCCAATCAAACGCGATCTTTATAATCGACTCTATTTGAAGATCATTGTAAGGCTGTTAGGCCTTGTAAAGCTGTAGAACTTGGCTGTTAACGCTTACATATTAGTGCTAACAAAAAAGTGTTATCATAATCATAATATTAGCGTTGTACTGACATTAAACTGAAGGGAAACATACTACAAACAAACAAAAAAAAAAAACACTACAGATGGACTACATATTTCCACAAAGGTATGTAATTCATACCTCATGCTGCAAAATCTACTCTGCAACTCATGTATATCATCTGTGTTTTTGAACCATGAAAAGTCAACTGCATTATTCTTTCTCTTTCATGCAAACAAATGCATGGTTTTAAAGTGTTTGATGTAATGGCTTTCTTGTAATTAGTACTGCCTGTGTGAGGAAGTTGTTTAGTGTATCATGGTTTATTGTTGCATGCTGCCTGGTGTTTACTCAAACACAGAACTAATTCATCCTTTGAACATTTGGCCATCTGTGGTCAGGGTGTAGCCTGTCTTAAATATACTTACTATATCTTCAGATTTAGTGAGGTGCTGCCGTGTTGTAAAGAACAAAGGGGATAATTCAGACCTGATCGGTGCTGTGCATAATCGCACAGCAGCGATCAGGCCTGTACTGCACATGCGCATGCCAGACAGCCGACGACTGTCTTTAGCTAGCGATTGCCTCTGCCTGATTGACAGGCAGAGGCGGTCGCTGGGCGGGAGGGCGGCGTTAAGCAGTCGTTTAAGGGGTGCGGTCCGGCCAACGCAGGCGTGGTGGAACCGTGCCGGGGGCGACCCGCAGCAGCTGCATGACGTCACATGCAGCTGATGCGACCTGGGCAGCGACGAGTAGCTCCTGACCAGCGCGCAGGAGCTGCGCTGGCCAGGGAGCTACTCCTGAAGTACAAAAGCATCATTGCTTTTGTACTTCTGCGACGGGGCAGGGACTGACATGCGGGGCGGACTAGCCCTGTGCTGGGCGCCCACCCGCATGTCCGTGTGCCTGATCGTAGCTGTGCTAAATTTAGCACAGCTACGATCTACTCTGAATCACCCCCAAAGTGTGATTTCTGAACAGTAAAAAAACAAACAAACAAACAAACAAACATTGAACATCATCAACAAATAGGTATTTAAACCTCAGACCTGGCATTTTGTTATGTAGTGTCTGAACATGGCTAGGAATAACAGATGCACAAACAGAATTCTTAGGGCTGTGTGTGCAAATGGTAAGAGCTTTATTGTGGCTATTACAGAGTCATCATGATTGGGACATACAGTAGGTATAAAAGTATACAATTTATTTAGGAAATACAGAATGGGAAGAATCAAAGAGGTAGCAATGTATGTGAAAAAAAGCATAAATACTATTTTAATACAAAATATTTAAGAAAAAATTGAGGCCATCTGGGTGACCATAGAAACCGGGGAGAAGGACACCATTTGCACTGTATAGACTACCAGGCCTGGGGCAGGAACTGAAAAGGAATCTATTGCTGGATATCACTAAATGGCTTTAAAGGAAGAGGTCATAATCATGGGAGACATTACTGAACCAAGTAATAATGCAGTACTTAAGAACAAAGCAGTACTGAACCAAGTAACCACTGCAGGATAACGAAGCGCTGGGCGGGCGCCCAGCATCCTCTACGGACTACGAGAAAAGGATTTACCCGTAGGTAATTAAAAACGAGTTTTATGGTAAGAACTTACCTTTGTTAAAACTCTTTCTGAGAGGTACACTGGGCTCCACAAGGATTGGACAATGGGGTGTAGAGTAGGATCTTGATCCGAGGCACCAACAGGCTCAAAGCTTTGACTGTTCCCAGAATGCACAGCGCCGCCTCCTATATCACCCCGCCTCCCAGCACAGGAGCTCAGTTTTTAGTTAACCAGCCCAATGCAGTAGCAGGAAAAGAGACGACAACGGTTAGTAGCCACATACACCACACTCTCACGACAGGAGAAGTGTCAGCGGCTAATGCCAAACCAACCCAAAGAAGCTAAGTGCGTCAGGGTGGGCGCCTTGTGGAGCCCAGTGGACCTCGCAGAAAGAGTTTTAACAAAGGTAAGTTCTTACCATAAAACTCGTCTTCTGCTGCGGGGTACACTGGGCTCCACAAGGATTGGACAATAGGGATGTCCTAAAGCAGTTCCTTATGGGAGGGGACGCACTGTAGCGGGCACAAGAACCCGGCGTCCAAAGGAAGCATCCTGGGAAGCGGCAGTATTGAAGGCATAGAACCTTATGAACGTGTTCCCTGAGGACCACGTAGCCGCCTTGCACAATTGATCAAGGGTCGCACCACGTTGGGCCGCCCAAGAAGGTCCAACAGACCGAGTAGAATGGGCCGTAATGTGAGCAGGAGCTGACAGACCAGCCCTCACATAAGCATCTGCAATCACCATTCTAATCCATCTGGCCAGAGTTTGCTTATGAGCAGGCCAGCCACGTTTGTGAAATCCAAACAAAACAAAGAGAGAATCAGATTTTCGAATAGAAGCAGTTCTCTTCACATAGATACGGAGAGCCCGTACCACATCCAAAGACCGCTCTTTGGGAGACAAATCAGGAGAGACAAAGGCCGGAACCACAATCTCCTTATTAAGGTGGAACGAAGAAACCACCTTAGGTAAATATCCGGGACGAGTCCTAAGAACCGCCCTGTCACGGTGAAAAATCAGATATGAGGAACTACAAGACAAGGCACCCAGATCCGATACTCTTCTAGCAGAGGCAATAGCCAGTAAGAACACCACCTTAAGGGAAAGCCACTTAAGGTCAGCTGAACCAAGAGGTTCAAATGATGGCTCCTGCAACGCCCCCAAAACCACCGACAAGTCCCAAGGAGCCACAGGCGGGACATAGGGAGGTTGGATACGCAACACACCCTGAGTGAAAGTATGAACATCAGGTAAAATCGCAATTTTTCTCTGAAACCAGAACCGACAAGGCAGAAATATGAACCTTAAGGGAGGCCAGACGCAGGCCTAAATCCAGGCCTTGCTGCAGAAAAGCCAAAAGTTTGGCTGTACTAAACTTGGAAGCGTCATAATTGTTAGATGCACACCAAACAAAGTAGGAATGCTAGACCCTATGATAAATCCGAACAGAAGCCGGTTGCCGGGCCCGCAACATAGTTTTAATGACCCCTTCAGAAAAACCCTTAGCCCTCAAGACGGAAGCTTCAAGAGCCACGCCGTCAAAGATAGCCGGGCTAGGTCCTGGAAGACACAAGGGCCCTGAATGAGAAGGTCTGGGCGTTGTGGAAGTAGAATTGGACGCTCGGACGATAGGCCCTGCAGGTCTGAGAACCAGTGCCGTCTGGGCCACGCTGGAGCTATGAGAAGCAGATTTCCTTTTTCTTGCTTGAACTTCCGAATTACCCTGGGCAGGAGTGACACCGGAGGGAACACATACGGCAGCCGAAACCTCCACGGCACCGCCAGCGCATCCACGAATGCTGCTTGAGGATCCCTTGTCCTTGCTCCGAAGACCGAAACCTTGTGATTGTGTCGAGACGCCATCAGATCCACATCTGGAAGGCCCAACTTTTCCACAAGGAGTTGAAACACTTCTGGATGGAGGCCCCAGTCGCCGGCATGCACGTCCTGACGACTGAGAAAGTCCGCTTCCCAATTCAGGACTCCCGGAATGAATATTGCCGATATGGCCGGTAGATGGCGTTCCGCCCAACGTAGAATCCGTGAGACTTCCTTCATTGCCAAATGGCTTCGAGTGCCGCCTTGATGATTTATGTAAGCCACTGTGGTGGCGTTTTTCCGACTGTACTTGAACAGGACGGTTCTGAATTAAATGCTGTGCCAGGTTCAACGCATTGAAGACCGCCCACAATTCCAGAATGTTGATCGAGAGGAGAGATTCCTCCTTGGTCCACCGACCCTGAAGGGAGTGTTGCTCCAGCACCGCGCCCCAACCTCTTAGACTGGCATCTGTTGTCAACAGGACCCAGTTGGATATCCAGAAGGGACGACCCCTGCACAATTGTTGGTCCCGGAGCCACCAGTGTAGCGACAGACGGACCTCCGGAGTCAAGAGGATTATTTGAGATCTGATCCAGTGAGGCAGGCCGTCCCACTTGGCCAGAATCAGCCTCTGGAGGGGGCGAGAATGGAATTGAGCATACTCCACCATGTCGAATGCTGATACCATTAGGCCCAGCACCTGCATTGCCGAATGTATCGATACTTGCGGACGAGAAAGGAAGCAACGAATACTGTACTGAATCTTCAGGACTTTCTCCTGAGACAAGAACAACCTCTGGTTGTGAGTGTCCAACAACGCTCCCAGGTGCACCATGCTCTGAGCAGGGACCAGGGAGGATTTCTTCCAGTTGATGAGCCACCCGTGGGCTTGTAGAAACCGGACAGTCATATCCAGATGACGCAGGAGAAGATCTGGGGAATTTGCCAGGATTAACAAGTCGTCCAGATACGGCAGTATCCTGACCCCTTGACGGCGGAGTACCACCGTCATCACCGCCATAACTTTGGTGAAGACTCGCGGAGCCGTTGTTAAACCAAAAGGTAACACCCGAAACAGGTAATGTAGGTTGCCAATAGTGAACCTCAGGTATTGTTGATGTGACACTGCTATAGGAATATGCAGGTAAGCATCCTATATGTCCAGGGAGACCATGTAGTCCCCAGGTTCCAAGGCCAGAACTATAGAGCGAAGGGTTTCCATACGGAACTTGGAAACCTTCACAAACCTGTTCAATGCCTTGAGGTTGAGAATGGGCCGGGAGGACCGATTCGGTTTCGGGACTAGAAACAGCAGAGAATAGTACCCCCGGCCCCTCTGAGCAAGAGGCACCTGTACTACGACTCCTGTATCCAGGAGGGTCTGTACCACCGAGTGAAGAGTTTTTGCCTTTGTCTGGTCCAAAGGGACGTCTGTCTGGCAAAATCGAAGAGGGGGTCGGTATTTGAAGGCTATGGCGTAACCTCGAGTGACGACTTCCCATACCCAGGCATCTGAAGTGGTCTTCAACCATTCCTGGGTATACCCTAGAAGCCGGCCCCCCACCCTGGGATCCCCCAGGGGGAGGCCCGCCCCGTCATGCGGCAGGCTTATCGGTCTTGGCAGCTGGCTGACGGGCAGCCCAGGCTCTTTTGGGCTTCGGCTTACCAGGTTTGGAAGTGCGGGCCTGCTTATGGTACGCCTGACCTTTTGCTTTACCTGAAGGACGAAAGGGGCGAAAGGACGTACCTTTAACCTTCGACACAGAAGGAGCGGTATTAGGCAGACAGGCAGTTTTAGCAGTAGCCAAGTCAGCCACAATCTTATTTAAGTCCTCCCCAAACAGAATATCTCCCTTGAAAGGGAGTACCTCCAGGGTTTTTCTAGAGTCCAGATCCACAGACCAGGATCTCAGCCACAATATCCTGCGAGCCAGGACTGACGTAGTAGAGGCCTTGTCTGCTAGGATACCGGCATCAGAAGCCGCCTCTTTAATATATCGAGAAGCTGTGACAATATATGACAAGCATTGTCTAGCATGGTCAGAAGAGATTTTAGCTTCTAACTCAAAGGCCCATGCTTCAATAGCCTCTGCAGCCCATGTAGCTGCAATAGTGGGCCTTTGTGCAGCACCCGTGAGGGTGTAAATCGCTTTCAGACAACCCTCCACACGTTTATCCATAGGCTCTTTTAGAGACGTGACGGTAGTGACAGGTAGAGCTGAGGAAACCACCATCCTAGCCACATGTGAGTCTACGGGAGAAGGCATTTCCCAATTTTTAGACAGCTCTGGCACGAGGTGATAGCGAGCCAGCATCTTCTTTTGAGGCACAAACTTCGTACCCGGGTTTTCCCAGGGTTCCTGACGTATATCCACCAGGTGGTCAGAGTGAGGTAAAACTTGCTTAACCACCTTCTGACGCTTGAACCTATCTGGTTTCTTAGGAGGGACGGATGGCTCGGGATCATCCGTAATCTGCAGAATTAACTTAATAGCCTCCAAAAGATCAGGAACATCCACATGTGAACTACCCTCCCCATCAGCCTTATCTGAGTCAGGACCTGAGGGGTCAGTAAATGTGCCGTCTTCGGTGTCAGTGACAGCAGTGGATTGTGAGGAGATAAGCGCTCGTTTAGAGGACCTCTTGGACTTAGGCGAGTGTTGGTCAGACTTTTTAGTAGTCAAGGACTGGTTCAACTTCTTTAATTGAGCAGATAAATCGTCCGCCCACGGCGGGTTAGCTGCAGGGACCACATACGGTTGTACGGGCATTGGGGGTCCCATAGGGGGAGTTAGTTTATGAACTAGCGTATGCAGAAGCGTGAAAAAAGCGGCCCACGGTGGGTCAGTATGTGCCTCCGTTGCCACAGTCCCACTGGGGGGCAAGGAGCCCCCAGAACCAGAGCCCACAGCTGCTATATTCTCCTCATATGGCCCTGTGGCGTCAGCAACACCGGCAGTGTGTTCAGCCCCAGAACCGTTACCCTCAGAAGCAGACACGATATAACTTGCAGTATGAGGTTAACACAGTACAATTATCAGCAGCACTATACATCTGAACCCAAACCGCTGCTAAGTGTAGTCAGCACTAGCAGAGATAAAGGAGAGATATGGTGACTAAATCACAGAGAAAAATACGTAATACAGTATATCTTTGTGAAAATCCTATATCAGATAACACCTGACGCACCAAGCCCCCTCAGGTTATGGAATATAGGGATAGCAGGTTGAGTGAAAGACACAAAATGGACACCACTCAGCTATCAAATGCACACACAGAAAGTCACAGTTTGTACAATGCAGAGGTTATTACTGACAATAATACTGCACTGGACTAGCTTACACAGTTATATAACAATAGATATAACAGTACACAGTAAGAACTGGATGTATATCACAGGGTAATTGTACTATAAAACCCTGACTAAGTGCACTCTTTCTTAACTATCACTGTCTAAAAGGCAGGTAGAATACTTTATATACCTCACCTATTGTATTGTAATACTGCTCCCTGATGTTTTTTCTTTTTTCTCTCTCTTTCTTTCTTTATTTTTTATTTTTTTATGTTCTAGAAATTTCTGTAGGCTATGTTACGGCCTACCAGTTGGAGTTGTAATTGGTAAATAACTGGGGAGAAAATTAAAAATGTTTAATATGTGAGTTATGACCTGTTTACAGACATTAGACATTTTCTTTGCACCGTGAGCTTAGTAATAGTATGGGTAAAATTGTACATGTGACGTAATTTATCACGTATGCTATAAACTGCTTCATTGCCTGTACTGAATTATTCGATTTCCCATGTCTATTGATATGTCTGTATTGGTGATCCTTTTTTGAATAAATAAACTCTATTTAAAAAAAAAAAAAAGTGTCATGTAAAGGCACAGCTCTGACAACCAGGCGGCTTTACATAGGAGGATTTGCCCAAGCAGTCCCAGGAACAGTGAGCTGAGGGATAATGGCGCCGCAGACACTGACTGGGAGTGAGGAAAAGACAGATATGCAGCTCCAGGGTGGGAACACTTGCTAGAAATGGTGCCCTGGGGCTGGGGGAGGGGCTTCAGGTCTAAGCCTTATCCCCTCTGCTGGCAAAACCACCGGGTACTGTGGGCGATATAAGAATTGGTTTAGAGAGAAAACCTGACCTGCGCCCATGCTCTGGTGATCTAGTGGGATCGCCTGTATCCACCGCCAGCGCGCGGCCCGCCTCTCACTGACCGCGCCAGATCGCGATAAAGACCGGGTCCCGCAAGCGGGACCCACTTACCACCTCCCGAAGGGCGGCCACGCGATCCTGGAGAGCCCCAGCCGTGTGTGTCTAACGTGAAGAAAACCGGAGCCTCCGCTGTAGGTACCCGGCAACCAGGGCTCGGGAGTGTACAGCACCGCTGGGGAGAGCTGGAGCTGCAGCAGTGAATGTCACAAGACATTTACCACCGCTACTGCCCTTGAAGTCTTCACTTTTTACCTCATAAAAAGCTTTTCTTAGGGCTGCTTGGAGCAGCCCCTCTGTTAAGTGCCTGCTTACTGCAGCACCAACTTACAAAACTGAGCTCCTGTGCTGGGAGGCGGGGTGATATAGGAGGCGGCGCTGTGCATTCTGGGAACAGTCAAAGCTTTGAGCCTGTTGGTGCCTCGGATCAAGATCCTACTCTACACCCCATTGTCCAATCCTTGTGGAGCCCAGTGTACCCCGCAGCAGAAATCCTATATTCTCTTACGTCCTAGAGGATGCTGGGGTCCACATTAGTACCATGGGGATGTACCAAAACTCCCAGAATGGGAGGGAGAGCGCGAAGGCTCCTGCAGAACTGATTGACCAAACTTTAGGTCCTCAGAGGCCAAAGTATCGAACTTGTAGAACTTGTTCGACCCAGACCAAGTAGCCGCTCAGCAAAGCTGTAAAGCCGAGACACCCCGGGCAGCCGCCCAGGAAAAACCCACCTTACGAGTAGAATGGGCCTTAACAGATTTTGGACACGGCAATCCTGCCGTAGAATACGCATGCTGAATAGTGAACCTGATCCAGCGTGAGATTGTCTGCTTAGAAGCAGGATACCCAAGTTTCTTGGGATCATACAGGACAAACAGAGAGTCTGATTTTCTGTGACGAGCAGTCCTCTTCACATAGATTTCCAGAGCCCTTACAATATCCAAGGACTTTGATGACATTGCGGAGTCAGTAGCAACTGGTACCACAATAGGTTGGTTGATATGAAATGCCGACACATACTTCGGAAGGAACTGCTGACATGTCCGGAGCTCAGCTCTATCTTCATGGAAGTCCAAGTAGGGGCTTTTACAAGACAAAGCCTCCCAACTCCGATACACGTCTAGCAGAAGCTAAGGCCAACAAAGTGACAGCCTTCAACATGAGAAACTTGACCTCAACCTCCTGTAGAGGCTCGAACCAATCCGATTGGAGGAACTGTAACACCATGTTAAGGTCCCAGGGTGCCATAGGCGGCACAAAGGGAGGCTGGATATGCAGAACCCCTTTCAAGAAAGTCTGAACCCCAGGGAGGGAAGCCAGCTGTTTCTGGAAGAAAATGGATAAGGCCGAAATCTGGACCTTCACGGATCCCAACCTCAGGCCCATATCCACATCTGCTTGCAGGAAGAGGAGAAACCGTCTCAGTTGAAACTCCACTGTAGGAAACTTCTTGGATTTACACCAAGATACATATTGTTTCCAAATGTGATGGTAATGTGTAGACGTTACTCCTTTCCTAGCCATCAGGGTAGGAATAACCTTGTTCGGAATGCCTTTCCGAGCTAATATCTGGCGTTCAACCTCCATGCCGTCAAACGTAGCAGCGGTAAGTCTTTATAAGCGAACGGCCCCTGCTGCAGCAGATCCTTCCGAAGAGGAAGAGGCCTCTGATCTTCCAACAGTAGATCCAGAAGATCCGCGTACCAAGCCCTTCTTGGCCAGTCCGGAGCAATGAGGATTGGCCCTCATTCCGAGTTGTTCGCTCGGTAATTTTCTTCGCATCGCAGCGATTTTCCGCTAATTGCGCATGCGCAATGTTCGCACTGCGCCAAGTAAATTTGCTATGCAGTTAGGTATATTACTCATGGCATTACGAGGTTTTTTCTTTGTTCTGGTGATCGTAATGTGATTGACAGGAAGTGGGTGTTTCTGGGTGGAAACTGGACGTTTTATGGGTGTGTGTGAAAAAACGCTGCCGTTTCTGGGAAAAACGCGGGAGTGTCTGAAGAAACGGGGGAGTGTCTGGCCGAACGCTGGGAGTGTTTGTGACGTCAAACCAGGAACGAAACTGACTGAACTGATCGCAGTTGCCGAGTAAGTGTGGAGCTACTCAGAAACTGCTAAGAAGTGTCTATTCGCAATTCTGCTAATCTTTCGTTCGCAATTTTACTATGCTAAGATTCACTCCCAGTAGGCGGCGGCTTAGCGTGTGCAAAGCTGCTAAAAGCAGCTTGCGAGCGAACAACTCGGAATGACCACCATTGCCTGAACTCTTGTTCTCCTTATGAGCTTTAGAATCCTTGGAATGAGTGGAAGTGGAGGAAACAAGTACACCGACTGGAACACCCACGGAGTTACCAGGGCGTCCACCGCCACTGCTTGCGGGTCTCTTGACCTGGAACAATACCTCCAAAGTTTCTTGTTGAGACGGGAGGCCATCATGTCTATTTGAGGTACACCCCAAAGATCTGTCACCTCCGTGAACACCTCCGGATGGAGGACCCACTCTCCTGGATGGAGATCGTGTCTGCCTAGGAAGTCCGCTTCCCAGTTGTCCACTCCCGGAATGAAAAAATTGCTGACAGTGCCACCGCGTGCTTTTTTGCCCAGAGGATTCTTATTACCTCTGACATTGCAGCTCTGCTCTTCGTTACGCCCTGTCGGTTTATGTAGGCTACTGTTGTCACATTGTCCGACTGAACTTGAATGGCCTGATCTCGCAGTAGGTGTGTCGCTTGGAGAAGACCGTTGTACACGGCTCTTAGTTCAGAATGTTTATTGGAAGACTGGATTCCAGATTTGACCAACTTCCTTGGAAGGTTCCCTCTTGAGTGACTGCGCCCTATCCCCGGAGACTTGCATCCGTGGTTAGAAGGATCCAGTCCTGAATCCCGAACCTGCGGCCCTCCAGAAGGTGAGGCATTTGTAGCCACCAGAGGAGTGAAATCCTTGCTTTTAGTGACAGACATACCCTCAGGTGCATACTGTATGTAGATGAGAACCCGACCACTTGTCTAGGAGATCCAGTTGGAAGGATCGAGCATGAAATATTCCGAACTGTAGAGCCTCGTAAAAGGCAACCATCTTCCCCAGAAGGCGAATGCACTGATGAATCGATACCCGGGCTGGCTTCAGGACATCCCGGACCATTGTTTGTATCACCAACGCTTTCTCCACCGGTAGAAACACCCTCTGCACTTTCATGTCGAGGATCATCCCCAGGAAAGACAATCTCCTTGTTGGCTCCAAATGTGACTTTGGAAGGTTCAGGATCCAACCATGGTCCCTGAGCAGACGAGTCGTGAGAGCAATGGGCTGCAACAGCTTCTCCCTGGATGATGCCTTTATCAGCAGATCGTCCAGATATGGAATTATGTTCACTCCTCATCTGCGGAGGAGAACCATCATCTCTGCCATCACCTTGGTGATGTGTAGAGACCAAATGGCAGTGCCTGAAACTGATAGTGACTGTCTAACAGTGCAAATCTGAGATAAGTCTGGTGCGGCGGCCAAATCGGAATGTGGAGGTACGCATCCTTGATATCCAAGGATACCAGCAACTCCACCTCCTCCAGACCTGAGATCACTGCTCTCAGAGACTCCATTTTGAACTTGAACTCCCTTAGATAAGGGTTTAGTGATTTCAAGTTGAAAATCGGTCTGACCGAACCATTCGGTTTCAGTACCACAAAAAGGTTTGAATAGTAACCCAAGTTTTGCAAATGAGGTGGAACTGGAACAATGACCTTTGCCTTTTCCAATTTTTGGATGGCTTCCTGTAGGATAGCCCTGTCTGTCAGCAAAGCTGGTAAGCCTGATTTGAAGAATCGGTGAGGCGGGGTTTCTTGAAACTCCAGTCTGTACCCCTGGGACACAATATCCTGTACTAAGGGATCCAGGCCGGACGACACCCAGACGTGGCTGAGTCTCGCCCCCACCAGCCCGTCCTCTAGGCTGTGTGGTCCACCGTTATGCTGAGGATTTTGAGGTACCAGAAGTAGGCTTCGGGTCCTGGGAACCTGCAGGTGCAGGCTTTTTAGATTTTGCCCGCCCACCTCTAAAGAAGGTGGTAGGAGGCTTGGACTTTTTTTGTCTTAGTGGTCCGAAAGGACTTAGATGCAGAGGAAGGGTTTCTTCGCAGAAGGCTTAGCTGAAGGAAGAAAAGGTGACTTACCCGCGGTTGCCGTAGAAAGCCACGCATCCAACACTTCCCCAAAGAATGCCTGACCTGTGTAGGGTAGTTTCTCCACACTTCTCCTGGATTCCGTGTCTGCAGACCATTGGCATAGCCAGAGTCCCCTGCGAGCTGAGACCGACATGGAAGATATCCTTGCATTCAGTGTACCCAGGTCCTTCATGGACTGCACCATGAACCCCGCAGAATCCTGTATGTTACGTAAAAACAGTTCAATGTCAGTTCTATCCATTGTACCTAAGTCCTCTAGTAACGTGCCTGACCACTTTACTATAGCTTAAGTAATCCATGCACAGGCAATAGTAGGCCTTAAGACCACTCCTGAAGCAGTGTATATGGATTTGAGTGTAGTGTCAATCTTACAATCGGCCGGTTCTTTTAACGCGGTAGAACCAGGGACAGGTAAAACCACCTTTTTTGACAGTCTGGAGACAGATGCGTCAACTATGGGCGGGGTTTTCCATCTCTTTCTATCCTCCTCAGGGTAAGGAAAAGCAACCAGAACCCTATTGGGGATCTGGAATTTATTCTCCGGGGTTTCCCAGTATTTTTCAAATAAAGCGTTTAATTCTTTAGACGCAGGGAAGGTTAGTGAGGCTTTCTTATTGTCTGTGAAGTAAGCCTCCTCAACTTGCTCAGGTGTTGTGTCAGTAATGTTTAACACATCTCTAATGGCCTCAATCATGAGCTGCACCCCCTTTGCCAGGGATGCCGCCCCCCTGGTCACATCCCCATCACCGTCTGCCGTGTCAGAGTCTGTATCCGTGTCATCTTACATAATCTGGACAAGTGCACGTTTCTGTGGGTAAATTCTAAGGGTTTTTGAAGGAATAGGACCAGAACCTGACCAAACTGCCATAGAATTCTTTAAAACCTGAGTTTCAGTCTCAGTGTGAGCTACCCTAGTGGAGATCTGAGAGATCATTCCCTTAATAGAGGTCAGCAATTCTGGCTCAGCAATAGGGATTTGAGACAAGACATTACATTCCTGTGTACATGGAATGGATTCCTCTGGAGAAGAAATGTCCTCTGCAGCATAAGACACAGAGTCCCTGGACATGGCTATGTGAGAAAGCATACACCCACACACACAGGAAAATGTCAGACACAGTTTCCCCACTAAGTACCTTCAAAGAAACACAGAGCTTGGAGCCAGCACACACACAGCGCTTCAATAGGTAGTTATAACAGAAATACCTGGTGCTGACTGTGTACCTTAATAGACTACACAGTAAATACTTTTCGACAAAAAACCTGCTATTTCCTTTTCGACTTTTTTCAATTCGACATTTTTTCAATTCGACATGTCTGCAATGTTAAAATGCGGCTTTTCGACAAAAGTATATTCAATTGAAGAATGTCGATTCGACAACAGTGCTTTTCGACAGTCATTTCGTCAATTTCATTCCGCGTCATTTTTATGTCGTGATCTAATAATTTTTTTTTTTTAAACATGTCTTTTTTGGTGCTTTTTTGATTGCTAATAGCATATCTATTTATATTAGAAGGGATTATCTACTTGGTTCGTCTATTTAGGAGCCACAAGTATTATTTAATCGATTTTTTAAAAGAATATATTTTTTTTTTCTACTAACTACAATAATATGAGGAGATCAGTGCATGTTTTTCAGTTGGAAGGGGTGTTGAAAGTGTTAAAATTCCTGAAAAAAAATGCGAGGGGTCCCCGCTCCTAAGCATAACCAGCTTTGGGCTCTTTGAGCTGGTCCTGGTTTTAAAAATACGGGGAAAAAATTGACAGGGGTTCCCCCATATTTTAACAACCAGCACCGGGCTCTGCGCCTGGTCCTGGTGCAAAAAATACGGGGGACAAAGACGTAGGGGTCCCCCGTATTTTTTCCACCAGCACCGGGCTCCACTAGTCAGAGAGATAATGTCACAGCAGGGGGACACTTTTCTATAGATCCCTGCGGCTGTGTCAATTTCCCCCCCGTATTTTTTACAACCAGGACCGGCTCAAAGAGCCCGAGGCTGGTTATGCTTAGGACGGGGGACCCCACGCAATTTTTTTCAGGATTTATTGAACACTTTTGTGAGGTCCATGACGTCGAATCCAGGCCACCCACTATTCATCAATTAGTCCGTTTTTCGACAGCGGGACAGTCGAATCCGTTATTTATTAAATATGTCGAATTTGGGTCCCGGCGGGAGGGTTTCGCCTGTCGAATTGTGTCAAATCCAAAAACGGTTGAATTCACGCCGGAATTCGACCGCAATTGAATATACCCCTTACCATCGATAACTCGATTTCTAATAAGTCCACAGGACCCACAGGATAAACATCGGGATATGAGGTAGTGACAGCGGATCAACGATCAATGCTTTCGGCCTCCCAGAATGCAACGGGCCAGTCGCCTATACCCCGCCTCCTGGCTCAGGCAATTCAGTTGTTTTCCAAAGCTCAATGCAGGAGCATCAAAGAGAGCCCTAATCAGGCGAGAAGAACACACATGCACACCCTTCCGTACAAGAAGGAAGAGGTTAGTAGGTGAAAGGATCCTCAAATCAGGTGTGTCAGGGTGGGATCCCTGTGGATACTGTGGACTTAGGAGAAATACAGTTATCGACGGTAAGTCTACCATAACTATATATTTCTCCTGCAGGGTCCACAAGTTATCCACAGGATAAACATTGGGATGTCCCAAAGCAAATTTAGTGGTGGGGACGCTCCTGACTAGACAGGAGAATCCTTCGCCCCGAATTCAGCCTCCTGAGAGGCAAAGGTATCAAAGGCATAATGTCTAATGAATGTGTTAATGGAAGACCATGTGGCTGCCTTACATATTTGTTCAGCTGAAGCACCACGTTGTGCTGCCCAATACGGGCCTACTTTACGAGTAGAGTGAGCAGAAACATTAGCAGGAATAGGGAGATCAGCTTGAGAATATGCTTCTGAAATCATCATCCGAAGCCACTTCGCCAGTGTCTGCTTGTCAGCAGGCCATCATCTCTTGTGAAATCCGTAGAGAATGAAGAGCGTCTGTCTTTCTGATGGCACTGGTACGATCCACATAGATCCTTAAAGCATGGACTACGTCCAATGATGCATCTCCCGCAGAAAGCTCCGGCCATTGGAAATCCAGAATTACAATTTCTTTATTAAGGTGGAATTTAGAGACCACCTTAGGAAGATAAGAAGATTTGGTTCTGAGAACCGCTCTGGATGAAAAATCAGAAAAGGAGAACGGCATAACAATGCCCTAAATCTGAAACTATTCTAGCTGAAGCAATAGCCAGTAGAAAGAGAACTTTAGCTGTAAGCCATTTAAGACCCACTTGCTTTAGTGGTTCAAATGGGGCAGCTTGAAGCGCCTTTAGGACTAAACTTAAATCCCAAGGTACTGCAGGAGGAACAAAAGGAGGTTGGATATGAAGCATTCCCTGGAAAAAAAGTGCAAACATCCTATAGGTTAGCAATTTTCTTTTGGAACCATACAGTCAATGCTGGCACCTGCACTCTCAAGGAAGCCACCCGTAGACCTTTGTCCATTCCTGCCTGAAGGAATGCTAGGACTCTGGAAACTCTGAAAGACCTAGGGTCAAATTTCCGGTCACTGCACCACTGAATACAGGCTTGCCATATTCGGTGATAAATGCGAGCTGAGGATGGTTTTCTTGCTCTGAGCATTGTTTGAAACACCTGTTGTGAGAATCCTCTTGCTTTCAGGATAGAAGTCTCAAGAGCCACGCCGTCAAAGACAGTCAATCCAGGTGCTTGTAATAGCAAGGACCCTGTGACAGTTGATCTGGACGTTGAGGGAGTAGGAATGGAGCATCCATCGACAGCCTCTGCAGATCTGTGTACCAATGTCTTCTGGGCCAAGCTGGAGCTATTAGTATCATGGCGCCCTTTCCTTGTTTACCTTTCGCATCACCCTGGGTAACAGGGCAATCGGTGGAAACACATAGGCCAGACGAAAGTCCCATCTCACGGACAGGGCATCCACAAAGGTTGCTCTAGGATCCTTTGTTCTTGACCCGTATACGGGAACTTTGTTATTCTGATGGGACACCATGAGATCCATCTCCGGTAACCCCCACATGTCTACCAAAATCTTCAAGACCTTGGGGTGTAAAGCCAATTTGTTTGTATGAATGGCGTGTCGACTGAGAAAATCTGCTTCCCAGCTTAGGACTCCTGGAATGAATACTGCGGACAAGGCTGGATGATGAAGCTCTGCCTATCTTAACGTGCGGCTTACCTCCGTTATTGCTTTTTGGCTGCAAGTTCCTCCCTGATGATAGAGGTACGCTACTGCCGTTGCATTGTTCGAACGAATTTGAACTTGTTTCCCCTGGAGAATGTCCTTTGCCTGAATGAGTGCCATATATATGGCCCGGAGTTCCAATATATTTATTGGCAGGCAACTTTCTTCCTTGGTCACTGCCCCTGGAAGCAACTTCTTCCTGACACTGCTCCCCAGCCATGAAGACTGGCATCTGTTGTCAGAACTTCCCAATCTGATATCCAAAAGAGTCTCCCTTTGTCCAGATGGGATGTCTGTAGCCACCAGGGTAATAACCTCCTTACTTCCAAAGGAAGGACCATAGTATGTGTTTTCATTGTCAGATGTAACCCATTGCATCTGGAAAGGATCAGACGTTGTAGAGGCCTTGAATGGAATTGAGCATACTCCACCATGTCGAATGTCGACACCATAGAACCAATCACACACATTGCTGCGTGAATGTATACCCTTTGACTGTGTAGCAGCTTCTGGATTTCTACTGAATTTTGGATATTTTGTTCAGAGGTAAAATTACTCTCTGAAGACCCGAATCCAACACAGCCCCCAAGTGAGTCATCCGTTATGATGGAACCAGGGACGACTTTACCCAATTTATGAGCCAACCGTGTCTCTGCAAACAAGCAATTGTCTGTTGCAGATGACACTGAAGCAATTCCTGAGGCTGTGCCAGGATTAATAAGTCGTCGAGGTATGGAAACATTCTTATCCCCTGCCAACGGAGATAAGCCGCCATAACCACCATCATTTTGATGAACATTCTTGGAGCTGTGGCCAGTCCAAATGGTAGGGCCTGAAACTGAAAGTGTTGCTGGAGGATAGCTAATCTGAGATAGCACTGATAGGACGGTACTATAGGAACATGTAGGTAAGCATCCTGGGTATCCAGGGATACCATAAAATCCTCCAGCTCCATGGCCAAAATAATGGAACGTAAAGTCTCCATATGAAACCGAGGCACCCAAATGTACGTGTTTCAGCACCTTGAGATTGAGTATGGTCTGGAACAAACTTTTTGACTTCTGAACCAAAAACAGGTTGGAATACAGTAAAAACCTTGTCCTCGTTGCACAGGAGGAACTGGAATTATCACTCCTGACTGACGCAACTTCTGAACTGCCTCTTGCAAAGCCCTGGCCTTCGTTTCCACTGAAGATGGGCTGGTACAAAAAAAAACCAAACCTTTGAGGAGGGTGTTTCTCGAAGGCAAATGCATAATAACCGTGAGATACTGCTTCTGGCCCCCAGGCATCCGTGGTGGACTGCTGCCAGATCTGTGCAAAATGAAGAAGTTGGCCTCCCACCCTGGGATCCCCCAGGTGGAGTCCCGCACTATCAGGCTGTTGGCTTATCTTCTGACTTGGAAGCCGGCCCTCCGGTAGCCCAATACCAGACTTGTCAGATTGAGACTGTTTGCCATAACTCTTTCCTTTTGCTTTTCCTTGAGTCTGAAAGGGCCGAAAAGCTGGAAATCTTGGCTTGGATTTGTATGTAGAAGGAAACTTCACTTTCTTGGAATCTGCTTCTGATTCCAAAATACTGTTTAATTCTTTACCAAAAAGAATATCTCCAGTAAAAGGCAAAGACTCTAGAACAGGCTTGGCCAACCTGTGGCTCTCCAGCTGTTGTGAAACTACAAGTCCCATCATGCCCTGACACACTTTTGCTATTAGGGCATGCTGAAATGGTGTCAGGGCATGCTGGGATGTGTAGTTTCACGACAAATGGAGAGCCACAGGTTGGCCAGGCATGCTCTAGAACCTTCTTGGATTCTGAGTCAGCTTTCCATGTATGTAGCCAAACTGCTATGCGAGCTGCTACTGCTGAAGCTGATGCTTGGGAGGCAATTGTATTCATATCCAAAGCTGCATCTTCCATAAAAATAGCTGCCTGTTTAATATGTGCAATATGGGATTTTTGCTCTCTAGGCGCCAATGAAAGATCATCCTCCAATGCATCAGCCTAGGCTGCCACTGCTTTTGCCATCCAGGCTGAAGCCATGGCTGGTCTTACGATTGGCTCCAGACATGGAAAAAATGGTTTTTAAAAAACCATCTGTTTTCCTATCCGTGATATAATTTAATGATGTTGAAGGCAGCGGTAATGTTGATTTTCTCACCAATCGAATGACATGCTATCTACTTTGGGAGCCATCTCCCTTTTTAAACAGTCCCCAGCCGGAAGAGAATAACTGGAATTCCATTTCTTTGGAATTCTAAAATTCTTACTGGGTGTTACCCAAACCTCTTGCATAATTTCCGTCAGCTGTTCTGACCCAGGAAACTCAGGGCCTAATTCAGACCTGATCGCTAGCAAGCGATTGTTGCACTGCTGCGATCAAATAGTCGCCGCCTACAGAGGGAGTGTATTTTAGCTGTGCAAGTGTGCGAACGCATGTGTAGCAGAGCTGTACAAACAGATTTTGTGCAGTCTCTGCACAGCCCAGAACTGCTCAGCCTGTCCGGGACCAGAATTGACGTCAGGAACCCTCCCTGCAAACACATGGACACGCCTGCGTTTTTCCAGACACTCCATGAAAACGGTCAGTTGACACCCACAAACGCCTTCGTCCTGTCAATCTCCTTGTGATCGCACATATGAACAGATCCGTCGCACAAACCCATCGCTGAGCGCATTGCAGAGCGTACGCATGCGCAGTTTGGACCTGATCGCCTGCTGTGCGAAAAAGCACAGCAGCGATCAGGTCTGAATTACCCCCTCAATGTTTTGGGACGTTTAAACATAGGTGCCTTAGATTTTACTAAAGGCTCAGCTGCTTCCTCTAAGGCTAGAATGGCTTTCATAGCACTAATTAGCTCAGGTATGTCCACTGAGCTGAGACCTTCATCCTCGTTTCTGTATGCAGACCCGGAGTGCGATGAGTCCTCATACTCTGAGGAGTCCCCATCTGAAACATGTGTAGACTGTGAAGATGTTTCATGTCCATGTAATTTACTTACCACCGGCCTATCAGCCTGTTTATGTTGAAAGGCTGCAGACTCCTGTACTGAATGTGGTAAACCACATGGGGAATGTTGCATGTAAGGGTTAATAGGGTAACCTATTCCTGGTAAAAGAACATTAACTGTTATGGAAGTGCCTCAGCAGAGGATAATAATATGATTTAAATGTATATTAAAAACACATTTCTGAGATCCTGCGCTAGCCAAACAACTATGTGTAAGATTGTACGGCAAGGAAATAACCAGAAAAAAAGGGCTGCGCTGAATATCAAAAAATAAAAAGATAAGAGAGCCAACGTATAAATAAAAAATAAACAGATTTAATGAATACAGACTGTAAAATATGGAAACATTAAAAACAATGAAAAAAGCATAAATAGTGCTCAGTCATTTATCCCGGAATGTAAACACAGTTCAGAAGCTTATAAAGTGCTGCAGCTGTAATGTAGAGGGTTAAAATCCATATTCCATAACTGGAAATGAGTGCCGCTAATTAAGCACAGTGATGAACAGAGGGTGCAATGGTCAGGCTCCAATAGTTGATAGACAGTATGTGGCCAGAAAACATTCAATACGTAATACCTCTCCGATGGGCTGGTCCGTTTACCGGGCGTCCCCGGTCGGATGTCCTGCGTTGCCCACACGTGAATCACCTTTGAAAAAGTCACGTGGAGCGTGACGAAACGCGTTAGGACCCGCCTCTCCACACACCTTGCTCAGGTGTCTCACGTCCGGTGCAGTGCTCAGAAACTCTACACGACCACGTTCCGGTCTGCATCGTTGTCTCAAGCGGCTGATGCTATCTACGCCGCCCAAGCCAGCTGATAGCTTATAACATTCTACCTCCTCTCCGCTGCAGAGCACGTGTGGGCAACGCAGGACATCCGACCGGGGACGCCCGGTAAACGGACCAGCCCATCGGAGAGGTATTACGTATTGAATGTTTTCTGGCCACATACTGTCTATCAACTATTGGAGCCTGACCATTGCACCCTCTGTTCATCACTGTGCTTAATTAGCGGCACTCATTTCCAGTTATGGAATATGGATTTTAACCCTCTACATTACAGCTGCAGCACTTTATAAGCTTCTGAACTGTGTTGACATTCCGGGATAAATGACTGAGCACTATTTATGCTTTTTTCATTGTTTTTAATGTTTCCATATTTTACAGTCTGTATTCATTAAATCTGTTTATTTTTTATTTATACGTTGGCTCTCTTATCTTTTTATTTTTTGATATTCAGCGCAGCCCTTTTTTTCTTGCTATTCCTGGTACAGGAGCTGGCATTATCCGCTCAGCTATACTGGATAATGTCTGTGCAAAAGTAGCCCATGGGGGTTCAACTTGAACCTGTGTCTGCCTCGGATTATTCAGGAGGCTTTGGTGAAAGCTAAAACAGTTTGCACATAATCCATTTTGAACCAGATACTGAGAGGTTAGCCCAGCTTTGCAAGACAAACATGAAATGAGTGTTGGTGCTGCTGTGGACAGTGTATCCTCCTCATCCTTGCCTCTCTTAGACATGATAACAAATCACACACCTGTACAGTGTTAACGACACAATTTGTGACTGCAATCACTTTAAAACTTGTTAAAGTCACATATAACCCGATCCCTCCCTGCTTTGCACCAGCATTGAGGATCGGAATACACAGAAAACGGAAATAGTAAAGTCAGCAATCACACTAGCAATCAGCCACAGGTTATACATTAGTATAATAAACAATATGAGCACATAATCAACTACAGATACATTTCAAGATTGTAGGAGAAACATATTACTGCATTACCTTATATAGGACTTTAAACGTACTCAGTCACACAGCGAAAGAAACAGCAGCAATAGTTTACAGACTTGTATCCAACTTATAATTGTGATGCATAACAGTGTAATATATGTGAATAATACACAGTCCTATAACAATCTATAACTCATAGATAAGAATGCTAAATCAAGAAGTAAAAGTGTTGAAGATAATCATGCATAAAAGCGATACATGAAAATTGTAAACAGGTACAATTGCCGTACGCAATGGTAGATAGAGACTTCGCGCTGTATCACCTAGCTCAGGAGAGTGGGATACAGGGAATCTTCACCCCGCTTACAGGATCAATCAATACGTTAGTGAATGCTAAGTGGATCTAGACGCTAATAGTGTACACAAACGCCCCGTGATCCTACAGTGAACACAGACACCCAAGTGAGCACCGATGTACAAGTCATACAGCCGCCTATTCTGCGACTGGGTCCTTTTAGATACACAGCGTCTCAGACAGAAGCGGGAAATCAGTTCATGGCGGGAAACTTGGAGGAAACTGGTCATGAACTGGGGGGAGGGGCGACCAGGGGAGCGTCTTACTCCCCACTGCTGACATCAACCCCAGGGATCGCGGCCTCACACTAATCCCTGGAGCCTATGATGCCTGGGACCTAGCGCTGGTGCACCTGAGGTGGCAGCCGCGTCAGCTACTGTTCGGTAGTCTCCTCCTAAAACAGTGCGGCTGTGTTTTGCGTCTGCCCCTCTAAGCGGAACAGACGCCATACCTTCTCCCGTGCTCCGGACACAGCCTGGTAACGTCCGCTGGACTTGCTAGTACATCCAACACAGACGCCCGCCAAAACAGCACTGTACACGTAGGTAAGTGTTGTCGCGACCCAGCGGAGAGTTGTTGGAGCGATTCTTTCTATGGTGCGTGTAAGACGCTTTTTAGAAAACTCGCTCAAAAAATTTAAGACTATAAAAATAAATTAAATAATAAGCTTATGGCTGCAAAAATCAGCAGCCCTTAGATCGTGATCCGGCTCCTGCCGCACCAACAAAAAAACAACTGAATTGCCTTAGACAGGAGGCGGGGATATAGGGGACTGGCCCGTTGCATTCTGGGAGGCTGAAAGCTTTGATCGTTGGTGCCAATCCGCTGTCGCTACCTCATATCCCAATGTTTATCCTGTGGATAACCTGTGGACCCTGCAGGAGAAAAAGGACTTTAGGAAAAATAAGCATAGTCAAAATACTAACGACAAAGAGGTGTATCTTGCCAGACAGAAGGAGGCTAAGAAGATGATCAGTAGTGCAAAGAAGCTGAGGAGAAAATGTTGGGAAAACTTTTTTTTGAAGTATATAAGTGAAAGGAGAAAATCAAATGAGGAATAATAAAACTTAAGACATGGAAGGGAGAATTTGGTGGAGGGAGACAAGGCAATAGCAGATCATCTACATAATTATTTTTGCTCAGTATTCACTTGTAGTTAAGTTGCAAGGACATTCATAAAAATAAGGTACCTGGAAGTGCATTTACAGAGAAGATTCTAACAGAACTTTCAAAACAAAAAGTGGATTAATCAATGTGGCCAGATGGCATACATCCAAGGATACTAAAAGAGCTTAAAGTTGTGCTGGTAGCACCATTAACCCTTAATATACCAAGCCTACCTCGTCAATGTACTTTACCAAGCTGGGGTCTTCAGAGGACCCCACGTTTTTTTTGTCTAAATTCTCAACTGTTTGATGCGGTAAATTACTAAAATTAAGTTTTTTGGGGTTTCTGAAGGGATACGTTGTAGTAAGGGCATACTTGCCTACCTGACCCTCTCCATGAGGGAGAAAATGCTCTGTTCCTGGACTTTCCTGGTACTGTATGATTGCCATCACCTGTGATGAAACACCTTTCTTATCAATTAACTAGCTCACCACAGGTGATGGCAATCATACATTACCAGGAAAGTCCAGGAACAGAGCATTTTCTCCCTCATGGAGAGGGTCAGGTAGGCAAGTATGTGTAAGGGTATGACAGCTAGCATAAAATATTTTGTTTATTTATTTCAAGAGTAGTTAGCCAATAAAAGCCATATATTCTTCTTCATTACAGTGTGTACATTTTTACATCTGATTGGATACTGTAAATTCTTGTAAAAAGGTTATATAATTTTACTACGGTAACAATACACAATACATCACTATTCATGTGTTGTCATCGCTACAGTCCTTGGCACATGGCACAGTGGTGGTTGTTTTCCTGTGTTTCTCACATATAAAACGTTCTGCATTTGTAACGTAGTATAGTGTTTTTTATAATTTACGTTTTTTTGAAAGAACATTTTATAAGCCTAATTAAACAGTATTTATCTTAATCTGATGCGGGACACAGAAAAAACAGGAGTAAAATAGTTGTTATAGATACGGCAGGATCATAAAAAATAAGAATTTACTTACCGATAATTCTATTTCTCGGAGTCCGTAGTGGATGCTGGGGTTCCTGAAAGGACCATGGGGAAATAGCGGCTCCGCAGGAGACAGGGCACAAAAAGTAAAGCTTTACGATCAGGTGGTGTGTACTGGCTCCTCCCCCTATGACCCTCCTCCAAGCCTCAGTTAGGTACTGTGCCCGGACGAGCGTACACAATAAGGAAGGATTTATGAATCCCGGGTAAGACTCATACCAGCCACACCAATCACACCGTACAACCTGTGATCTAAACCCAGTTAACAGTATGATAACAGCGGAGCCTCTGAAAAGATGGCTCACAACAATAATAACCCGATTTTTGTAACTATGTACAAGTAATGCAGATAATCCGCACTTGGGATGGGCGCCCAGCATCCACTACGGACTCCGAGAAATAGAATTATCGGTAAGTAAATTCTTATTTTCTCTATCGTCCTAGTGGATGCTGGGGTTCCTGAAAGGACCATGGGGATTATACCAAAGCTCCCAAACGGGCGGGAGAGTGCGGATGACTCTGCAGCACCGAATGAGAGAACTCCAGGTCCTCCTTAGCCAGGGTATCAAATTTGTAGAATTTTACAAACGTGTTCTCCCCCGACCACGTAGCCGCTCGGCAGAGTTGTAATGCCGAGACCCCTCGGGCAGCCGCCCAAGAAGAACCCACCTTCCTTGTGGAGTGGGCTTTTACCGATTTTGGCTGTGGCAGGCCTGCCACAGAATGTGCAAGCTGAATCGTACTACAAATCCAGCGAGCAATAGTCTGCTTAGACGCAGGAGCGCCCAACTTGTTGGGAGCATATAGTATAAACAGCGAGTCAGATTTCCTGACTCCAGCTGTCCTTGAAATGTATATTTTTAAAGCTCTGACAACGTCCAACAACTTGGAGTCCTCCAAGTCGCTTGTAGCCGCAGGCACTACAATAGGTTGGTTCAGATGAAATGCTGACACCACCTTAGGGAGAAAATGCGGACGAGTCCGCAGTTCTGCCCTGTCCGAATGGAAAATCAGATATGGGCTTTTGTAAGATAAAGCTGCCAGTTCTGACACTCTCCTGGCCGAAGCCAGGGCTAGTAGCATGGTCACTTTCCATGTGAGATATTTCAAATCCACAGTTTTTAGTGGTTCAAACCAATGAGATTTGAGAAAGTCCAAAACAACATTGAGATCCCACGGTGCCACTGGAGGCACCACAGGGGGCTGTATATGCAGCACTCCCTTAACAAAAGTCTGGACTTCAGGAACTGAAGCCAATTCTTTTTGGAAGAAAATCGACAGGGCCGAAATTTGAACCTTAATAGATCCCAATTTGAGACCCATAGACAATCCTGATTGCAGGAAATGTAGGAATTGACCCAGTTGAAATTCCTCCGTCGGAGCACTCCGATCCTCGCACCACGCAACATATTTTCGCCAAATGCGGTGATAATGTTGCGCGGTTACTTCCTTCCTTGCTTTAATCAAAGTAGGAATGACTTCTTCCGGCATGCCTTTTTCCTTTAGGATCCGGCGTTCAACCGCCATGCCGTCAAACGCAGCCGCGGTAAGTCTTGAAACAGACAGGGACCCTGCTGAAGCAAGTCCCTTCTCAGAGGTAGAGGCCACGGATCTTCCGTGATCATCTCTTGAAGTTCCGGGTACCAAGTCCTTCTTGGCCAATCCGGAACCACTAGTATCGTTCTTACGCCTCTTTGCCGTATAATTCTCAATACTTTTGGTATGAGAGGCAGAGGAGGAAACACATACACCGACTGGTACACCCAAGGCGTTACCAGCGCGTCCACTGCTATTGCCTGCGGATCTCTTGACCTGGCGCAATACCTGTCCAGTTTTTTGTTGAGGCGAGACGCCATCATGTCCACCATTGGTCTTTCCCAACGGGTTACCAGCATGTGGAAAACTTCTGGATGAAGTCCCCACTCTCCCGGGTGAAGGTCGTGTCTACTGAGGAAGTCTGCTTCCCAGTTGTCCACTCCCGGGATGAACACTGCTGACAGTGCTATCACATGATTCTCTGCCCAGCGAAGAATCCTTGCAGCTTCTGCCATTGCACTCCTGCTTCTTGTGCCGCCCTGTCTGTTCACATGGGCGACTGCCGTGATGTTGTCCGACTGGATCAACACCGGTTTTCCTTGAAGCAGAGGTTCTGCCTGGCTTAGAGCATTGTAGATTGCTCTTAGTTCCAGAATGTTTATGTGAAGAGACGTTTCCAGGCTCGACCACACGCCCTGGAAGTTTCTTCCTTGTGTGACTGCTCCCCAGCCTCTCAGGCTGGCGTCCGTGGTCACCAGGATCCAATCCTGTATGCCGAATCTGCGGCCCTCCAATAGATGAGCACTCTGCAACCACCACAGAAGAGATACCCTTGTCCTTGGAGACAGGGTTATCCGCTGGTGCATCTGAGGATGCGACCCTGACCATTTGTCCAACAGATCCCTCTGGAAAATTCTTGCGTGGAATCTGCCGAATGGAATTGCTTCGTAAGAAGCCACCATTTTTCCCAGGACTCTTGTGCATTGATGTACAGACACCTTTCCTGGTTTTAGGAGGTTCCTGACAAGCTCGGATAACTCCTTGGCTTTTTCCTCCGGGAGAAAAACCTTTTTCTGAACCGTGTCCAGAATCATCCCTAGGAACAGCAGACGTGTTGTCGGAATTAACTGGGATTTTGGAATATTCAGAATCCACCTGTGCTGTTTTAGCACTTCTTGAGACAGTGCTAATCCCATCTCTAGCTGTTCTCTGGACCTTGCCCTTATTAGGAGATCGTCCAAGTATGGGATAATTAATACGCCTTTTCTTCGAAGAAGAATCATCATCTCGGCCATTACCTGGTAAAGACCCGAGGTGCCGTGGACAATCCGAACGGCAGCGTCTGAAACTGATAGTGACAGTTCTGTACGACGAACCTGAGGTACCCCTGGTGTGAGGGGTAAATTGGAACGTGGAGATACGCATCCTTGATGTCCAAGGATACCATAAAGTCCCCTTCTTCCAGGTTCGCTATCACTGCTCTGAGTGACTCCATCTTGAACTTGAACTTCTTTATGTACAGGTTCAAGGATTTCAGATTTAGAATAGGTCTTACCGAGCCATCCGGCTTCGGTACCACAAATAGAGTGGAATAATACCCCTTTCCTTGTTGTAAAAGGGGTACCTTGACTATCACCTGCTGAGAGTACAGCTTGTGAATGGCTTCCAAGACCGTCACCCTGTCGGAGGGGGACGTTGGTAAAGCAGACTTCAGGAAACGGCGAGGTGGATCCGTCTCTAGTTCCAACCTGTACCCCTGAGATATTATCTGCAGGATCCAGGGATCTACCTGCGAGTGAGCCCACTGCGCGCTGAAATTCTTGAGACGACCCCCCACCGCCCCCGAGTCCGCTTGAGAAGCCCCAGCGTCATGCTGAGGCTTTTGTAGAAGCGGGGGAGGGCTTCTGTTCCTGGGAAGGAGCTGCCTGTTGCTGTCTCTTCCCCCTTCCTCTGCCTCGTGGCAGATATGAATATCCCTTTGCTCTCTTGTTTTTAAAGGAACGAAAGGGCTGCGGTTGAAAAGTCGGTGTCTTTTTCTGTTGGGGAGTGACTTGAGGTAAAAAGGTGGATTTCCCGGCTGTAGCCGTGGCCACCAAATCCGATAGACCGACACCAAATAACTCCTCCCCTTTATACGGCAAAACTTCCATATGCCGTTTTGAGTCCGCATCGCCTGACCACTGTCGCGTCCATAAACTTCTTCTGGCCGAAATGGACATAGCACTTACCCGTGATGCCAGTGTGCAGATATCCCTCTGTGCATCACGCATATAAAGAAATGCATCCTTTATTTGCTCTAAAGACAGTAAAACATTGTCCCTATCCAGGGTATCAATATTTTCAATCAGGGACTCTGACCAAGCTACCCCAGCACTGCACATCCAGACTGTCGCTATAGCTGGTCGTAGTATAACACCTGTATGTGTGTATATACTTTTTTGGATATTTTCCATCCTCCTATCTGCTGGATCTTTAAGTGCGGCCGTCTCAGGAGAGGGTAACGCCACTTGTTTTGATAAGCGTGTGAGCGCCTTGTCCACCCTAGGAGGTGTTTCCCAGCGCGCCCTAACCTCTGGCGGGAAAGGGTATAAAGCCAATAACTTCTTTGAAATTAGCATTTTTTTATCGGGGGCAACCCACGCTTCATCACACACCTCATTTAATTCATCTGATTCAGGAAAAACTATAGGTAGTTTTTTCACACCCCACATGATACCCTGTTTTGTGGTACCTGTAGTATCAGCAATATGTAACGCCTCCTTCATTGCCAAAATCATATAACGTGTGGCCCTACTAGAAAATACGGTTGATTCGTCACCGTCGCCACTGGAATCAGTGCCTGTGTCTGGGTCTGTGTCGACCGACTGAGGCAAAGGGCGTTTTACAGCCCCTGACGGTGTTTGAGGCGCCTGGACAGGCACTAATTGATTGTCCGGCCGTCTCATGTCGTCAAACGACTGCTTTAGCGTGTTGACACTATCCCGTAATTCCATAAATAAAGGCATCCATTCTGGTGTCGACCCCCTAGGAGGTGACATCCCCATATTTGGCAATTGCTCCGCCTCCACACCAATATCGTCCTCATACATGTCGACACACACGTACCGACACACAGCAGACACACAGGGAATGCTCTTAACGAAGACAGGACCCCACTAGCCCTTTGGGGAGACAGAGGGAGAGTTTGCCAGCACACACCAAAAGCGCTATATATGACAGGGATAGCCTTATAATAAGTGCTCCCTGTATAGCTGCTTTAATAATATAGTTTTGCCACAATTTTGCCCCCCCTCTCTTGTTTTACCCTGTTTCTGTAGTGCAGTGCAGGGGAGAGCCTGGGAGCCTTCCTGACCAGCGGAGCTGTGTGAGGAAAATGGCGCTGTGTGCTGAGGAGATAGGCCCCGCCCCTTTTTCGGCGGGCTCGTCTCCCGCTCTTTAGTGGATTCTGGCAGGGGTTAAATATCTCCATATAGCCCCCGGAGGCTATATGTGAGGTATTTTTAGCCAAAAAAGGTTTTCATTTGCCACCCAGGGCGCCCCCCTCCCAGCGCCCTGCACCCTCAGTGACTGCCGTGTGAAGTGTGCTGAGAGGAAAATGGCGCACAGCTGCAGTGCTGTGCGCTACCTTAAGAAGACTGAGGAGTCTTCTGCCGCCGATTCTGGACCTCTTCTCGTTTCAGCATCTGCAAGGGGGCCGGCGGCGAGGCTCCGGTGACCATCCAGGCTGTACCTGTGATCGTCCCTCTGGAGCTAATGTCCAGTAGCCAAGAAGCCAATCCATCCTGCACGCAGGTGAGTTCACTTCTTCTCCCCTAAGTCCCTCGTTGCAGTGATCCTGTTGCCAGCAGGACTCACTGTAAAATAAAAAACCTAAGCTAAACATTTCTAAGCAGCTCTTTAGGAGAGCCACCTAGATTGCACCCTTCTCGGCCGGGCACAAAAATCTAACTGAGGCTTGGAGGAGGGTCATAGGGGGAGGAGCCAGTACACACCACCTGATCGTAAAGCTTTACTTTTTGTGCCCTGTCTCCTGCGGAGCCGCTATTTCCCCATGGTCCTTTCAGGAACCCCAGCATCCACTAGGACGATAGAGAAAATAACATTCTGGGGTCCTCAGAAGACTCCCCTTGGTATACTAAGGGTTAACAGAATTATTCAACCTGTCACTAGCTACAGGTGCAATTCCAGAGGACTGGAAAAGAGCAAATGCAATACCACTGCACAAAAGTGGAAGCAAGGAAGAAGCAACTAACTACAGAGCAGTAATGGGCCCTACACACTGGCAGATAAAACAGAACGATATGAACGTTCTCGTTCATAAATGAACGAGAACTCATTCATATCGTTCTGTGTGTAGGCACCATCGATTAACGATGCGCGTCCCAGCACTCGTTAATCGTTGGTGCCCCGTCACTTATGCATGCAGGCCAATATGGACGAGATTGTCCATATTAGCGTGCAGTGATATGGAGCCGGGTGATGGGGAAAGTAAAGAAACTTCCCTCTCCCCGTCACCTCCCCCCGCCGCTGGGTCGGGCAGCTCGGTGGCAGATCGGTATGTGTGTAGGGCCCATAAGCCTTACATCAGTAGTAGGTAAAGTAATAGAAAAACTATAAAAGAAAGTGAATGACTTTTACTAACACTATCAGCAATCCTCTGAGCAGCATAAATGGGCTAAAACTATACTAATATAACTTGAATACTAATCCGATTTCTCTAATGAGACATAGTAGCTTGCCAGCTTTGTAATTTGTCTTTTTTTAATGTGTATGTGTCTGAATTAATTTTATTGTCATTATATGGCCATATATGTCATTGAATAAATGTATTATATACTACTATTACTAATGTATTATTCAGTGTTTATTATAATGGAAAACCAATTAAGCTGCGCTTCTTGATAACTGATTGTTTATATGCATTTAAGACAGTAGAGCAATGTAAACATGCTTGTGGTAAGCATATGACTGTCCTTACAAAGAATCGAGGATCAAAAAGGGGCAGGCTAGATGGGCCAAGTGGTTCTTATCTGCTGTCAAATTCTAGGTTTCTATGTAAATTACTACCAGGTGCATTCTCTGCACAAAAGCACATTATAATCCATAGGTGTTTATATAACAATTTTCAATATAATACCAGTTTTAATGGCGTTTTATGCTGGTGATATAATCAAAGAGCACTATACATTTATTTGGCATTGGGGTAAAATGGTTAATCTTCTTGGTCATTCCACTGTGTCGGATTATTTGAATACTTCGCTATTTTGTGTGTTCTTAACTGATGTACAGTATAACAAAGTAACAATTTTAGAGCAGCGGTGGCCAACCAGTGGCTCTTGAGCCACATGCGGCTCTTACTTTCTTCAAATGTGGCTCCTTAAACACAAAGTCACATGACCACAACAGATTTGGTAACCACTGCACTCCAGAAAGACACGCAGCAGCACTACGGGGACTTAGAACTAAGGGAGCCAGATACTAGAAATGAGACACCCACCAGCAAGTTGGGGGAAGCTGAAGTGACACATGGGGGATCTGGCTGAAGTGACACAGCAGGGTGCTGGCTGAAGTGACAGAAGGGTGGTGGCTGGAGTGACACAGCAGGGTGCTGGTTGGAGTGACATATGGGGGAGCTGGCTGGAGTGACAGAGCAGGGTGCTGGCTGAAGAGACAGGAGGGTATTGTTGGAGTGACAAGAGGGTGCTGGCTGAAGTGACACATGGGGGAGCTGAAGTGTATTATGTGAATCCGGCTTTTTCAATATATTTTATGTGAATCTGGCTTTTACAATTATTTTATGTGGAAGTGGCTTTTTCAATGTATTTTATGTTGGATCTGGCTTTTTCAGTGTATTTTATACTAGGGGCGTGGCCTAGCAGGCAAAAGGCCACACCCCATTTTTGCATGCGCACCTTCGGCTCGATGTCGGCTCTTTGACGTACCTAACAAATTTTTTGGGCTCTTGGTCTCTGACTGGTTGGTCACCCCTGTTTTAGAGGATCTAGGGAAGCACTTATTCAAACAGTATTAAACATCAGCAGTAGAATCTCTCCAGTTTCTAACCCACCTTTGGACATAACTCCTTTAGACAAATTTCTGCAAACCCCCCCACCCATTAAAACACACTTTAGCAAACATATCTCAGTTTGCTACCACAATTACTCAAACTCCGCACAAGTTACTTCATGCTCTTACTGTAGAGAAGACCAGTGACTTGGCCCCAGGATCCATGGACTGGACTTTGATGAGTGTTCTAATGACTGCTTCAACTTTGGTAGAATGGCTCCCCTTTGAGAAATATACATATGATCTTGTTATGAATTTATATATTTTATGAATTTATAACTTTTCATATCTTTATTTCAGTAAAAACACAATACATATATACTTTTTTTTTTATAAATGTAAAGCTGCACTGCATGATTTGTTTTCTTTAACAAGAAATACTTAAACAATAAATGAGCAAATTACAGTAGTGGATTCTAAACAAAAATCTCTTAGAATATATACAGTATTTTTCATCCTTTTTTGAGTGGTTTTACCCCTTGATCTTGATAAAAAAAAAAAAATCCCTTAAAAGGTTTGATAAATCTCACCCTAAAATGTTTATGTTTGTTAGTGCAAATAAAATATGACTTTAACCTGAAACGACAGTCTTAAAACTCTGAAACAAACTGCTGCTGCCTACTTAGGATGGATAAAAACTATGAGTAAAGGATAAATACAAAACATATTACCTTTACTGGAATGTCCTTCTCTTCATCTGCAGCCTCACTTGTGAATACATATGAAATTTCTTTGTGCAATGTTGTTTGTCTACATATAGCACATTTAATTGCACTTCTTCGTGTGCCAACACTATATTGGTCTATGATGATCGCAACACATTCATTACAGAAGCAATGGCCGCAAGTCAACACTGCCCACTGTATGGAAATAAAAAAAAACACAACAAAAAACACAATCAATTAAGAGGTGTTAGTTAACAATTTTGCGTTTGGATCAACTGAAATTTCATAAAAATGTCAAAATCAAAAACAAGTCAACTACAGGTACATTTGTTTAAAATTGGTTAGTTGTGATCAGTTCACTAAAATGCTGCCAACATTTAACAATTTGGGTCTCTTAAACATTTAAAATTTAAAACCCTATCCATAAAGAGATCTAGAGTTTCCTTTCTTTAGATTATTTTACTGAAAGCTCGCTTCCCCCCTCTAAATAATATTCACTGTATTCATGTCTTTTAGTGCATCAGCATAATGTGCTCTTAAGAGGCTGTTGATCTTTCAGTAAAACAATAATATATATGGACTAGTAAAAATATCCAGCTTATGCTAGGTCACCTTGGTCTACACCCCACCATACACTCTGTACCGCAGCTTTCAGACCTTGTGCCGCCACACTCCGCCCCTTTCTGACCTTGTACTGCCACACACCTCCAGGCTACACTGACACACGTTCCCCATGCAGCCAGTGCTCCTCCTTTTGGCGCAACAGTCTATCCTATCCCATTGCTGCAGTATGAGCCATTGGTGGTGAAGGAAAAGCGGTAAATGCATGCTCCAGCTACGACTGCGCAGGTTGGAGAGAGGAGAGACCAAGGTTAATTATATAGATTTCTCATGCTTTAATGTTAACGCCACATGGTTAACTACCTGTGGGTGCTGCTCTCAATTAAGTCTGGGCAGCTCTGCTGGTTCATCTAAGGTATAAGTATAGGTATGGAGACATTCATTATGTATCTTGACAAAGGTCCATGTGGAGATCGAAACGTTGATATGCTGTAACATACTTCTGCTTGAATAAACCCCAAACAGTGTTTTCAAGTCTGGCGAGTGCACCCCTGCTTTACTCTTATGGTTTTGGAGCTACATGGTATTACATGACCTCCATTTATGGGTAGCTACCCCAGCAAACAATTCTACTGGCCATGAGTGTGGACCTAATGGATATAAAAAAAACTAAAAAACAGGTTACCTGCTTCCCCAGATTTCGTGCACAAATTGGACAGGGTTCTGGATTTTCTCCTCCGCAAGTTTTGTCCTGAGACTGGGATAGAAAGCATGTTGTCAATGGCCTATAATTGACTTTGGGTTTAAAACAAATTAACTTATGTGAATACATTAACCAAAGCTACAGGGTTGATTCTGACCTGGATGCTGAAGCAGACATGTTTGTGTTTTATGCTGTAATTGCACCTGAGACATTATGCTAATGGATAGTATAAGCCCTTTGCTGGGGTACATCCATGCGTCTGACTCTTCAAGGGCTGAGTTGCCCAATATCCACTTTGTGCGTCTTCAGACACAACAATTGGAAGCACCATCGAGACTTGCACCTTACTCATATTAGGTGCAGAATGTATGTCAGAGTATGGCCTCCAATGTACGAGATTAAGCACAGAGTCCAAAAACCACTCCTGCAACACATCCACAACACTCCCATAATGCGCCCATAAGAGGGAACATCTCTGTGCATATGAAAAGCCACCTCCCAGTCACTGCCCAAGGGCACCAAATACAGTCCCAATATATTTCAGAGTCCGTGTGGCTCAATCTGTCCTACAACTCTGTACACACAGACTTTTTAGGGTTTTAGGCACAGTTGAAAAACATTAGCACCTTGCTGACAGAGGTAATTCATTTAAACTGTTATTATGGGTACTGAAGCTTTGTTATGTGCTGTAGTAAGGGTTATTTTTATGCATTCCACTCATACATTTTTATTATACTGTAAGTCTTTTACCCAGAACCTTTCAACATGCAAACAAAATTAAATAAAAACAGCATTTGTGACAGCCAAATGCCAGAGACTATACAAGTTTCCATTATAATCAGTGAAGCTGAAAAGGGTAATCTCAGTAACAGTTTTGCTAGATTAGATATCAGACTAGGGGCAGATTTAACAACGAGTGATATTCTTACTGCCACTTGTTACGAATGTTAAATGGAACTCCAGCTCCCGTCATTTTTTAAACACGACAGTTGGGAGCTGATTGGCTAGAGTTCCATTCAACATTCATAACAAGTGATAACAAGAATATCACACTTGTTAAATCTGCCCTTCGATTAGATAGCAGACTTTACATGATGACCCCTTGCACAATGCTTTCCACCTGAGCTACTGTACATTTTATGTACAGAAGACATGGTAACTATTTCTTTTGTCGGTTATGGGTTTTTTTTGTGTCCCTGAAAAAAAAACCTAGAAATATTAGAGGTTTTTAAACACACTGTGTTCCTGGTATGGAGTTTTCACAATTGCATAGAGGTAATGTACCGATGCACCAATATAATCACAATTTAAGAGCGTTTCTACCGGTTTTATTAGATTTTCCACTCACAAAAAAATACCATGATGAGTGACCAGTTAACCAAGAAATTTCATGAAAATGTAGGCATTTACCATGTGAATCCATGTCCTGTATATATAACTCATAATGTAATCATGGGATTAGGTCTGTGGTTTTTAAACACTGGGGTGCCTCGGAACACTTGCAGGGGATGCCTTGGATTAGTAGTCCAAGAGAAATTCTAATTATTTATGGTCAATGTAATAGGCAAAACCAGTGCTGGTGGCTGCCAATCCTAAAATATGTGGACAAACAGAAGCAAATCTTGAACCTAAAGATGACATGTAAACACAATTGACTTAATTTAATATTTATTTCTACATTTTTCAATGAGAAACTTTTGGCTTAGGGGAGCCATGAAAAAAATACTGATACTCTAGGGCGCCGTGATTCAGAAAAGTTTGGGAACCACTGAACTAGATCATGACATACTGTTAGCTTGCTGATGTAACCTCAATGATATTGCATGTTCGACTAGTTATACTAGGCAGTTGCCCTTTCTTTGTTATGCATTAAACTTTGACTTACTTTAAAGTAGATCGTAGTGCTTATAATGTTGTAAAACCAATAAAAAGAACTGTACACATACCTTCTCTAAATTAGTAAGATAAAGGAGCTGGCCTAACTTTTTTTGTAACTGTGACTTGGCTACCGCCTTGTCATTCAGCAGTTTCACACGATTCTGCTCCACCTGTGCAGAAGAATCAAAAAGTATTTTAGAAGTCTAACAGCATAGAAATAATAGTGATTTAAATCCAAAGACAACCGAACAAAGAAGCAATCAGATAATACAGCAGATACACATTGTGCTATTTTCACAATTCAATAGTACACTGAAATATGTAGAGCAAACCTGTAGCATTGCCACAGGAAATTGTACAATTTATTGCTCAATAATAAAAACAACAAGAAATCAGGCAGGACCCTAAAGGTGATTGTATGAACTAACTTACCTCATGTGGTTCAATGATGTGAAGAACAGGAGGGTTAGGTTTGGGCTCATCAGGGAGGCGGATTCTGAGGCGCTGGGTTGCCATAGAAAGCTCATCAATAGCGGACACATGGTTCCGCAGAACCATCCAGTACTCATGAAGTAACTAAAGGCAAATAGTAAAGAAACCGTTTTACAATAGAAGTGGAACATTCAATGTAGACTTATTAAAACTAATAACACAGCAATTTAAAGTTCATTAGAAACTTCTGCAACCATTAGTTCATAACTAAATGTATATAAAATCACATATATAAAATATTGACTATGAAAAGTACATTCAGAATATATTTATCTGGATAATAACCATCGCGTTTCTAATACAAAGCATAATTTGTATATTTTTATCTCATTTAAACTGCCTACAAGTACAAAGTCAATGTCTGATCTACTCAGCATCGTTATGACACATGAAGACTGTTCATAAATGTTTCATGACCAAAACAACAAAGCTCAATATAAAAAACACCAGCTAATTAAACCTCATTCCCTACCACACTCTGGGCCTGATTTGGAGATATACTATATGTAACCCTGCCTGATCACTTCCATTTACAGACAAGAAACAGGATAAAGACCTATCACCATCTTCTGTGTATTTCAAACATCAATTCATACAGATAGGTCCACTGTCCGCTTACCTGCTAGTCGTGGCAATTGCAGGTCGTTTGCCATGGCTAACATGCCCTCAAACATGCGCGTGCACTGTGCACACACCCGCGACCTATAGGGTTGCATGGTGCGTATGCTACAGCGAACAGGTCACAAGAGGGCGCAGCTAGTCCTAATCGTGCCTCATATGCACATGTGACCCGCAGACACATCTGTACACTGAGGATGCTGCTAATACAAGATTTATTATGGGTATTTTAGAAGTCTGCTGTCCTAGAATAGGCAATACTAGTAAAAGTAACTCTCAGTATTCAGCGCAGTCTCAGGACAGTATCATAGGAAGGGAAAACAAAGATGACAAATACAAGGGAGTGACCGTAGTCCATAATCTGAGACAAATGCCAGCTCCTGGCTCAATATCTGGCTCAGCATCCTGCAAATCTGATCAAGCAATCTTCTACGGCCAAAAATTTGCTGGCACTCGTTTAATAGACATTGCTTCTTGGGGACCTCCTGCGTTAAGAAATTAGGAGGCTTTCATTGAGGGTATGTTAAATCCATATTGAAATGGAAACCTTTGAAGAGACTTAGAGGGGTATTCCATTAGCGGTAAAATCGTGACAATATACAGTGATTGCCATTTTTGCGTCTTTTTTCAACGTGAAAACAGACTTTTCGCGGGTTTGAGCGCTCCAGTGATTCGCCCTTTTTAAATGCAAATTAGCAAAACCGGGATTGCCACGAAAATTGGTGCCAGAAGTGGAAAATGGGTAAATCTGTCCGTACCCCCCCCCCCCAAAAAAGCAAAACTAACATTGGACAACAGTATAAAAGTTTATTATTGGTTATAATAACATATTTTCGTTACTTAAATTGGGTCAAATGGCTGTTATATAAAAAAAAGTAAAGAAACTGATAGAAAGCAATTTTTGACAGCAAGATAAGTGCTAAAAGTAAACTTAGAGTACAGGAAAATGGGTATAAGTATATATTGGGGACTTATATTTTAGGGGACTTAAAAAAAAAAAAAAAGTGGAAATAGACCGATTACTCCTATCTGCAAGTCTAAAAACACTTGTCACACTAATAAAGCACTCCAATATACCTGTCCCATACCTTGTACCCCAATTTCCATCATTTTGCACTTTTTCACCCCAAAAATGACATGTCATTATTGGCCAAATAAAAAATAATTAAAAACTTCTAAGTGCCTAGTCATTCAGGGGGTTGTCCCAGGGGTTCAGAACCAAATCCCAACATTTTTAACATAAAATAGGGATTTTCCCCAAGTTTATCACCTGCTCTGAGTTGGTGAATTGAAATTTGCAGTAAAATTACTGCAAAAACATTTTTGCGGACAATTGAATAGGCGTTTCGTGAATAGCGTCTTTTGTGTCTTTTTATTGCAAAAATGCTTTTTCGCCAGTAATTGAATACCCCCTTAAACTCTTGATTTACAACTAAAGAAAACTAAGTAGTGATATTTTTCTTTCCAGGATCCTGTCATTTGCAGATCTGTATTATGTATCTTCTAAATCCAGGCAATTGAACTCTTTCCTTGTCTTTAACGAGCTCTTCATAGCAAAGTATGACAAGATAATTTCTTGAATCTTATGGAAATAGGATATTCTTTATTTTGTTAAAAGGGACAAACCAGTCATCAAATATAATGAGACAATGTTACCGCATACAGATGGAGCCCTGCTAGTCATGGCTCCGTCTGTGACTAGGCGTGCCTATCGCTGAGAGCATCCCCATCTGCCTGGACGCGCGCGCGACGGAGACGCGCCCCATTCACTTGAATGGAGGGCGTCTCCATCCACGCGCCCAGACAGAGACACTCTGAATGGGAGCGTCTTTTTGCACCACTCCCGGCGTGACTAGGCGGACGGATCGCCTAGTCACATTGGGAGTGCTCGTTTGCGATGGAGCCGCATCAGATGAGCACGGCTCCATCTGTAGTAAAAGTTCCTAATCCTCTGGCAGATAATAAATTTGCCTTTATACTATGGACCGTGATAATGGGAAAGGAATAAATCTGATAAGACCTGAGCTAAATTTCATTCAGCAACTGTCCTTAATTCTTTATGTTTGATTCTGTACAGTGCCCTTAAAAATGGCTTGAGATATGACAATGGACTATTTACAAGCCTAATGTCTGAAAGGTTTACAAAGAACATGAAGTTCTTAGGATACCAATGACATCACCCTGAACAGGCAAGTCCTATAACTATGCTGAGGCTCCCTATTCTCATGTACTGGCAACTGGTACAATTGCTGGATTTTGAACCTGCTAATGCAGTGGTTCCCAAACTGTGTGCCTAGGCACCCTGAGATGTCACGAGGCTAATGCAAGGGTGCCTCGGGTTGGTGGCCCAAGACCAAATCAATTTATTTATGGTCAAAGTGATGAGCAAAACCAGTGCTAGTGGCTGGCAATCATAAAACATGACTCATGCTTTTGCATCTAATTGTAATGATGCAAATCTGCATATGCTTTGTAATCTTCTGATATACTTTATTGAAAATTCAAATAAACCGTTATTAAAAAAAACAAAAAAAAAAAAAAAAACATGTGGACAATCAGAAGCCCAACCCTGTCCTCCAACACATAACTTGCCCTAAGGATGACAAACGCAACCTACTTAATTACATTTTTCCCCCAGATTTATCAATGAAAAACTTTTATCCTAGGAGTGCCATGAAAAAAATGCAGATACTCTAGGGTACTGTGATTCGAGAAAGTTTGGGAACCACTAGACTAAAGAATTCCTTCCAGCAGGACCTGCTTTCCACCACTCTAGACCTCTCTTTTACCTTCCATGTGTATTTATTGCCCAACAAATCACTTCAACTTTGATACAGGTAAAAAAAAAAAAGGCCTTCCTCACTTGTCTGTCATCAGTTGATGAGGTCACTTCCATTCAGTGTAGCACTAAACATATTTGTCAACAGTCTTCATTTTGAATATTAACATTGAACTTGTTCAGAAATTTGAAGTTCAAAAAGTCTGGGATTTGCTACCAGGTTTTCAGACAAGAAATATATGGGACAAGTACCCCTGAATCAAATACTTGAAGACATTAACCAGAACTCAGAGCTCTCTTAATTCCCATATGGCAGGTTCCAGGGGAGGCATTTGATATGCCGGCTGTCGGGATCCCGGCGCTCATCATACCGACGACGGAATCTCGAGAGCTGGCATATCGTCAACTATTCTCCCTCTTGATGTGTCCATGACAACCCTGGAGGGAGCATATTTAGTGTGGCGAGCATGGCGTGCCACCGTGCCCGCAACATGCCGAGTGCAGCAAGCCCGCAAGGGGCTCTTTTGCACTCACCCGCTGCCTGCATGCTGGTCGGGATCCCGGCGCCAGTATGCTGGGTGCTGGTATCTCAAGTGCCGGCATAACATACTACACCAAGGTTCCAGGGCCGACAGTAACAAAATGTTTTCCTTAACAAACTTCATTCTGTAACAGTGATTATTTTAAAGGGGAGATTTATCAAAGCTTTGAGAGAAAGTGGGGAGAGACAAAGCATAAACCAATCAGCTCCTAATGTCAATTTTCAAACACAGCCTGTAAAGTGACAGTTATGAGCTGATTGGTTAATACTTTCTCTCTCTTCACTTTCTCTGCTCGTCGCACACAAACTTACTGCACTCATTACAGATGAGTTTGGTTTGTCCTTTGATCTGGGACAAATGTAGCATCTCTTGTGCTGTCCTGAATGGCACCAAGTGGTGGTTGGAGCTGATGAGGGTGCCACTGGTAAAATGTTGGGCACATTTTTAGTGAAAACAACAAAAAAAGAGAAAAATATTATATTACATGGAAGGTACTATGGGGTCCATTTGACCCCAAATAGAAATAAATATAAATTAAACAGAAAAACACGAAAACTAGTGAACATGTGCCACATTGTTAGGAATGCCTTGCGAAAAAATACGTGAAAGGTGAGGTCACTAATCGTGATAGTTTAAAAACTAACATGGGTCAAAGAGGAGTGGGGTCACATATACCCCACACAAGGGTTAAGAACATTGATTATTAGAATTGTGTCCTAGCCTTTATGAATGACTGAACTGGAAAAACCGGTTTATAATATTTTCCAAGATTCTGTCTAGTTCAGATGTTCACCCTTAAAAAGCCCAAAGCCCATGCCTTAACTACGTTGCTAAATTCTCTCTGCTAAATGCATCACAGGCTATTACATTTGGGTTCAAGGTTTCCTTAAGATCTGAATTTGGAAGTAAGATCTATTCTACAGTTTAACTGTAAATGGCAAGATCGTACAGGTCGAGTTTCCCATATCCGGAATGCTCGAGACCTGTTATCTGTTCGGGTCCTGGGGGTCCAAGGCGGGTCTGGCGCGTCGGTAGTAGTGTCCAGGGGTTTACGGAAGTCGTGGCAGGTCCTGGAAGTAGTGACGTAATGGCTGCAAAGCAACTCCTCCACCTCTCTGTAATTGGTCGCGGACTCCAGTGATGTCATTACAGGTCCGGAATATTTTGGTTAACGGTTACCCAACCTGTAATTATCTTTGCCTTCATCCAAGACACAAAAACTGCTAAAAAGGTGTTTTGGTAGACATACCATGGTTAACACTCTTTCTGTGAGGTATATTGGGTTCCACAGGGAAACATCCGACGTGTACAGTGGATCTTGATCCAGAGGCACCAACAGGCTAAAGCTTTAGGCTGTCCCAGGATGCATTGGGGCCTCCTCTATAACCCCTCCCACAGGTGCTGAGAGCTCAGTTTTGTTAACCAGTCCAATGAAGGAGCAGGCAAGAGAGAAGGTAGATGTTAGTCACATAGAACCATAGTCTCATGACTGGAGAAGGGACCAGCGGCTAATGCCCTACAAACCCATAGAAGCTAGGTGTGTCAGGGTGGGCGCCCTGTGGAACCCAATGTACCTTGTAGAAAGAGTGTTAACCATGATTAGTTTACCATAACACTCCTTTTCTGCAGCAGGGTACATTGGTTTCCACAGGGAAACATCAGGGATGTCCTAAAGCAGTTTCTCAAGGAAGGGGACGCGCCTTAGCAGATATGAGAATCCGTGGTCCAAAGGAAGCATCCTGGGAGGCGAAAGTATCAAGGGCATAGAACCTAAGAAACCTGTTCACTGAGGACCGCGTAGCCGCCTTGCACAATTGTTCTGCGGACACGCCATGGCGAGCTGCCCAAGAAGGTCCAACAGACCGAGTAGAATGGGCATTAATAGCAGCAGGAGCTGGGAGTCCAGCCTGCACATAAGCTTTTGCAATCACCATTCTAATCCATCTGGCCAAAATTTGCTTGTTCGCAGGCCAACCACATTTGTGGAAACCAAACAGGACAAAAAGAGCCATATACAGGGTTGAACAAATCCCGCAGCAGTTTATTAAAAGCTCTCTTCACATATATTGTTGGATATTCGGTGATTCCTTCTGCTTCACACTTACACCCCTTTTCCACTAGCTTTTAAAACACGGGTAAATGCGCGGGGGCGCGCATTTACCCGTGTTTTTCCCTAGTGGAAAAGGGTCCCCCTGCAAATTCCTGGATCAAGTGATCCGGGAATCCCACCCGGGTAGCTTGCCGGGTTGAACACGTGTTCAACCCAGTAAGCTGTGTAGTGTGACAGGGCTCCCGTTCACATTGTATGGGAGGGCGATGCTGGGAGATCATGTGATCTCCCAGCGCCGCCCCTGCCGTGTCACTAACCCGGCAATAGGTCGGTTTGGTGAGCGCTGTGGGAAAGGGGGCTGTAGCATGGGTCGCAGCCGTGTCAGGCGACACGGCTGCGACCCGTGCTACAGTGGAAAAGGGGTATTAGTATCATTTAGTCATTCTTCATAGAAATAAATTTCTATTAGCAGGTGCAATCCTAACGCTTATAGGTCTTAGACCCACAATCACATACAAAAATAGAAAAAGAAGCATTTTTGTCGGATGCACTAGAACTGTGGTTCTAGTGCATCTGACAAAATTGCTTCTTTTCTTCTTTTGCTATTTTTGTAGGACAAAAAGGGTATCTGACCTCCTGATAGAGGTAGTCCTCGCCACATCGATACGGAAAACCCTAACCACATCCTAAGAATAACCCGGTTGAGTTTGGAGAACTGCCTGTCACGGTGAAATATCAAAAAGAGTGGACCGACAGGACAAAGCGCCCAAGTCCGTCACCCGTCTTGCAGAGACCATAGCCAGCAAGAACAGGACCTTGGCCGTGAGTCCACCGACTCAAGAAGTTCAAATGGAGACTCTTGCAGGGCCTTCAGTACAACAGTCAGATCCCATGGAGCCACAGGAGGGACATAGGGAGGCTGAATCCGAAGGACACTGAGTGAAAGTATGAACGTCAGGTACAGTATAGATGCAATTTTTCTCTGAAAGCATACAGACAAGGCAAATATGTGAACCTTGAGGGAGGCCGAGACGAAGATCTCGTTGCAGAAAAGCAAGAATTCTAGAAGTTCTGAATCTAGACATCATAATTCTTATCAGCACACCAGTTGAAGTAATAATTCCAAACCCTGTAATAAAACCGAGCAGAGGCCGGTTTCCAGGATTTCAACATAGTCTGGACAACCGCCTCAGAAAAACCTTTGGCCCCCAGGAGTGATGCTTCAAGAGTTAAGCCATCAAAGCCAGTCTGGGTAGACACAAGGGCCCTGTACGAGGAGGTCTGGCCGCTGAGGATGTAGAAAGGGACGCCCTGTCGACAGACCCTGCAGGTCCGAGAACCAATGCGTGCACGTCCTGGCGAGTGAGGAAGTCCGCTTCCCAGTTCAGGACGTCCGGAATGAATACTGCCGATATTGTTTGCAGATGGTGTTCCGCCCAACAAAGGATTTATGACACTTACAACATATCCATGAGGTTTAGAGTGCCGCCTTGATGGTTTATGTATGCTACCGTAGTGGCATTGTCTGACCGTACTTGAACCAGCCTGTTCTGTACCAGTGGCAGGGCAAGAGTCAATGCATTGAACACCACCCGCAACTCCAGAATGTTTATTGGGAGGAGTGACTCCTCCTTGGGCCAGCGACCCTGAAAAGAGTGTTGCTCCAACACTGCACCCCATCCCCTCAGAATGGCATCCGTTGTCAACAGGAGACCCAGTTGGGGATCCAGAAGGGGCGGCCACTGCTCAATTGCTGCTCCTGTAGCCACCAGGTTATTGACAGATGAACCACCGGAGTCAAAGTGATCATGTGAGAGCTGACCAACTGAGGTAGACCCTCCCACTTGGAAAGGATTAACCTCTGTAGAGGGTGGGACTGAAATTGAGCGTACTCTACCATGTCGAATGTCGACACCATCAGTCCAAGTACTTGCATTGCCGAGTGTATCGATACTCTGGGGCGACAAAGGAAGCAACTTATCCAGTCCTGAAGCTTCAGGACTTTTTCTGGAGACAGAAACAGCCACTGACTGTGTCCAGGAGTGCCCCCAGGTGCACCATACTCTGAGCTGGGACCAGCGAGGACTTCTTCCAATTGATGAACCACCCGTGGGCTTGCAGGAAGGTTACCGTCAGTTGCAGATGACTGAGGAGGACATTGTGGGAATTTTCCAGAATCAGCAGGTCGTCCAGATATGGCAGGATTCTGACCCCCTGCCGACGGAGATGGGCCGTCATCAAGGTCATGACCTTGGTGAAGATCCGAGGAGCAGTAGCCAGTCCAAAAGCAGAGCCTGGAATTTACAGTGGAGGTGGCAAATAGCAAACCGCAGAAACTGCTGATGTGACATGGCAATAGGTATATGCAGGTATGCATCCTGTATATCCAGGGATACCATATAGTCTCCGGGTTCCATAGACAGTACAATGGAGCGCAGTGCTTACATACGAAACCTTGACACTCGCACAAACTTGTTCAGAGATTTGAGGTTGAGTATAGGCCGGAAAGGACCCATTGGGTTTCAGGACTAGAAACAGGGTTGAGTAATAACCTCTGCCTCTCTGAGGCTGAGGAACCGGCACAACCACTCTTGCGCCTTTAACGGTTCCAAAGGGAGAACCGTGGTGCAAAACTGGAGAGGGGGACGTCTCTTGATAGAGACAGCGTACCAGTGAGAGACAACTTCCAGCACCCATGTGTCTGAAGTGGTCTCCAACCAGACTTGGGCAAACTGTAGAAGTCGGCCTCCCACCCTGGGTTCCCCGGGGGAGGCCCGCCCCGTCATTCAGCAGGCTTGTCTTGTTTAGAAGCAGACTGACGGGCCGCCCAGGACTGTTTTGCCTTGGGCTTCGTGGTTTTGGTAGCACAAGATTGTCTCGGGTATGCCTGACCTTTTGCTTTCCCTTGAGGCAGAAAAGGAACGAAAGGTGGTACCTTTTGCATCTGTGCAGAAGGATTAGCATTTGGGAGAAAGGCAGTCTTAGCAGCCGCTAATTCAGACACAATGTTATTCAGGTCTTCCCCAAACAAAATATCCCCAGTGAAAGGGAGCACCTCCAAAGTCTCTTTGGAGTCTAGGTCCACCCTCCATGACCTCAACCACAGAATACGGTGAGCCAGGACAGACATAGTCGACGGCCAGAATGGGGTAACAGATTTTTAACCACCTTCTGCCGTTTAAATATTTCAGTTTTCTTAGCCACAGTAGTGAAATCATCATCAGAGATTTGTAGGATTTGCTTAATACCAACCACTAGGGCAGGGACATCAATCTGCAAGAGAGAATCCTCATCAGAAACACCTGATTCAGTGTCTGACAGGACCGTATGCTCACCCGTTTCTTCAGATGAAACATCAGAGAGGTATCTGGAATATGAGGAGGAAGCAGCCCGCTTAGATGACCCAGAGACACGGGACTGACCTGGGGTGGATTTTTGTCTAACCAAGGACTGATTTAATTGCTGCAGCTGGTTAGATAAATTTTCGTCCCAAGGCGGATGAACCATAGGGACAATTTGTGGTGGCAGTGGCACAGGTGGTCCCATAGTGGGCGTAAGGCGTTCTACCAGAGTACCCAGTAGGTTAATGAACGCAGCCCAGGGTGGCTCCTGAGTAGGCACAGGAGTTGCAGACTGACTAGAGGATGTATAGCACGTGGTACACAGACCATTATACAAAACTTCCCCCTCAAGTAAATCCTTGGTGCATACTCTGCATGCTGCAGGATCTTCCACTGATTTACCGCCCTTTCTGTTAGACATTATGTATAAATGCAACAACAGAGCGACTTAGTACGATAAAGCCAGACAAAGTACAATACCTGCGAATAAATCCGGTATTATGCGACTGAATACACAGTAGAATATACGTATTGGATAAATTGCACTATATTAGCGGACCCAGTCGCGCCTAGTCCCTTAGGGTACAGAATATAGTGACAGTTATACCTGGGAAACACTGAGAGTGAAACCACAGAGCAGATACAGGCACACAGTCACAGTCAATGCAGAAGTTATCACAATAAAGCTGCACTGGACTAGTATATATGCATAAATATATCACAGCGCGGTCAGTAACCGGAGGATATATCAGAATACTTGTACAATATATTCAGTAATAGGTACACTCTTTCTCAACTAACGCTGTCTGTAGAAAGACATGTAGGATACGTAAGTGTTTGTAAAGTCTCAGTGTTGTATACAGGCAGCTTTACAAGGGAGACCTTGCCCTGCAGTCCTGGAGACCAGCCCCAGCTATGCTCAGAAGATGGCGCCCAGCGTCTCAGTCAGGGAGTGAGGGAGGGTGTGAGGCAGCTCCAGGGCGGGAAATCTGCGAGGAGATGGCGCTCTGGGCCAGGGGGAGGGACTACAGGTCAAGCGCCACCTCTCCTATGCTGCACTTCCACCCCATGTACTGTGAGTCTTATTAAATGGGGTGTTAGTACACCCGACCTGTACTGATACGCCCTGGTGGTCTAGTGGGGTCCCTGCTCAGTGACAGTGTCCACATCAGTGCGACGACCCGTCTCCTGAGGTCGTGGACGGAACGTGATTTAATGGCGGGTCCCTCTTACCTCCTCCCCGTAGCAGCCACGCGAACCAGGAGAGCAGTCTCCGCCACAAGTATCCGGGAACTGAGTCGTGAGAGTATGCAACGCTGCTTGGGAGGTGATTGAGCTGCAGCGCTGAGGTGTCACCCTGACATACAGCTCTGACAGCCCAGAGAAGAAATCCTTAGAAAAGCTTTTTTCGGGGCTGCCCAGTGCACCCCCGTTAGGTGACCTGCTGCTGCAGGCACCAACTCGAAACTGAGCTCTCAGTGCCTGGAGATGGGGTTATAGAGGAGGCCCCAATGCATCCTGAAACAGCCTAAAGCTTTAGCCTGTTGGTGCCTCTGGATCAATATCCACTGTACACGTCCGATGTTTCCCTGTGGAAACCAATGTACCCTGCTGCAGAAACGTCTTTATATTCCTCCTTCATTACCTTTTTTCAGTAAAGGATTAAAAGGGTTTTGTTTTTATGTCACAAATGCCACAACTGAGATTTAGTAGAGCTCCCCCAAGCCATCACTGTGAAAGGCCCAGCAAACGGTTCTGCTAAAGAAGATGCAGATGAGCATTCTATACATACTGCAATGTGAACAGTCTTTCTTATATTCAGTCATCTTGTAGATTAATATACTGTAATCACATTTCCGCAATATCAAAATGTTTTGAAGTAGGTTGCCTTTCACAAGGACAGGCAAGGCATATCCTCAGACTACTTCCTAAGAACAAGTCTTGTCTAAAGATGATTGCAATGCTGGCCATACACTAGTATGATATTGTGTACGAATGTATGATTTAGACGCGCCGTATGATGCATCGCGTGCACATCGTACCTGTTTTGGGTATGATTACGATGCGTGGCCCCGTGGGTCGTATGTCGCATCCTCAGAAACATATGTTCCATCGTAATCGTATGCACATCGTACCTTGTTTTATGCACATACAATTAGAGATGTGCACTTGAAATTTTTCGGGTTTTGTGTTTTGGTTTTGGGTTCGGTTCCGCGGCCGTGTTTTGGGTTCGACCGCGTTTTGGCAAAACCTCACCGAATTTTTTCTGTCGGATTCGGGTGTGTTTTGGATTCGGGTGTTTTTTTCAAAAAACCCTAAAAAACAGCTTAAATCATAGAATTTGGGGGTCATTTTGATCCCAAAGTATTATTAACCTCAAAAACCATAATTTCCACTCATTTTCAGTCTATTCTGAACACCTCACACCTCACAATATTATTTTTAGTCCTAAAATTTGCACCGAGGTCGCTGGATGACTAAGCTAAGCGACCCTAGTGGCCGACACAAACACCTGGCCCATCTAGGAGTGGCACTGCAGTGTCACGCAGGATGGCCCTTCCAAAAAACACTCCCCAAACAGCACATGACGCAAAGAAAAAAAGAGGCGCAATGAGGTAGCTGTGTGAGTAAGCTAAGCGACCCTAGTGGCCGACACAAACACCTGGCCCATCTAGGAGTGGCACTGCAGTGTCACGCAGGATGGCCCTTCCAAAAAACACTCCCCAAACAGCACATGACGCAAAGAAAAAAAAGAGGCGCAATGAGGTAGCTGTGTGAGTAAGCTAAGCGACCCTAGTGGCCGACACAAACACCTGGCCCATCTAGGAGTGGCACTGCAGTGTCACGCAGGATGGCCCTTCCAAAAAACACTCCCCAAACAGCACATGACGCAAAGAAAAAAAAGAGGCGCAATGAGGTAGCTGTGTGAGTAAGCTAAGCGACCCTAGTGGCCGACACAAACACCTGGCCCATCTAGGAGTGGCACTGCAGTGTCACGCAGGATGGCCCTTCCAAAAAACACTCCCCAAACAGCACATGACGCAAAGAAAAAAAGAGGCGCAATGAGGTAGCTGTGTAAGATAAGCGACCCTAGTGGCCGACACAAACACCTGGCCCATCTAGGAGTGGCACTGCAGTGTCACGCAGGATGGCCCTTCAAAAAAATACTCCCCAAACAGCACATGACGCAAAGAAAAATTAAAGAAAAAAGAGGTGCAAGATGGAATTGTCCTTGGGCCCTCCCACCCACCCTTATGTTGTATAAACAGGACATGCACACTTTAACCAACCCATCATTTCAGTGACAGGGTCTGCCACACGACTGTGACTGAAATGACGGGTTGGTTTGGACCCCCACCAAAAAAGAAGCAATTAATCTCTCCTTGCACAAACTGGCTCTACAGAGGCAAGATGTCCACCTCATCATCATCCTCCGATATATCACCGTGTACATCCCCCTCCTCACAGATTATCAATTCGTCCCCACTGGAATCCACCATCTCAGCTCCCTGTGTACTTTGTGGAGGCAATTGCTGCTGGTCAATGTCTCCACGGAGGAATTGATTATAATTCATTTTAATGAACATCATCTTCTCCACATTTTCTGGAAGTAACCTCGTACGCCGATTGCTGACAAGGTGAGCGGCGGCACTAAACACTCTTTCGGAGTACACACTTGTGGGAGGGCAACTTAGGTAGAATAAAGCCAGTTTGTGCAAGGGCCTCCAAATTGCCTCTTTTTCCTGCCAGTATAAGTACGGACTGTCTGACGTGCCTACTTGGATGCGGTCACTCATATAATCCTCCACCATTCTTTCAATGGGGAGAGAATCATATGCAGTGCCAGTAGACGACATGTCCTTAATCGTTGGCAGGTCCTTCAGTCCGGACCAGATGTCAGCATCAGCAGTCGCTCCAGACTGCCCTGCATCACCGCCAGCGGGTGGGCTCGGAATTCTGAGCCTTTTCCTCGCACCCCCAGTTGCGGGAGAATGTGAAGGAGGAGATGTTGACAGGTCGCGTTCCGCTTGACTTGACAATTTTCTCACCAGCAGGTCTTTGAACCCCAGCAGACTTGTGTCTGCCGGAAAGAGAGATCCAAGGTAGGTTTTAAATCTAGGATCGAGCACGGTGGCCAAAATGTAGTGCTCTGATTTCAACAGATTGACCACCCGTGAATCCTTGTTAAGCGAATTAAGGGCTCCATCCACAAGTCCCACATGCCTAGCGGAATCGCTCTGTGTTAGCTCCTCCTTCAATGTCTCCAGCTTCTTCTGCAAAAGCCTGATGAGGGGAATGACCTGACTCAGGCTGGCAGTATCTGAACTGACTTCACGTGTGGCAAGTTCAAAGGGCAGCAGAACCTTGCACAATGTTGAAATCATTCTCCACTGCGCTTGAGACAGGTGCATTCCACCTCCTATATCGTGCTCAATTGTATAGGCTTGAATGGCCTTTTGCTGCTCCTCCAACCTCTGAAGCATATATAGGGTTGAATTCCACCTCGTTACTACTTCTTGCTTCAGATGATGGCAGGGCAGGTTCAGGCGTTTTTGGTGGTGCTCCAGTCTTCTGTACGTGGTGCCTGTACGCCGAAAGTGTCCCGCAATTCTTCTGGCCACCGACAGCATCTCTTGCACGCCCCTCTCGTTTTTTAAATAATTCTGCACCACCAAATTCAAGGTATGTGCAAAACATGGGACGTGCTGGAATTTGCCCATATTTAATGCACACACAATATTGCTGGCGTTGTCCGATGCCACAAATCCACAGGAGAGTCCAATTGGGGTAAGCCATTCCGCGATGATCTTCCTCAGTTGCCGTAAGAGGTTTTCAGCTGTGTGCGTATTCTGGAAACCGGTGATACAAAGCGTAGCCTGCCTAGGAAAGAGTTGGCGTTTGCGAGATGCTGCTACTGGTGCCGCCGCTGCTGTTCTTGCGGCGGGAGTCCATACATCTACCCAGTGGGCTGTCACAGTCATATAGTCCTGACCCTGCCCTGCTCCACTTGTCCACATGTCCGTGGTTAAGTGGACATTGGGTACAGCTGCATTTTTTAGGACACTGGTGACTCTTTTTCTGAGGTCAGTGTACATTTTCGGTATCGCCTGCCTAGAGAAATGGAACCTAGATGGTATTTGGTACCGGGGACACAGTACCTCCAACAAGTCTCTAGTTGCCTCTGCAGTAATGATGGATACCGGAACCACGTTTCTCACCACCCAGGATGCCAAGGCCTCAGTTATCCGCTTTGCAGCAGGATGACTGCTGTGATATTTCATCTTCCTCGCAAAGGACTGTTGGACAGTCAATTGCTTGGTGGAAGTAGTAAAAGTGGGCTTACGACTTCCCCTCTGGGATGACCATCGACTCCCAGCAGCAACAACAGCAGCGCCAGCAGCAGTAGGCGTTACACGCAAGGATGCATCGGAGGAATCCCAGGCAGGAGAGGACTCGTCAGAATTGCCAGTGACATGGCCTGCAGGACTATTGGCATTCCTGGGGAAGGAGGAAATTGACACTGAGGGAGTTGGTGGGGTGGTTTGCGTGAGCTTGGATACAAGAGGAAGGGATTTAGTGGTCAGTGGACTGCTTCCGCTGTCGCCCAAAGTTTTTGAACTTGTCACTGACTTATTATGAATGCGCTGCAGGTGACGTATAAGGGAGGATGTTCCGAGGTGGTTAACGTCCTTACCCCTACTTATTACAGCTTGACAAAGGCAACACACGGCTTGACAAATGTTGTCCGCATTTCTGTTGAAATACTTCCACACCGAAGAGCTGATTTTTTTGGTATTTTCACCAGGCATGTCAATGGCCATAATTCCTCCCACGGACAACAGGTGTCTCCCCGGGTGCCTGACTTAAACAAACCACCTCACCATCAGAATCCTCCTTGTCAATTTCCTCCCCAGCGCCAGCAACACCCATATCCTCCTCATCCTGGTGTACTTCAACACTGACATCTTCAATCTGACTATCAGGAACTGGACTGCGGGTGCTCCTTCCAGCACTTGCAGGGGGCGTGCAAATGGTGGAAGGCGCATGCTCTTCACGTCCAGTGTTGGGAAGGTCAGGCATCGCAACCGACACAATTGGACTCTCCTTGTGGATTTGGGATTTCGAAGAACGCACAGTTCTTTGCTGTGCTTTTGCCAGCTTGAGTCTTTTCATTTTTCTAGCGAGAGGCTGAGTGCTTCCATCCTCATGTGAAGCTGAACCACTAGCCATGAACATAGGTCAGGGCCTCAGCCGTTCCTTGCCACTCCGTGTGGCAAATGGCATATTGGCAAGTTTACGCTTCTCCGACGACAATTTTATTTTAGATTTTTTAGTCCTTTTTTTACTGATATTTGGTGTTTTGGATTTTACATGCTCTGTACTATGACATTGGGCATCGGCCTTGGCAGACGACGTTGCTGGCATTTCATCGTCTCGGCCATGACTAGTGGCAGCAGCTTCAGCACGAGGTGGAAGTCGATCTTGATCTTTCCCTATTTTTGGAACCTCAACATTTTTGTTCTCCATATTTTAATAGGCACAACTAAAAGGCACCTCAGGTAAACAATGGAGATGGATGGATACTAGTATACTTATGGATGACGAGCGACTGCCGACACAGAGGTAGCTACAGCCGTGGACTACCGTACTGTGTCTGCTGCTAATATAGACTGGATGATAATGAGATAAAATTAAAATATATATATATATATCACACTAGTACTGCAGCCGGACAGGTATATATTATGTAATGACGGACCTGCTGGACACTGTCTGTCAGCACTGCAGACTCCTAAAGTAAGCTACTAGTATCAAGAAGATAGAAAAAAAAAAACCACGGGTAGGTGGTATACAATTATGGATGGACGAGCGACTGCCGACACAGAGGTAGCTACAGCCGTGGACTACCGTACTGTGTCTGCTGCTAATATAGACTGGATGATAATGAGATAAAATTAAAATATATATATATCACACTAGTACTGCAGCCGGACAGGTATATATTATGTAATGACGGACCTGCTGGACACTGTCTGCAGAATGCGTTTATAAAAACACCACACGGCGAGTGTTTAACTTTTTCAGGCAGACAATCACAATATACTGGTGGTCAGCAGACAATCACAATACTGGTGGTCAGTGGTCACTGGTCAGTCACACTGGCAGTGGCACTCTGGCAGCAAAAGTGTGCACTGTACTTAAAATATGTACTCCTGCTATAACTGCTCCCCAGTCTCCCCCACAATTAAGCTGTGTGAGCAGTGAGCACTCAGCACAGTCAGATAATGATATACAGTATTACATATGATGCAGCACACTGGGCTGAGCACAGATATGGTATGTGACTGTGTCACACTGTGTATCGTTTTTTTTCAGGCAGAGAACGGATTAATTAAACTGGTGGTCACTGGTCACACTATCAGCAGCAAGTAGTACTCCTCCTAATAATATGCTCCCCAAAATTTGTGTCTCTCTCTAGTACTCTAGTCTAAACGGAGAGGACGCCAGCCACGTCCTCTCCCTATCAATCTCAATGCACGTGTGAAAATGGCGGCGACGCGCGGCTCCTTATATAGAATCCGAGTCTCGCGATAGAATACGAGCCTCGCGAGAATCCGACAGCGGGATGATGACGTTCGGGCGCGCTCAGGTTAACCGAGCAAGGCGGGAAGATCCGAGTCGCTCGGCCCCGTGTAAAAAAACCTGAAGTTCGGGCGGGTTCGGATTCCGAGGAACCGAACCCGCTCATCTCTACATACAATGCATCGTATATCATCAGCATCATTTTTTGAGCGGCATTTCCTTCCAGGTGATCACATGCTTTTTGTGAGGCACACAATCGATTGATAGATTGCATACTTCATCGTATGCACATAAAACTCCAAATCGTGTGCTAGGGGCTCCCGGGCAGATTAAAGGGAAATCTTATGAGGATTCGGATCGGATGTTGGTCGCCCTAATGTATGGCCAGCTTAAGAGGGCTTCAGACAATTTTCTGGCAGGTAAATTAATTCAAATCTTCACAATCTACTTGACCCTGTCTCAATCGGGCAGTAATAAAATGAGAAGAGGTAGAAGTGGAAGGTTTTATTAACCTATAAGTAAGTGGGACAGAACACCTCTCTTTTGATGTGATACTGCACTAGTACAGTACTGAAAATATAATTTTATGGCTAGTAAGTACATTTGGGGCCTCACCCTCAGCAGCCAGAAACATACCCAACTCTTGTTGCAAACTGTTATCATATAGTAACAAGAATAATTGTTGATGCAATTCCATACAACCAGTTGCATGGTCCTCAAATACACTTTCATATTGTAAACTTAGTGCTGCGTCAATTGTTTGTAAATTACCTTTATTGCATCATAGACCCTTACTGTTGCATTACTATATATCAGTTTTAAGTAAAAATGTATGCCTTAGTGTCAGGGCCCTATGCCATACGGTTTGAGTGAAATAGTTAATTACAGTATTACTTTGGTAGACTTTTGTAGTAAAAGTCAGGAAATCTTATAATTGTCTGGAAGTCAGTATGTTAGGAATTACAAGAAAGTATTTTCTATGTTAGAACATTTTCCCTATATAATGCCCATACAATAAAAAATATTTATTCTAAATTGCTATTACAAGAAAGCCCCATTATTAACTTAACTGCACTAAGAAAATAAAATGTGATTACAATTTGAACTGATGCATCACAGAACTTAAAAATTGGTCAGGACATGAATGAAGTACTGTAAACACTTTGAGATCTTTAAACGGTTAATATGTAGTCACCAGAAGATCTAAGCACTGATGAAAACGTTTGTTATCTCACATTATTATGTAATCACATTTACCTTGTATTCTTTCTTCCATGCCTCAAACAGATCCATGAAGCCAGCACCTTCCTCAGTAAGCCATGGGTCCATGCGGTGACTTCTGGCAAATGACAGTATAGCTTTCAGTGACCGTTCCAACTCACTGGTTGCCCACAGGCCTCGGCTGGTTTTTGGCAAGCGGTCATCCACCAGGCCGTTTTCTTCCTCGATCATTTCTTCAAATATAGCAGTCTGACCTTTTACCCTGCAAGTTTTATTACATTGTCAGCGATTAGGCGTATTTTACACAAATGTTCAGGAAAAATGTCCAATATAAAAAAAAATGCAGTTTAATCAGTAATATTATTTTTCTATCATCCATAAGGGATACTGGGGTAACTTAGTACGATGGGTATAGATGGTGTCCAAAGGAGCCGGTGCACTTTAAATTCTTCAAACAGGGTGTGCTGGCTCCTCTCCTCTATGCCCTCCCACACAGCTCAGTTTAGAAAAATGTGCCCTCAGGAGAGGATGCACACTCTGGAGCTCCAGAGGATGTTTTCTACAGTTTATTTTAAATGTTTATTATTTACAGGTAGGCTGCTGGGTAACAGCCTACCTGCACCAAGGGACGCTGGGGGGAACAGACACCGGGCTCCTGGAGGTGCTGAGTCAGATCCTGAGGGTCAGTGTACAGCTCCCCCCCCCCCCCGCGCAGACTGGCATCGGCAGTGAAAATAGGCATGGGAACCTTATTGTGCACATTATTGGGGACATTGCCAGTATAAATAAGCCTGTAGCTCCGGTGCCAAAGCAGGGGGCGGAGCTACCTGGCACCATTTCCTGCACTCTCAGCGCTGCAGCAGGACAGCCAGGTTCTCCAGAGGATACTCAACGGCCAGACACTGGTACAGGAGTGTAGTTAAGGAGGAGAAGGAGGAGAGTCCACTGTGGGAACCCTTCTCAGGCTCCTCACACATAAATCAACCATACTGCCTAACTTTTTAATCTCTAAATTGTTAGTTACAGGCTGGTGCTGGTCTCTCCACAAATACTGGGCTGGGCAAACTTGTGTGTGTGTGTGTGTGTTAATGTTCCCTGTCAGCATGGTGAAAAGAGCTGTGTGTTCTGTCACACCAGGTTTTCTCCCTACCCTGTAGATTCTCTCATGTGTGAGCAATGCAGTCAGCCTTCACAAGATAGTGGGGCTTCTGGGGGTGATTCACAGGAACCAGCATGGTTGAGTGCTATTAAAACTATGATGGCTGACATGTCCAATGAGTTAACTATTGCTAGACAGGAAAGGCAGCAGTTACAACAGTCTATGGATGCTCTGACTAAAATAGGATTTTAAATACCCACCGGTAAATCCTTTTCTCGTAGTCCTTAAGGGACACTGGGAACAGATTAGTACGATGGGTATAGACGGGTCCAAAGGAGCCAGTGCACTTTAAATTTCTTCAACTGGGTGTGCTGGCTCCTCCCCTCTATGCCTCCTCCTACAGCTCAGTTATAGGTAAAACGTTGCCCAAAGGAGAATTACATACTTCAGAGAAGGAACATAACAACAATAAGTGTGGTGAGATTTTCACACCAGCACACCAACATAAAACTTAGCCAGCAGCAGCTGAACAGGAACACATAACAGAGAACCTGCAGAAAGTCACCGCACAGAGGCAGGCGCCCAATATCCCTTATGGACTACAAGAAAATAATTTACCGGTAGGTATTTAAATCCTATTTTCTCTAGCATCCATAAGGGATCTTGGGGACAAATTAGTATGATGGGGATGTCCCAAAGCTTCCAGAACAGGTGGGAACGTGTGGAGACATCTGCAGCACCACCTGCCCAAACGGGGTATCCTCTTTGGCCAGTGTATCAAACTTGTAGAACTTCACCAAGGTGTTCTTACCCGACCAGGTAGCAGCTCGACATAGTTGTAGGGCCGAGACTCCATGGGCAGCCGCCCAGGAGGAGCCCACCGATCTTGTAGAGTGGGCCTTCAGAGACTGTGGAACAGGTAAGGCTGCCGACGCATAGGCCTGTTGGATAGTAAGCCTAATCCAACGAGCAATGCACTGTTTAGAAGCAGGGCAACCCTTTTCTGTGCATCATAGAGTACAAACAAGGAATCCAACTTTCTGATCCGAGCCGTCCTCTTGACATAGATTTTCAAGGCTCGCAAAACATCCAATGCCTCCGGAGGAGCAGAAATGTCAGAACTGAACGGAATCACAACAGGGTGATTCAAGTGAAATGCGGAAACCACCTTCGGCAGGAACTGCTGTCTAGTCCTGAGCTCCGCTTTGTTCTCGTAAAAGACCAAGTACAGACTTTTGCACGACAAGGCCCCCAATTCTGAGACACGCCTAGCAGAAGCCAGGGCCAGTAACATCACCATTTTCCACGTGAGGTACTTATCTTTTACCGTTGTCAGAGGATCAAACCAGGAGGACTGTAGAAAGTGTAACACTACATCCAGATCCCAAGGTGCCGTAGGCGGCAAGAATGAAGGTTGTATGTAAAGCACCCCTTGCAAGAAGGTCTGAACTTCCGGCAAGAGAGCCAACTTCTTTGTGAAGAAGATGGAAAGAGCTGAAATCTGGACCTTAATGGATCCCAGACGCAAGCCTTTATCCACGCCACCCTGCAGGAACCGTAAGAACCTTCCCAAGTTGAATTCTGCAGAGGAATATGTACGTTCCTCGCACCAAGAGACATGTCTCCGCCAGATATGATGATAGTGTTTTGACGTCACAGGTTTTCTGGCTTGCACCACAGTGGCAATGACCTTTTTGGAAAGCCCTTTGTGAGCTAGGATGTTCTGCTCAACTTCCATGCTGTCAAATGAAGCCGCCATAAGTCTGGGTAGACGAACGGTCCTTGTTGAAGAAGATCCCTTCTTAGCAGTAGAGGCCAAGGGTCCTCTACGAACATGTCCAGGAGAGCCACGTACCACGCTCTTCGGAGCCAATCTGGGGCAATCAAGATTGCTTCCACTCTTTGAAGTCTGATCCGCTTGAGCAACCTTGGGATCAGCGGAATCGGAGGAGACGGGTAGACCAGCTGGTAAGGCCAAGGCGATGTTAGCGCATCCACTGCGCTCGCCTGAGGGTCCCTGGTTTGTGAGCAATAGCAGCGAAGCTTCTTGTTGAAATGAGAGGCCATCAAGTCGATCTGTGAGCATCCCCACCAGTCGATGGTCTGTTGAAACACCTGAGTGTAGTCCCCACTTTCCGGATGGAGGTCGTGGTGACTTAGGAAGTCCGCTTCCCAGTTGTCCACTCCCGGAATGAAGATTGCGGACAGTGCTCTTGTATTTCTTTCTGCCCAGAGGAGTATTCTGGACACTTTTCGCATGCAGGCCCTGCTTTTTGTCCCTCCTTGTCGATTGATGCCGACTGCACCTTGATCGCCTGATCCCGGAGTAGAGGGGATGCCTAAATCAGAGCATTGTAGATAGCCCGAAGTTCCAGAAAGTTGATCGGAACTAGGGCCTCTTGGGCAGACCACCTGCCTGGAACTGCACCCCTTGGGTGACAGCTCCCCATCCTCTCAGACTCGCATCCGTCGTGAGGAGGATCCAATCCTGAATCCCAAAGCATCGACCTTCCAGCAGGTTGGAGGACTGTAGCCACCACAGGAGAGAAATTATGGCCTGAGGTGACAGCCGAATCATCCGGTGCATCTGAAGATTGGAACCGGACCACTTGTTCTGGATGTCCAATTGGCATGAAACCTTCTGAATTGAATCGCCTCGTACGAGGCCACCATCTTTCCCAACAATTTTATGCAAAGATGAATGGAGACTCAAGTAGGTTGGAGCACCATGCGAACCATTTCTTGAAGTGTTCTCACTTTTTCCTCTGGGAGGAACACTTTCTGTGCTACAGTATCCAGTAGCATCCCCAGAAACAAGAGCTGCTGAGACGGTTCCAGGTGGGACTTTTGCAGATTGAGGATCCATCCGTGGTGCGCCAAAAGTTGGATAGTGTGATCTATGTGGAGCAAAAGAAGCTCTCTGGAACTCGCTTTTATCAGGACATCGTCCAGGTATGGGATTACATTGACCCCCTGAACCCTGAGTTGAAACATCATTTTCGCCATCACCTACGTGAACACCCTCGGAGCTGTAGACAGGCCGAAGGGTAACGCCTGAAACTGGTAGTGATCGTTCAGTAGGGCAAACCTCAGATAGGCCTGATGAGGAGGCCAAATTGGGATATGTAGGCACGCGCTCTTGATATCCAGGGACACTAGGAATTCCTGTTGTTCCAGGCCTGCGATTACCACTCTCAAAGATTCCATCTTCAATTTGAAAACCATCAGGTAAGGATTCTAGGACTTCAGATTCAGAATGGGTCTCACAGACCCGTCTGGTTTTGGTACTACGAACAGACTGGAGTAGTAACCCTGTCCTTGTTGTAGTAGGGGCACTGAAACAATGACCTGGGACTGGACCAACTTGTTTATAGCCAGTAGTAGCGTACCACGCATATTTTCCTAAGCTGGTAAGCTTGATTTGAAAAATCGTTGGGGAGGAGCACCGTCGAACTCCAGCTTGTAACCCTGAGAGATAAGGTCCCTTACACAAGCATCTTTGCAGGAACCGTACCAGATGTGGCTGTAGTGACGTAACAGAGCTCCCACAACGAGATTCCCTCGGGGTGGGAGGGCACCATCATCCCGAAGGCTTTGCGGCAGTAAAACTAATGTTCTGGTACTGAGATCCAGCAACAGCTGGTTTCTTAGGTTTTCCTCTGGAGCCTCTAGCTGTGTTGGAGGCCCCTCTGGCCCTAGATCGAAATCTGGTGGACCGAAAGGACTGAGTAGACGGTCCGGGTAGGTACGACTAGCAGGTGGATACCCCGAAGGGAGAAACGTGGATTTCCCAGCAGTAGCTTTGGAAATCCATGCGTCCAATTCACCTCTAAAGAGCCATTCACCTGTGAAGGGAAGAGATTCCACATTACGTTTGGAGTCAGCATTAGCAATCCACTGACGCAACCATATGGCTCTGTGCGCAGACATGGCCATAGCTGCGGTCCTAGCATTAATATTGCCAATCTCTTTAAGGGAGTCACAGAGGACTCTTGCCGTGTCCTGAATGTGATTCCGGAAAGTAACGGTATTACCTAAGGTCATATCACCTGAGAGACCTTCCTTAATTTGATTAGCCCAGGAATGAATTGCATGTGTCATCCAGCAACCTGCAATTACCGGCCTTTGAGCAACACTTGCAGCAATGTAAATAGATTTTAGCGTGGTCTCAATTTTCCTATCTGTCAGGTCCTTTACTGTAAAGAAGCCCGGAGCAGGGAGTACCGCCTTTTTAGAAAGGCGAGAGACTGAGACGTCTACTGCTGGAGACTCTTCCAAGAATTTTCTGCCTTCAGAGGCAAAGGGGAATGTAAGCAAAAACCGCTTTGACACCTGATATTTTTTATCTGGATTCTTCCAGGCTATTTTATATAAGTCATCCAATTCCTTGGAATCAGGAAATGTGACTGTTAGTTTGTCTTGTGGGAGGAAGAATGACTGCTGACTATTAGCATCCTATAGGGGGAGCTTTAACACGTCCCTAATAGCCAATATAAGGGGTTCAATACCCTGGCTAGGGGTGGAATCCCCATTTATGGGGTCCACATCATCCCCATTATTCTATATATCATCATCAGTATCTGAGAGGAGTGCAGGTAGAGCACGTTGTTGTGCACCTGAAGCAGACAGGGGGGAAGGGGGATGTTTAGCAGTTAGGCTAGCCACTGCTTGTTGCAGTTCCTGAGTCTTGCGAGTTGAGATGACATATCAGACATCATAGGTTTTGATAGCCCCCAACCAGGAGGGCTCTGGACTCTCCCCCATAGTGATATCAGCATTCTGAGATGACTGACTACATTGTTCACATGATACTGAGCCAGATGAACTAGGAGAGAATCTAGCATTACATACACTGCATAACTTCTGTTTTACCATTGTGAAGCAGAAAACAGGAATACACACACAACACAGCCTTATATATACTACAAGCCTGCCCTATTGCATGTGAGAGGAGACACAGGAGAGATGACCCCAGCGCACCCAACGCTGCACAGCCCTAGTGAGGCTGTCAGCATTTTTTGTGTAAACAACAGTGAGACTGTAATACGAAAAATCCCTCAGAGGGATGTTACTTGTGCACAAATATAGCGACTCTCCCCTTCTACGCCCGGTACCAGCGATCCAGGGACTGATATGGAGGAGCTGTTGAGGCGGCTGCTGCTGCTATGCAGAGGAAGGGTGCCAAAATGCCGCTGAGCCTGCTCTCATGTAGCTCCGCACCCCGCCATGGCGCCGGAGCTACTGTTGAATATTTATACTGGCCATATCTCCAAATGTATGTAGCCTCACATAAATGCTTGGTACGACTGATATTAGCCAGTCTCGCGCACGCCTCACCCGCGCTTCAGCCGCACATTAAACCATCGGACACCCCTAGCGGGGCCTCCAGTTGGTACTCACCACCGATTATCAACTTCAGGCAGCGTTAAGGGTGTGCGGCATGCTGCAGATGCGACAGCCAAGGCGACATGCCCCGCTGAACAAACAGCCTCTCAGGACGGTGGTCCTGCAGCGGGGAAGTGGCTCTGCACCTCAATAGGCCGGTGACTGCCCCCCCCCCCCCCCTTCCTAACTCCCACGATGCAGGTATGCTGTTGCCCAAACAGCAAACCGAAAGAAATAAAACTTTAATAGAAATTGAAGAAAAAACTCTGGAGCTTGCAGAGTGTGCATCCTCTCCTGAGGGCACTTTTTTCTAAACCGAGCTGTAGGAGGAGCCAGCACACCCAGTTGAAGAAATTTAAAGTGCACTGGCTTCTTTGGACCCGTCTATACCCATCGTACTAATCTGGCCCCAATATCCCTTATGGATGCTAGAGAAAGATAAAACAGAGAGCAGACGTGTAACCCCTCTCTCACATCCACTACCCCAAAAGCGCGGGTTACCTGACATCCTCTCAGAATCCGAGGAGGACTTGCAAGAGGTGGAAGAGGGGGAGGAGCTGGAATCTATTGCTGAGGTGGATGATTTCTCTCCGGCGCAAGGCGTAGAGTCACTTATCCTTGCTATAAGGGATGTTTTGCATGTACCTGGGAATGAAGCAGATGTACAGCAATCCTTTTTCGCTGCACAGAAAATAGTGCTGGTCATCTTTCCTGATTCAAAGGAACTGGATGATCTTTACAGGGAGCCATGGGTTACTCCTGACAAGAAATTCCCGGTGACAAAGAATTGGTTGCTGCTTTTCCTTTTGCTCATGAGGTGCGAAAGGCCTGGGAGACTCCCCCTGCTGTTGATGCTTCGGTATCACGCCTGTTGAAAAAGACAGTGCTACCTGTTCCAGGGGCTACTGCCTTAAAGGAACCTGCGGAGAGGAAACTAGAAACCACCTTGAAATCTATTTACACTGCAGCAGGAGCCTCCCAAAGGCCTGTTATTGCGGGCTGTTGGGTGACTCACGCCATACATACCTGGGCAGGAAACCTTCAGGAGGGCCTAACTGGGGATAAGTCTCTGACTGAAATGGTGACGCTGATTCAGCATATCCAGGAATCTGCTCACTTCCTCTGTGTAACAATTAAAAGCATAGGCATTATTAATGCTCGTACTTCTACCATGACGCAGAGTCAAAACGGAGTGTAGAGACTTTGCCTTTCACAGGAGATTGGCTATTTGGAGGTGAGTTAGACACATGGATTTTAAAGGCTACCGCTGGCAAATCCACGTACCTCCTGTCTGCAGCTCCACCAGCTAGACACTCGTACACGGGGCCTTCACTACAGTCCTTTCGGACCGCACGGTTTAAGGGAAGAGCCAGAAGTGGCTCAAATGCGGAGATAGGCTTCAGAGGTAAGTCTTGTAAGCCTGCCACCACAGGATCTCAGTACCAGGTCGTCAGCTCTGTCTCCTCTAAATCCTCAGGAAGACGGTGTCCCTCCACTCATGGGGGATCTCAGAGTGGGAGCTCGGCTGAGATTTTTCAGCCTCATTTGGAGAATCTCCTGCCAGGATGCTTGGGTAAAAAACTTGATCTCCCAGGGCTACAAAACGGAGTTCAAAAGTTATCCACCTCACAGATTTTTACAGATCGGGATTACTGGCTTCCGAGGACATATGCCTACAGGAGGCCATTCATAAATTGGCTCAGACTCATGTCATTGTTCCAGTGCCACTTCAACAACGGGGCGAGGGATATTATTTCAGCCTTTTTGTGGTACCAAAACCGTATGGTTCAGTGAGGCCCATTTTGAACCTCAAATTGTTAAACCCATATCTGAAGGTTTTCTGGTTCAAAACGAAGTCTCTGAGAGCAGTGATTTCCGGTCTGGAGGAGGGGGGACTTCTTAGTCTCTCTGGAAATAAAGGACGTGTACCTCCATATTCCGATATGGCCGCCTCATCAAGCCTACCTCAGGTTTGCTCTGCTGGACGAACACTATCCGTTCCAGGCGCTGCCCTTCGGCCTATCCACGGCTCCAAGGGTTTTCACAAAGTGATGGCGGAAAATAAGATTTTACTCACCGGTAAATCTATTTCTCATAGTCCGTAGTGGATGCTGGGAACTCCATAAGGACCATGGGGGATAGCGGGCTCCGCAGGAGACTGGGCACTCTAAAGAAAGATTTAGTACTATCTGGTGTGCACTGGCTCCTCCCTCTATGCCCCTCCTCCAGACCTCAGTTAAGGAAACTGTGCCCGGAAGAGCAGACATTATAAGGAAAGGATTTTGGAATCCCGGGTAAGACTCATACCAGCCACACCAATCACACCGTATAACTTGTGATACACTTATCCAGTCAACAGTATGAACAACAACAGGGCATCAACAATGGATGCCAACATAACATAACCCATTATTAAGCAATAACTATGTACACGTATTGCAGAAAGTCCGCACTAGGGACGGGCGCCCAGCATCCACTACGGACTATGAGAAATAGATTTACCGGTGAGTAAAATCTTATTTTCTCTAACGTCCTAGTGGATGCTGGGAACTCCGTAAGGACCATGGGGATTATACCAAAGCTCCCAAACGGGCGGGAGAGTACGGATGACTCTGCAGCGCCGAATGGGCAAACTCAAGGTCCTCCTCAGCCAGGGTATCAAACTTGTAGAATTTTGCAAATGTGTTTGAACCCGACCAAGTAGCAGCTCGGCAAAGCTGTAAAGCCGAGACCCCTCGGGCAGCCGCCCAAGAAGAGCCCACCTTCCTTGTGGAATGGGCTTTCACTGATTTTGGATGCGGCAATCCAGCCGGAGAATGAGCCTGCTGAATCGTGTTACAGATCCAGCGGGCAACGGTTTGCTTTGAAGCAGGAGCTCCCAACTTGTTGGGGGCATATAGGATAAACAGCGAGTCAGTTTTCCTGAATCCAGCCGTTCTGGCTACATAAATCTTCAAAGCCCTGACTACATCTAGTAACCTGGAATCCTCCAAGTCACGAGTAGCCGCAGGCACCACAATAGGTTGGTTCAAATGAAAAGATGACACCACCTTTGGCAGAAATTGGGGACGAGTCCGCAATTCTGCCCTGTCCATATGAAAAACCAGATAGGGGCTTTTACATGACAAAGCCGCCAATTCTGACACACGCCTAGCCGAAGCAATGGCCAATAGCATGACCACCTTCCACGTGAGATACTTTAGCTCCACGGTCTTAAGTGGTTCAAACCAGTGGGATTTTAGGAAACCCAACACCACGTTGAGATCCCAAGGTGCCACTGGTGGCACAAAAGGGGACTGAATATGCAGCACTCCCTTAACAAACGTCTGAACTTCAGGAAGAGACGCCAGTTCCTTTTGAAAAAATAAGATTTTACTTACCGATAAATCTATTTCTCGTAGTCCGTAGTGGATGCTGGGACTCCGTCAGGACCATGGGGAATAGCGGCTCCGCAGGAGACAGGGCACAAAATTTTAAAGTTTGACCACTAGGTGGTGTGTACTGGCTCCTCCCCCTATGACCCTCCTCCAAGCCTCAGTTAGGATACTGTGCCCGGACGAGCGTACACAATAAGGAAGGATTTTGAATCCCGGGTAAGACTCATACCAGCCACACCAATCACACCGTACAACTTGTGATCTGAACCCAGTTAACAGTATGACAAACGTAGGAGCCTCTGAACAGACGGCTCACAACAATAACAACCCGATTTTTTTGTAACAATAACTATGTACAAGTATTGCAGACAATCCGCACTTGGGATGGGCGCCCAGCATCCACTACGGACTACGAGAAATAGATTTATCGGTAAGTAAAATCTTATTTTCTCTGACGTCCTAGTGGATGCTGGGACTCCGTCAGGACCATGGGGATTATACCAAAGCTCCCAAACGGGCGGGAGAGTGCGGATGACTCTGCAGCACCGAATGAGAGAACTCCAGGTCCTCCTTAGCCAGGGTATCAAATTTGTAGAATTTTACAAACGTGTTCTCCCCTGACCACGTAGCTGCTCGGCAGAGTTGTAATGCCGAGACCCCTCGGGCAGCCGCCCAAGATGAGCCCACCTTCCTTGTGGAATGGGCCTTGACAGATTTAGGCTGTGGCAGGCCTGCCACAGAATGTGCAAGTTGAATTGTGCTACAAATCCAACGAGCAATCGTCTGCTTAGAAGCAGGAGCACCCAGCTTGTTGGGTGCATACAGTATAAACAGCGAGTCAGATTTTCTGACTCCAGCCGTCCTTGAAATATATATTTTCAATGCTCTGACAACGTCCAGCAACTTGGAATCCTCTAAATCGCTAGTAGCCGCAGGCACCACAATAGGCTGGTTCAGGTGAAACGCTGAAACCACCTTAGGCAGAAAGTGAGGACGCGTCCGCAGTTCTGCCCTGTCCGAATGGAAAATCAGAAATGGGCTTTTATACGATAAAGCCGCCAATTCTGACACTCTCCTGGCTGAAGCCAGGGCCAGTAGCATGGTTACTTTCCATGTAAGATATTTCAAATCCACCGATTTGAGTGGCTCAAACCAATGGGATTTGAGAAAATCCAAAACTACATTAAGATCCCACGGTGCCACTGGGGGCACAACCGGGGGCTGTATATGTAGTACTCCTTTTACAAAAGTCTGGACTTCAGGAACTGAAGCCAATTCTTTCTGGAAGAAAATCGACAGGGCCGAAATTTGAACCTTAATGGACCCTAATTTGAGGCCCATAGACAATCCTGTTTGCAGGAAATGTAGGAATCGACCCAGTTGAAATTCCTCCGTCGGGGCCTTCCTGGCCTCACACCACGCAACATATTTTCTCCAAATGCGGTGATAATGTTGTGCAGTCACCTCCTTCCTGGCTTTTACCAGGGTAGGGATGACCTCTTCCGGAATGCCTTTTTCCCTTAGGATTCGGTGTTCAACCGCCATGCCGTCAAACGCAGCCGCGGTAAGTCTTGGAATAGACACGGTCCCTGCTGAAGCAGGTCCCGTCTTAGAGGTAGAGGCCACGGATCTTCCGTGAGCATCTCCTGAAGTTCCGGGTACCAAGTTCTTCTTGGCCAATCCGGAGCCACGAGTATCGTTCTTACTCCCCTTTGCCGTATAATTCTCAGTACTTTTGGTATGAGAGGCAGAGGAGGAAACACATACACTGACTGGTACACCCATGGTGTTACCAGAGCGTCTACAGCTATTGCCTGAGGGTCTCTTGACCTGGCGCAATACCTGTCCAGTTTTTTGTTGAGGCGGGACGCCATCATGTCCACCATTGGTCTTTCCCAATGGACCACAATCATGTGGAAGACTTCTGGATGAAGTCCCCACTCTCCCGGGTGCAGATCGTGTCTGCTGAGGAAGTCTGCTTCCCAGTTGTCCACTCCCGGGATGAACACAGCTGACAGTGCTAACACATGATTTTCTGCCCAGCGGAGAATCCTTGCAGCTTCTGCCATTGCCCTCCTGCTTTTTGTGCCGCCCTGTCTGTTTACGTGGGCGACTGCCGTGATGTTGTCCGACTGAATCAACACCGGCTGACCCTGAAGCAGAGGTTTTGCCAGGCTTAGAGCATTGTAGATTGCTCTTAGCTCCAGTATATTTATGTGAAGAGACGTCTCCAGGCTTGACCACACGCCCTGGAAGTTTCTTCCCTGTGTGACCGCTCCCCAGCCTCTCAGGCTGGCATCCGTGGTCACTAGGACCCAGTTCTGTATGCCGAATCTGCGGCCCTCTAACAGATGAGCACTCTGCAACCACCATAGCAGAGACACTCTTGTCCTTGTGGACAATTTTATCCGCTGATGCATCTGCAGATGCGATCCGGACCATTTGTCCAGCAGATCCCACTGAAAAGTTCGTGCATGGAATCTGCCGAATGGAATCGCTTCGTAAGAAGCTACCAGTTTTCCCAGGACTCTTGTGCATTGATGCACAGATACTTTTCCTGGTTTTAGGAGGTTCCTGACTAGATCGGATAACTCCCTGGCTTTCTCCTCCGGAAGAAATACCTTTTTCTGAACAGTGTCCAGAATCATCCCTAGGAACAACAGACGTGTCGTCGGGATCAGTTGGGATTTTGGAAAATTCAGAATCCACCCGTGTTGTTGGAGCACTACTTGGGTTAGTGCTACTCCGACCTCCAGCTGTTCTCTGGATCTTGCCCTTATCAGGAGATCGTCCAAGTAAGGGATAATTAAGACGCCTTCTCTTCGAAGAAGGATCTCTTCCAGATTCGCTATCACTGCTCTGAGTGACTCCATCTTGAACTTGAATTTTTGTATGTACAGGTTCAGAGATTTTAGATTTAGAATCGGTCTTACCGAGCCGTCCGGCTTCGGTACCACAAATAGCGTGGAGTAATACCCCTGTCCCTGTTGTAGGAGGGGTACCTTGACTATCACCTGCTGAGAATACAGCTTGTGAATGGCCTCCAATATCGTCGCCCTGTCGGAGGGAGACGTTGGCAAAGCAGACTTTAGGAAACGGCGAGGAGGGGACTTCTCGAATTCCAACCTGTAACCCTGAGATACTACCTGCAGGATCCAGGGGTCCATCTGCGAGTGAGCCCACTGTGCGCTGAAATGTTTGAGGCGACCCCCCACTGCCCCTGAGTCTGCTTGTAAGGTCCCAGCGTCATGCTGACGCCTTTGTAGAAGCCGGGGAGGGCTTCTGCTCCTGGGAAGGAGCTGCTTGTTGCAGTCTCTTACCCTTTCCTTTGCCTCGGGGCAAATAGGAATGTCCTTTTGCTCGTTTGTTCTTATAGGAACGAAAGGACTGCGGCTTTTTCTGCTGGGAGGTGACCTGGGGTAAAAAGGTGGATTTTCCGGCCGTTGCCGTGGCCACCAGATCCGATAGACCGAAACCAAATAATTCCTCCCCCTTAAACGGCAATACTTCCATATGTCGTTTGGAATCCGCATCACCTGACCACTGGCGCGTCCATAAACTTCTTCTGGCAGATATGGACATCGCACTTACTGTTGATGCCAGAGTGCAAATATCTCTCTGTGCATCTCGCATATAAAGAAATGCATCCTTTAACTGCTCTATAGTCAGTAAAATACTGTCCCTATCCAGGGTATCAATATTTTCAGACAGTGACTCCGACCAAGCCACGCCAGCACTGCACATCCAGGCTGAGGCGATTGCTGGTCTCAGTATAACACCCGTATGTGTGTATATACTTTTTAATGTATTCTCCAGCCTCCTATCAGCTGGATCCTTGAGGGCGGCCGTATCAGGAGACGGTAACGCCACTTGCTTTGATAAGCGTGTGAGCGCCTTATCCACCCTAGGAGGTGTTTCCCAGCGCGCCCTAACCTCTGGCGGGAAAGGGTATAATGCCAATAACTTCTTTGAAATTAGCAGTTTTCTATCTGGGGTAACCCACGCTTCATCACACACTTCATTCAGTTCCTCTGATTCAGGAAAAACTATCGGTAGTTTTTTCACACCCCACATAATACCCCTTTTTGTGGTACTTGCAGTATCAGAGATATGCAAAGCCTCCTTCATTGCCGTGATCATATAACGTGTGGCCCTACTGGAAAATACGTTTGTTTCTTCACCGTCGACACTGGATTCAGTGTCAGTGTCTGGGTCTGTGTCGACCGACTGAGGTAAAGGGCGTTTTACAGCCCCTGACGGTGTCTGAGACGCCTGGACAGGTACTAACTGGTTTGCCGGCTGTCTCATGTCGTCAACCGACTTTTGTAGCGTGCTGACACTATCCCGTAATTCCATAAACAAAGCCATCCATTCTGGTGTCGACTCCCTAGGGGGTGACATCACCATTACAGGCAATTGCTCCGCCTCCACGCCAACATCGTCCTCATACATGTCGACACACACGTACCGACACACAGCAGACACACAGGGAATGCTCTGATAGAAGACAGGACCCCACTAGCCCTTTGGGGAGACAGAGGGAGAGTTTGCCAGCACACACCCAAGCGCTATAAATATATATAGGGACAACCTTAATAAGTGTGTTCCCTTTATAGCAGCTCAAATATTATAAATATCGCCAATAAGTGCCCCCAATCTCTGTTTTTACCCTGTTTCTGTAGTGCAGTGCAGGGGAGAGTCCTGGGAGCCTTCCTCGCAGCGGAGCTGGGCAGGAAAATGGCGCTGTGTGCTGAGGAGAATAGGCCCCGCCCCCTTTTCGGCGGGCTTCTTCTCCCGTTTTTTTTTTTTGGAACCTGGCAGGGGTTAAATACATCCATATAGCCCCAGGGGCTATATGTGATATATTTTAGCCAGAATAGGTATATTACATTGCTGCCCAGGGCGCCCCCCCCAGCGCCCTGCACCCTCAGTGACCGCTGGTGTGAAGTGTGCGGAGAGCAATGGCGCACAGCTGCAGTGCTGTGCGCTACCTCATGAAGACTGAGACGTCTTCTGCCGCCGGTTTCTGGACCTCTTCTCTATTCGGCATCTGCAAGGGGGTCGGCGGCGTGGCTCCGGTGACCCATCCAGGCTGTACCTGTGATCGTCCCTCTGGAGCTAGTGTCCAGTAGCCTAAGAAGCAAATCCATCCTGCACGCAGGTGAGTTCACTTCTTCTCCCCTAAGTCCCTCGTTGCAGTGAGCCTGTTGCCAGCAGGACTCACTGAAAATAAAAAACCTAACAAACTTTTTCTAAGCAGCTCTTTAGGAGAGCCACCTAGATTGCACCCTGCTCTGACGGGCACAAAAACCTAACTGAGGCTTGGTGGAGGGTCATAGGGGGAGGAGCCAGTACACACCACCTAGTGGTCAAACTTTTACATTTTGTGCCCTGTCTCCTGCGGAGCCGCTATTCCCCATGGTCCTGACGGAGTCCAAGCATCCACTAGGACGTCAGAGAAAAAATGGATAGGGACGAAATCTGGACCTTTATGGATCCCAACTTCAAGCCCATAGTCACTCCAGACTGTAGAAAGTGCAGAAATCTGCCCAGTTAGAATTCCTCTGTAGGGGCCTTCCTGGCCTCACACCAAGCAACATATTTTCGCCATATGCGGTGATAATGCTTTGCTGTCACGTCCTTCCTAGCCTTTATCAGCGTAGGAATAACTTCCTCCGGAATGCCTTTTTCCGCTAGGATCCGGCGTTCAACCGCCATGCCGTCAAACGCAGCCGCGGTAAGTCTTGGAACAGGCAGGGCCCCTGTTGCAACAGGTCCTGTCTGAGAGGCAGAGGCCATGGGTCCTCTGTGAGCATTTCTTGCAGTTCCGGGTACCAAGGCCTTCTTGGCCAATCCGGAACAATGAGTATTGTTCTCACTCCTCTTCTTCTTACGATTCTCAGCACCTTGGGTATGAGAGGAAGAGGAGGAAACACATAGACCGCCTGGAACACCCACGGTGTTACCAGGGCGTCCACAGCTATCGCCTGAGGGTCTCTTGACCTGGCGCAATACCGTTGTAGCATTTTGTTGAGACGGGACGCCATCATGTCTACCTGTGGCAGTTCCCATCGATTTGTAATCTGAATGAAGACTTCGTGATGAAGTCCCCACTCTCCCGGGTGAAGGTCGTGCCTGCTGAGGAAGTCTGCTTCCCAGTTGTCCACCCCCGGAATGAACACTGCCGACAGTGCTTGCACGTGATTCTCCGCCCACCAAAGAATCCTGGTGGCTTCCGCCATCGCGACTCTGCTTCTTGTGCCGCCCTGGCGGTTTACATGAGCCACCGCGGTGATGTTGTCTGACTGGATCAGCACCGTTTGGTTGCGAAGCAGGGGCTCCGCTTGACTCATGGCGTTGAATATGGCCCTTAGTTCCAGGATATTTATGTGCAGACAAGCCTCCTGACTTGACCACAACCCTTGGAAGTTTCTTCCCTGAGTGACTGCCCCCCATCCTCGGAGGCTCGCATCCGTGGTCACCAGGACCCAGTCCTGTATGCCGAACCTGCGGCCCTCGAGAAGGTGAGCACTCTGTAGCCACCACAGAAGAGACACCCTGGCCCTGGGGGACAGGGTGATCAGCCGCTGCATCTGAAGATGCGATCCGGACCATTTGTCCAACAGATCCCATTGAAAGATCCTAGCATGGAACCTGCCGAAGGGAATGGCTTCGTACGATGCCACCATCTTTCCCAGGACTCGCGTGCAGTGATGCACCGACACCTGTTTCGGTTTTAAGAGGTCTCTGACTAGAGTCACAAGCTCTTGAGCCTTCTCCTTCGGGAGAAACACCTTCTTCTGGTCTGTGTCCAGAATCATGCCCAGAAAGGGCAGACGCGTCGTAGGAATCAGCTGCGACTTTGGGATATTCAGAATCCAGCCATGCTGTTGCAACACTTCCTGAGAGTGCGCTATGCTGATCTGCAACTTCTCCCTTGACCTCGCCTTTATGAGGAGATCGTCCAAGTATGGGATAACTGTGACTCCTTGCTTTCTCAGGATCACCATCATTTGTGCCATTACCTTGGTAAATATTCTCGGTGCCGTGGAGAGCCCAAACGGCAACGTCTGGAATTGGTAATGACAGTCCCGTACCACAAATCTGAGGTACTCCTGATGAGGCGGCTAAATGGGGACATGCAAGTAAGCATCCTTGATGTCCAGAGACACCATAAAATCCCCCTCTTCCAGGCTTGCAATGACCGCTCTGAGCGATTCCATTTTGAACTTGAATCTTTTCAGATAAATGTTCAGGGACTTTAAATTTAATATAGGTCTGACCGAACCGTCCGGTTTCGGTACCACAAACATTGTGGAATAGTATTCTCTTCCTTGTTGAAGGAGGGGAACCTTCACCACCACCTGCTGGAGATGTAACTTGTGAATTGCCGCTAACACTACTTCCCTTTCTATGGGGGAAGCTGGCAGGGCCGATTTTAGGTAACGTTGAGGGGGCATCACCTCGAATTCCAGCTTGTATCCCTGAGACACAATCTGTATAGCCCAGGGATCCACCTATGAGCGAATCCACTGGTGGCTGAAATGTCGGAGACGCACCCCCACCGCTCCTGGCTCCACCCGTGGAGCCCCAGCGTTATGCGGTGGATTTAGTGGAAGCCGGGGAGGACTTCTGTTCCTGGGAACTAGCTGTAAGGTGTAGCTTTTTTCCTCTACCCCTGCCTCTAGCAAGAAAGGAAGCACCTCTGACCTTCTTGCTTCTTTGTGCGCGAAAGGACTGCATTTGGTAATACGGTGCTTTCTTAGGTTGTGAGGGAATATATGGCAAAAAGTTTGACTTCCCAGCAGTAGCTGTGGAAACCAGGTCCGAGAGACCGTCCCCAAACAATTCCTCACCCTTGTAAGGTAACACCTCCATGTGTTTTTTGGAGTCGACATCACCTGTCCACTGCCGAGTCCACAGGACCCTCCTGGCAGAAATTGACATTGCATTAATTCTAGAGCCCAGTAGGCAAATGTCCCTCTGGGCATCCCTCATATATAGGACAGTGTCTTTTATGTGCCCCAGGGTCAGCATAATGGTATCCCTGTCCAAGGTATCCATTTCCTCAGACAGATTATCTGTCCACGCTGCTACAGCACTACACATCCACGCCGACGCAATTGCCGGCCTCAGTAGAGTCCCTGAATGTGTATAAACAGATTTCAGGATACTTTCCTGCTTTCTATCTGCAGGATCCTTTAGGGTGGCCGTATCTTGCGACGGCAGGGCCACCTTCTTAGATAAGCGTGTGAGAGCTTTATCTACCCTAGGGGAGGATTCCCAGCGCACCCTGTCCTCTGGCGGGAAAGGGTACGCCATAAGTAACCTTTTGGAAATCAGGACTTTCTTATCTGGGGAATCCCACGCTCTTTCACATAACTCATTTAACTCATGTGAAGGGGGAAAAGTCACCTCTTGCTTTTTCTCCCCATACATACAAACCCTCTTGTCAGGGACAGGGTTTACCTCTGATATGTGTAAAACATCCTTCATCGCTATAATCATGTAGTGTATAGCTTTTGTCATTTTCGGTTGCAATTTTGCATCATCGTCGTCGACACTGGAGTCAGAATCCGTGTCGACATCTGTGTCAACCATTTTGGATAGTGGACGCTTTTGAGACCCTGAGGGCTTCTGCGCTGTAGGATCAGGCATGGGTTGAGACCCTGACTGGCCCGAGGTATCAGCTTTATCCAACCTTTTATGTAAGGAGTTTACATTATCATTTAACACCTTCCACATATCCATCCAATCAGGTGTCGGCACCGTCGGCGGCGACACGTCAGTCAACTGCACTTGCTCTGCCTCCACATAGCCCTCTTCATCAAACATGTCGACACACGCGTACCGACACACCACACACACAGGGGAAGCTCTAAATGAGGACAGGACCCCCACAAGGCCTTTTGGAGAGACAGAGAGAGAGTATGCCAGCACACACCCCAGCGCTATATAACCCAGGGATTACACAGTACTTTAGTGTTTACCCAGTAGCTGCTGTATTATGATTAATGCGCCTAAATTTATGTGCCCCCCCCTCTCTTTTTCACCCTTCTACCGTGATTCTGCAGGGGAGAGCCTGGGGAGCTTCCTCTCAGCGGAGCTGTGGCAGGAAAATGGCGCTGGTGAGTGCTGAGGACGAAGGCCCCGCCCCCTCAGCGGCGGGCTTCTGTCCCGCGATTTTCTGTAAAATAAATGGCGGGGGCTCATACATATAACAGTGTCCCACTGTCTATATGCAGTTTTCGCCAGGAGGTATCAATTGCTGCCCAGGGCGCCCCCCCCCCCCCCTGCGCCCTGCACCCTACAGTGACCGGAGTGTGTGGGTTAGTGTGGGCACAATGGCGCACAGCTGCAGTGCTGTGCGCTACCTCATGTGAAGACAGGAGTCTTCTGCCGCCGATTTCGATGTCTTCTCCGCTTCTGCCGGCTTCTGTCTTCTGGCTCTGCGAGGGGGACGGCGGCGCGGCTCCGGGAACGGACGACAAGGTCAGGTCCTGTGTTCGATCCCTCTGGAGCTAATGGTGTCCAGTAGCCTAAGAAGCGCAACCTAGCCGCAGTTAGTAGGTTTGCTTCTCTCCCCTCAGTCCCACGTAGCAGAGAGTCTGTTGCCAGCAGAAGCTCTCTGAAAATAAAAAAACCCAACTAAAATACTTTCTTATTAGCAAGCTCAGGAGAGCTCACTAAAAGCACCCAGCTCTGTCCGGGCACAGATTCTAACTGAGGTCTGGAGGAGGGGCATAGAGGGAGGAGCCAGTGCACACCAGATAGTACTAAATCTTTCTTTAGAGTGCCCAGTCTCCTGCGGAGCCGCTATCCCCAATGGTCCTTACGGAGTTCCCAGCATCCACTAGGACGTTAGAGAAATTATGTTTCAACTAAGGATTCAGGACCTACCTGGATGATATGTTGATAAAAGCAAGATCAGAGGAACAACTGTTGGACAGCATCTGCAGCACGACAACAGTGCTGTCACACCACGGTTGGATTCTAAACTTCCAAAAATTTCACCTCGAACCGACCCAGCATCTCCAGTTCCTGGGGACGATATTGGACTTGGCGGCCCAGAAAATCTTCCTTCCTGCAGACAAGGCCAGAACGCTTCAGGAGTTAGTTTGAGTGGTTCTGTAGCCAAACTGGGTCTCGGTATATCTTTGCACCCGCCTGTTGGGAAAGATGGTGCGCTCCTACAAGGCCATTCAATTCACAGATTCCATGCGAGGACATTCAAACTGGATCTCCTGAAGAAATGGTCGGGTTCGCATCTGCAGATGCACCGGGTCATACGTCTCTAACCGCAGGCCAGAATTTCTCTCCTGTGGTGGTTGGTGACCTCCAACCTCCTGGAGGGTCAGAGCTTTGGTATCCAGGATTGGATTCTCTTAACCACGGGCGCGAGCTTTCGAGGTTGGGCAGCTGTCACCCAAGAGGCACAGTTCCAGGGCAGGTAGTCAAGCCACAAAGCCGTTCTTCCAATAAACATACTGGAACTCAGGGCGATCTATGATGCTCTGCTGCAGGAGTCTCATATGCGTCACGGTTGAGCCATTCTGGTTCAGTCGGACAACGCCATGACAGTCGCGTATGTCAATTGGCAGGGAGGGACGATAAGCAGGGACTGCAAGCGGGAGATATCCAAGATAATCCTCTGGGTAGAAAGGAACGAAAGAGCGGTATCGGCCATATTCATTCCAGGAGTGGACAACTGGGAGGCAGACTTCCTAAGTCGTCATGACCTACACCCTGGAGAGTGGGGACTCCATCCGCAGGTATTTCGACTGATAACAGATCAGTGGGGCTGTCCACAGATCAATCTGATGGCCTCTCGGCTCAACAAAAATCTGCGGCGCTATTGCTCCAGGACAAGGGACCCTCAGGTGGTGGCTGTGGACGCACTGACAACGTCATGGGCTTACCAGCTGGTGTATCTGTTTCCTCCGATTCCGTTACTCCCCAGGGTTCTAAAAAGAATCAGGAGGGAGGGAGTTCAGGCAATTCTCATTGCCCCCAATTGGCCTCGAAGAGTTTGGTACGCAGATCTTCTGGCCATGGCAATAGAAGACCCCTGGCCTCTACCTCTGCGGGATGATTTTCTTCAGCAAGGGCCGTTCGTCTACCCAGACTTACGGCGGCTTCGTTTTACGGCATGGCGGTTGGGCAGAACCTTCTAGCTGAGAAAGGTATTCCGGATACGGTTATTGCTACCATGATTCAGGCCATGAAGGCTCTCACGTCGAAACAGTACCACCATATCTGGAAACAATACGTATTCTGTTCTGAGGGACGAAGGTTTCAGACGGCAGATTTCAACTTGGGTCACTTTTTGAGCTTCTTGCAGGCTGGTGTGGATATGCCTACTGTTGGGCTCCAAAAACGTTCAGATCTCGGCCTTGTCCAGTTTCTTTCTGAAGAAATTTGCTGATTTGCCTGAAGTCCAGACGTTCCAACAGCAAGTCCTTCGCATCCAGCATCCCTTTGTGCCGCCCACGGCACCTTAGGCTCTTAATGAGGTTATGACCTTTCTGCAATCCTCTAGGTTTGCACAACTGATGTTGGTTGAGGACAAGTACCTCTACGTCAAAGATGGTTATGCTGTTGGCATTAGCTTCAGCTAGGCGTGTTTCGAAACTTGGAGCTTTGTCCTGCAAGAGTCCCTATTTGGTCTTTCATGAGGACAGAGCGGAGCTCAGGACTCCTCAGCAGTTCCTGCCTAAGTTGGTTTCTGCATTTCACCTGAATCAGCCTATAATGGTTTCAGCGGCTTCAACCACTTCCTCCAATCCTGAGTCCTTGGATGTGGTGTGAGCCCTGAAGATTTATGTCAGGAGGACAGCTGCTGTCCGAAAATTGGATTCCCTCTTTGTGCTGTATGATGCTCACAAGAAGGGTTGTCCTGCTTCAAAGCAGTCAATTGCCGTTGGATTAGGCTTACTATTAAACAGGCCTATGCTTCGGCAGCCTTGCCTATTCCTTGGTCTATCAAGGTCCACTCTACTAGGTTGGTGGGTTCTTCCAGGGCGGCTGCCCATGATGTCTCGGCTTTGCAACTATGCCGGGCCACTACCTGGTCGGGGACAAACGTTTGTTAAGTTCTACAGGTTTGATACCCTGGCTAAGGAGGATGTCCAATTCGGACATACGGTGTTGCAAACATCTCAGCACGTTCACACCCGTTCTGGGAGCTTTGGGGCGTCTTCATCATACTAAGTGACTTCAGTATCCCTTATGGATAATAGAGAAATTAGGATTTTAATTACCTACTGGTAAATCCTTTTCTCATAGTCCATAAGGGATACTGGGAGCCCGCCTCCGTGCTTCGACTTTTCCTGCAAGTTTTGTTCTTTTGTGAAGTTGTTTAACTCAGCTGTTGCTGTTTTAGTTTTCACTGGCTGTTGTTGGTCTGTTTGTTCTGCTGTGTGCTGGTTCGGTAATCTCACCACTCGTTGTCTTGCCATGTTTCCTCCTCTCAAGTATGTCCATCTCCTTCGGGCAAGTTTTCCCTAGACTGAGCTGTGGGGGAGGGCATAGAGGGGAGGAGCCACACACCCTGTTTGAAGAATGTAATGTGCACCGGCTCCTTTAGACCCCATCTATACCCATTGTACTAAGTGACCCCAGTATCCCTTATGGACTACAAGAAAAATAAGATTTTAAACCTACCGGTAAATCTATTTCTCCTAGTCCGTAGAGGATGCTGGGGACTCCGTAAGGACCATGGGGTATAGACGGGCTCAGCAGGAGATAGGGCACCTAAAAAGAACTTTGACTATGGGTGTGCACTGGCTCCTCCCTCTATGCCCTTCCTCCAGACCTCAGTTTGAGAACTGTGCCCAGAGGAGATGGACAATACAAGGCAGGATTTAGAAATCCAACAGCAAGATTCATACCAGCCCACACCAATCATACCATGTAACCTGGATCATACATAACCAGTTAACCATATGAACAACAACAGTAACGGTCCAAGACCGATTTCAACTGTAACATAACCCTTATGTAAGCAACAACTATATACAAGTCTTGCAGAGTTTCCGCACTGGGACGGGCGCCCAGCATCCTCTACGGACTAGGAGAAATAGATTTACCGGTAGGTTTAAAATCTTATTTTCTCTTACGTCCTAGAGGATGCTGGGGACTCCGTAAGGACCATGGGGTTTATACCAAAGCATCCAATCGGGCGGGAGAGTGCGTATGACTCTGCAGCACCGACTGAGCAAACGCTAGGTCCTCATCAGCCAGGGTATCAAACTTGTAGAATTTAGCAAAAGTGTTTGACCCCAACCAAGTCGCCGCTCGGCAAAGCTGTAATGCCGAGACGCCTCGGGCCGCCGCCCAAGAAGAGCCCACCTTCCTAGTGGAATGGGCCTTAACCGAATATGGTACCGGCAATCCAGCCGTTACGTGTGAGCCTGCTGAATCATATTACAGATCCAGCGAGCAATAGTCTGCTTCGAAGCAGGTGCGCCAATCTTATTGGCCGCATACAGGACAAACAGAGCCTCTGTTTTCCTAATTCTAGCCGTCCTAGCTACATAAATCTTTAAGGCCCTGACTACGTCCAGGGATCTGGAATTCTCCAGGTCACTTGTAGCCACAGGCACCACAATAGGTTGGTTCACATGGAATGAAGAAACCACCTTAGGCAAAAATTGCGGACGTGTCCTCAATTCAGCTCGATCCACATGAAAAATCAAGTAGGGGCTTTTGTGTGACAAAGCCGCCAATTCTGATACTCGCCTTGCTGATGCCAAGGCCAACAACATGACCACCTCCCAAGTAATAAATTTCAACTCAACCTTGTGAAGCGGTTCAAACCAGTGTGATTTTAGGAACTGCAATACCACGTTGAGGTCCCACGGTGCCACTGGAGGCACAAAAGGAGGCTGGATGTGTAGCACTCCCTTTACAAACGTCTGGACTTCTGGAAGAGAAGCCAATTCCTTCTGAAAGAAAATCGAGAGGGCCGAAATCTGAACCTTAACAGAGCCTAATTTCAGGCCCATATCCACTCCTGTCTGTAGGAAGTGGAGAAAACGACCCAGATGAAAATCTTCCGTAGGTGCATTCTTGGTCTCACACCAAGACACATACTTTCGCCAGATACGGTGATAATGCTTAACCGTCACCTCCTTCCTAGCCTTTATTAAAGTAGGGATGACCTCTTCCAGAATCCCCTTTTTCGCTAGGATTCAGCGTTCAACCGCCATGCCGTCAAACGTAACCGCGGTAAGTCCTGAAATACACAGGGCCCCTGTTGCAACAGGTCTTCCCTCAGAGGAAGAGGCCAGGGATCTCCTGTGAGCATCTCTTGTAGATCTGAGTACCAGGCCCTTCGAGGCCAGTCTGGGACAACGAGTATCGTCTGTACTCTTTGCCTTATGATCCTCAACACTTTTGTGATGAGAGGAAGAGGAGGAAACACGTAGACCGATTTGAACACCCACGGTGTTATCAGAGCGTCTACTGCCACTGCCTGAGGGTCCCGGGACCTGGCACAATACCGCCGAAGCTTTTTGTTGAGGCGTGACGCCATCATGTCTATTTGAGGAGTTCCCCAAAGACGTGTTATGTCTGTAAAGACTTCTTGATGAAGTCCCCACTCTCCTGGATGGAGATTGTGTCTGCTGAGGAAGTTTGCTTCCCAGTTGTCTCCCGGAATGAAGACAGCCAACAGAGCGCTTACATGATTTTCCGCCCAGCGAAGAATCCTGGTGGCTTCCGCCATCGCGACTCTGCTTCTTGTCCCGCCTTGGTGGTTCACATGAGCCACTGCTGTGACATTGTCTGACTGAATCAGAACCGGTAGGTTTCGAAGAAGACTCTTCGCTTGTCGAAGGCCGTTGTAAATGGCCCTGAGTTCCAACACATTGATGTGTAGACAGGACTCCTGGTCTGACCAAAGTCCCTGAAAAATTTTTTCCTTGTGTGACCGCTCCCCATCCTCGGAGGCTCGCGTCCGTGGAAACCAGGATCCAGTCCTGAATTCCGAACCGGCGACCCTCCAGCAGGTGAGCACTTTGCAACCACCACAGGAGAGACACTCTGGCCCCTGGGGACAGAGTTATTTCCCGATGTAAGTGCAGATGGGACCCGGACCACTTGTCCAGAAGGTACCATTGAAAAGTCCTTGCATGGAACCTTCCGAAGGGAATGGCCTCGTAGGCCGCCACCATTTTTCCCAGAACTCGAGTGCATTGGTGAACTGACACCCTTTTCGGTTTTAGCAGGTCTCTGACCATGTTCTGGATGTCCTGGGCTATCTCTATTGGGAAAAAGACCTTCATTTGTTCCGTATCCAGTATCATACCTAGGAACGGCAGTCGAGTTGTCGGAATCAACTGCGACTTCGGTAGATTTAAAATCCAACCGTGTTGCTGGAGCACTCTCAGAGAGAGCGCCACACTGCTCAGCAATTTCTCCCTTGATCTCGCTTTTATCAGGAGATTGTCCAAGTATGGGATAATTGTGACTCCATGCTTGCGCAGGACCACCATCATTTCCGCCATTATCTTGGTGAAAATCCTCGGGGCCGTGGAAAGTCCAAACGGCAACGTCTGAAATTGGTAATGACAATCCTGTACAGCGAATCTCAGGTATTCCTGATGGGGGGCATATATGGGGACATGAAGGTACGCATCCTTTATGTCCAGAGACACCATAAACTCCCCCTCCTCCATGTTGGCTATTATCGCTCTGAGTGATTCCATTTTGAATTTGAATCTTTTTATGTACAGGTTTAGGGATTTCAGATTCAAAAAAGGTCTGACCGAACCGTCCGGTTTCGGGACCACAAATAGGGTTGAGTAGTAACCTCTTCCCTGCTGGTGCAGGGGAACCTTGATTATCACTTGCTGTATACACAGCGTTTGAATTGCAGCTAACACTACATCCCTTTCCGATGTGGAAGCTGGTAGGGCCGATTTGAAAAATCGGCGCGGGGGCACCTCCTCGAATTCCAGTTTGTACCCCTGGGAAACTATTTCCAACACCCAGGGATTCAGGTCTGATCTGACCCAGGTCTGACTGAAAAGTCGAAGACTTGCCCCCACCGATGCGCACTCCCTCAGGGGAGCCCCAGCGTCATGCTGTGGATTTTGGAGCAGTCGGGGAGGACTTTTGGTCCTGGGCACCTGCCGAAACAGGTGCTCTTTTGCCTCTGCCCTTACCTCTGGCGAGGAAAGAGGATCCCCGACCTCTTCTGGACTTGTGCGACCGAAAGCACTGCATCTGATAGGGTGTTACTTTCTTTTGCTGTTGGGGAATATATGGTAAAAAATTTGATTTACCTGCTGTAGCTGTGGAAACCAGGTCCATCAGCCCATCCCCAAACAATACCTTACCCTTATAGGGTAGTACTTCCATATGTTTTTTGGAATCCGCATCACCCGTCCATTGGCGAGTCCATAAGGATCTTCTCGCCGAGATAGACATGGCGAGATAGACATGGCCCTAGAAGCTAGCAGTCCAATGTCCCTTTGAGCATCCCTCATAAATAAGACTGCGTCTTCAATATGGGCTAGAGTTAAGAATATTGTATCCTTATCCATATTATCAAATTGATCTGTCGGCTCATCTGTCCAAGCTGCAATTGCGCTACCCACCCATGCCGACGCAATTGTCGGTCTTAGCACAGCACCCATATGAGAATAAATACACTTTAAGGTAGTTTCTTGCCTGCGATCTGCAGGGTCCTTAAGGGCCGCTGTGTCAGGAGACAGTAGCGCCACTTTCTTGGACAAGCGCGTCAGGGCCTTGTCCACAGTGGGGGGGTGATTCCCAAATCTCCCTGTCCTGCTTAGGGAAGGGGTATGCCATATAAATTCTTTTGGGGATCTGCGGTCTCTTTTCTGGAGTCTCCCAAGCTTTTCCAAAGAAATCATTTAATTCATGAGATGTGGGAAAATTAATAATCTGTTTCTTTTCCTTAAACATGTGTACCCTTGTGTCGGGGACCGAGGGTTCATCCTCAATATGCAACACATCCCTTATTGCCACAATCATACACTGAATGGTTTTAGTCACCCTAGGGTGCAATTTTACTTCGTCATAGTCGACACTGGAGTCAGAATCCGTGTCGGTAGTAGTGTCTTGTGTTAAGGGACGCTTTTGAGACCCCGACGGGCCCTGTGAGTCGGTCCAATCCGAGGATTGACCCCCTGATGTCCCCTCTAATTCAGCCTTATCAAGCCTTTTATGTAAAGATGTCACACTTGCATTCAACATATGCCACATGTCCATCCATTCCGGAGTCGGCACAACCGACGGGGACACACCACTCATTTGCTCCACCTCCTCCTTGGAGAAGCCTTCCGCTTCAGACATGTCGACACCACGTACCGACACCCCACACACACAGGGATTAACCTACAAAGGGGACAAAACCCCAACCAGGCCCTTAGGAGAGACAGAGAGAGAGTATGCCAGCACACACCCAGCGCTTAATAACACTGTGGAAAAATATGACCAGATAGCGCTTTTTTATATAATAATATTCCAATTCCCACTCACTGCGTCGCCAATGTGCCCCCCTCCTCTTTTTTCCAGCCTGTGAAGTTCAGCAGGGGAGAGACCAGGGAGCCAGCGTTCAGCATGCAGCCTCTGTGGAGAAAATGGCGCTGGTTAGTGCTGAGGATCAAGCCCCGCCCACCCGACGGCGGGCTTCAGTCCCAGTGCTTTTTTTATTAAAATTGCGGGGGATTCTTGGATTTACTGCCTCCGCAGCCTAATCCATCTTAACATGCCCAGAAGTAAGGAATATTGCTGCCCAGGGCGCCCCCCCCAGCGCCCTGCACCCTTCAGTGCTGCTCTGTGTGAGTATAGTGGGAGCAATGGCGCGCAGCTTACCGCTGCGCGCCTTACCTCATGAAGATCTGATGTCTTCTGCCTTCTCATACTCACCCGGCTTCTATCTTCGGCATCTGTGAGGAGGACGGCGGCGCGGCTCCGGGACGAACCCCAGGTGAGACCTGTGTTCCGACACCCTCTGGAGCTAATGGTGTCCAGTAGCCTAGAAACAGAGCCCAACCGTAAAGCCAGCCCTGCTTCTCTCTTCTCAGTCCCACGATGCAGGGAGCCTGTTGCCAACAGGACTCCCTGAAAATAAAAAACCTAACAAAATTCTTTTAAAACAGAAAACTCTGGAGAGCTCTCTGCAGTGTACCCTTTCTCCTCTGGGCACAGAATCTAACTGAGGTCTGGAGGAGGGGCATAGAGGGAGGAGCCAGTGCACACCCATAGTCAAAGTTCTTTTTAGGTGCCCTATCTCCTGCGAGCCCGTCTATACCCCATGGTCCTTACGGAGTCCCCAGCATCCTCTAGGACGTAAGAGAAAGGATTTACTGGTAGGTAATTAAAATCCTATTTTCAGTAACGGAAACATAGAACTGAGGTACACACTTTTAGCAGTCGTGCACGCTGTAGTACAGACTGGTACATCCTTTTATGTCACTATCGCTTACACCATTGAAAATTGCACCAGTCTTATGGCAGGTATAGTTTCTTTGTCTGATCATGGCCTCCTATGCTTATGGCTGTGTGTGTGGTAATGGAGCAACGTGCACTGACACTCCCATAATACAGCCACTGAATGGTCCATCTTAGCGCACGCCATCACTTTTCTGTCAACTTTCTGACACTATCTGAATCTCTGTCAACAGCCCCTTTGTGCGGGGATGCATTTAATTTACTGTCTGTCGGGATCCCTGTGTAACACATGCGCTGCAGAAATATTTGCGCATGTGAATCAAACATTGGCATCGCGTTCGGCTCTGAATTAGGCCCTTAATGAGAACAATTTGTTTTATAGAAAATATTTAAGAATGTATTAGATTTTGGGAATGTCACTGCGGGTAGAGTTAATGGAAATTAATAATTTTTTATTTTTATTTTTACAGACTAGGTTTTAAATCAATAAACTAACTTTCAAAACAAGCTAGATACGCTTTACCACTAATTTGTCTTTTGAAATTACAAAATTTTCCAAGGCACTGGGTGAACATAGGATGTGATGTTTGCTCTTACACTCATAATGCAGCAGTGAGTATGGAATAACCTAGCATCATTTATAAATGACAAGTTGCCTGAGAGAAGCCAAAACAAAAATGTGACCACCATTCCCCCAATTTCAATCTTTTTTTCTTTATTTTTAAACTTCCATCAGCTATCTGGTGACACAGTAGCAAAAGGGAAACTCACACTGTCAAGGAGGAAGAATAATGGATTTAAGACAATCCTGAAGGTGGCACCTAAAGACATTCAAATAGTCACATTTGGTGTATGTGTAAAGGAATGACTGTGGAGTAGCTTTAAAGGGCTGTCCTGCCAAAACACCTTTTCTCCTGCAGGGTCCCATAGGTTATCCACTGGATAACATTGGGATATGAGGTAGCGACAGCGGATTGGTAACAAACAATCAAAGCTTTCGGCCTCCCTATATCCCCGCCTACTGACACAGGGAAATCAGTTTTTTGTTTAGTGCGGCAGGAGCCGGACCATGGTCAATGAGCTGCTGGTTTTTAGCAGCCATAAGCTTTTTTATTACATTTTTATAGTCTTACTATTTTTTTTTGAGCGATCTTTCTAAACAGCGTCTTATACGTACCTTAGAAAGAGTCGCTCCAACAACTCCACGCCGGGTCGCGACAACGCTTACCCACGTGTACAGTGTGGTTTCGGCAGGACTCTGTGTAGGTTGTACAAGCAAGTCCAGCAGACGTTACCAGGCTGTGGCCGGAGCACAGGGAGAAGGTAAGGCATCGGTTCCACTTAGTGTGGCTCTGTCTCGCGTTTCTCCTACTGTTTCGGGATGGAGACTACCGAACAGTAGCTGACGCGGCTGCCACCTCAGGTGCACCAGCGCTAGGCCTCACGGATCATAGGCTCCAGGGATAGTATGAGGCCTTAATCCCTAGGGTTGATGTCAGCAGTGGGGAGTCAGATGCTCCCTTGGTCGTCCCTCCCCCCGATTTATGACCAGTTTCCTCCGAGTTTCCCACAAAGAACTGAGTTCCCGCTTCCGCCTGAGATGCTGTGTATCTAAAAGGACCCAGTCGCAGCATAGGCGGTTGTATAACTGGTGCGTCGGTGTTCACTTGGGCGTCTGTGTTCACTGTAGGTTCACGGGGCGGTTGTGTACACTAATAGCGTCTGGTTCCACTTAGCGTTCACTAACGTATTGATCGATCCTGGAAGTGGGGTGAAGTCTCCCTGTATCCCACTCTACTGAGTCGGGTGATACAGAACTAAGTCTTTATCGACCTTTGAGTACGAATAGTTGGATAAGATGGGTAAGTGCCTGATCTGAGTTTGTAAACTATTGCTGCTGTTTTTTCGCTGTGCGACTGAATACGGTTAAACTCCTATATAAGGTAATGCAGTAATATGTTTATCCTACATACTTGAAATGTATCTGTAGTTGATTATGTGCTCATATTGCTTCTTACACTAATGTATAACCTGTGACTGATTGCTAGTGTGATTGCCGACTTTACTATAATTCTGTCAGTTTTCTGTGTATTCCGATCATCAATGCTGATGTAAGGCAGGGAGGGATCGGATTGTATGTCACTTTAACAAATTTTAAAGTGATTGCAGTCACAAATTGTGTAGTAAACACTGGACAGGCATGTGATTTACTTATCATGTCTAATAGAGGCAAGGGTGAGGAGGATACACTCTCCACAGCAGCACCTACACTCATTTCATGTTTGTCTTGTAAAGCTGGGTTAAACGCTCAGGATCTGGTTCAAAATGGATTATGTGCAAATTATTTTAGCTTTCACCCAAGCCTTTTGAATAATCCAAGGCAGGCACATGTTCAAATTGAACCACCATGGGCTACTTTTGCACAGACATTATCCAGTATAGCTGAGTGGATAATGCCAACTCTTATAGGTTACCCTATTAACCCTTACATGTAACATTTCACGTTGAAAGCCATTCTATCCTTAGAGGAGGCAGCAGAGCCTTTGTCAAAATCTAAGGCACCTGTGTTTAAATGTCACAAAACAGTTAGGACTGAGTTTCCTGGATCAGAACAGCTAACGGAAATTATGCAAGAGGCTTGGGTTACACCCAGTAAGAAGTTTGGAATTCCAAAGAAATGGAATTCCCACTATCCTCTTGCCATATTCGGGGATAAATGCGAGCTGAGAAAGATTTCCTTGCTCTGAGCATTGTTTGAATTACCTGTTGTGAGAATCCTCTTGCTTTCAGGATGGAAGTCTCAAGAGCCAGCACTGTTAAAGACAATCGATCCAGGTGCTTGTGATAGCAAGGACCCTGAGACAGTAGATCTGGACGTTGAGGGAGTAGGAATGGAACACCCATCGACAGCCTCTGCAGATCTGTGTACCAATGTCTTCTGGGCCAAGCCGAAGCTATTAGTATCACGGCGCCCCTTCCTTGTTTTGCCTTTTGCATTACCCTGGGTAACGGCGATTGGTGGAAACACATAGGCCAGACGAAAGTCCCATCTCACTGACAGGACATCCACAAAGATCGCTTTGGGATCCTTTGTTCTTGACCCGTATACGGGAACTTTATTGTTATGATGGTACGCCATAAGATCCATCTCTGGTAACCCCCACTTGTCTGCCAGAATTTGGAAGACCTCATAAATTTGTAAAGCCCTTTCGTATGCATGAATGGCGTTTCGACTGAGAAAATCCGCTTCCCGGTTTAGGACTCCTGGAATGAACATTGCTGACAAGGCTGGCTGATGAAGTTCTGCCCACTTTAACGTGTGACTTACCTCCTTCACTGCATTTTGGCTGCGTTCCTCCCTGATGGTTGAGGTACACTACTGCCGTTGTATTGTTCGAGCGGATTTGGACTGGATTCCCCTGAAGGATGTCCTTTGCTTGAATACAGTAAGTGCCATATATATGGCCCGAAGTTCCAATATATTTATTGGCAGGCAACTCTCTTCCTTGGTCCACTGCCCCTGGAAGCAACTCCTTCCTGACACCGCTCCCCAGCCTGGAAGGCTGGCATCTGTTGTCAGAATTTTCCAATCTGATATCCAAAAGAGTCTCCCTTTGTCCAGATGGGATGTCTGTTGCCACCAGGCTAATGACCTCCTTGCTTCCAAAGTAAGGACCATAGTCTGCGTTTGTATTGTCTGATGAAAACCATTCCATTTGGAAAGGATCAGACGTTGCAGAGGCCTCAAGTGGAACGGAGCATACTCCACCATTAATGTGGACACCATCAACCCCATCACACGCATTGCTGCGTGAATGGATACCTTTTGACTGTGTAGCAGCTCCTGAATCCTTGACTGAATTTTGATATTTTGTTCAGATGTAAAATTACTCTCTGAAGACTCGAATCCAACACAGCCCCCAAGTGAGTCATCTGTTGTGACGGAACCAGCGATGACTTTGCCCAATTTATGAGCCAACCGTGTTTCTGCAAACAAGCTATTGTCTGCTGCAGACGACACTGAAGTAATTCCTGAGATTGTGCCAGGATTAATAAATTGTTGAGGTATGCCAAAATCCTTATCACCTGCTGATGGAGATAAGATGCCATTACCACCATAATTTTGGTGAATACTCTGGGAGCTGTGGCCAGTCCAATGGTAGGGTCTGAAACTGAAAATGTTACTGGAGGATAGAAAACCTGATATAGCACTGATGGGACAGTGCTATAGGAACATGAAGGTAAGCATCCTGGATATCCAGGGATACCATAAAATCCTCCGGCTTCATGGTCAAAATAATGGAGCGTATCCATATGAAAACGAGGCACCCAAATGTACTTGTTCAGCACTTTGAGATGTAGTATGGGCCGGGACGACCCATTTGGCTTCTGGACTAGAAACAGGTTGGAATAAAAACCTTGTCCTCGTTGTGCAGGAGGAACTGGAATTATCACTACTGACTGAAGCAACTTCTGAACTGCCTCTTGCAAAGCCCTAGCCTTCGTTTCCACTGAAGACGGGCTGGTACGAAAAACCTTTGAGGATGGTCTTTCTTGAAAGCAAACGCAGAACCGTGAGATGCCGCTTCATGCACACAGGCATATGTGGTAGACTGCTGCCAGATCTGTGAAAACTGAAGGAAAACCCAGGGCTCCCCCAGGTGGAGGCCCACACCATCAGGCTGATGGTTTATCTTCTGATTTGGAAGCAGGCCTTCTGGTAGCCCAATGCTTTTTAGTCTTACCAGGCTTGTCAGATTGAGACTGCTTGCCATAACCCTTTCCTTTTGCTCTTCCTTGAGTCCGAAAGGGCCAAAAAGCTGGAAATCTAGGTTTGGGTTTAAGGAAACTTCACTTTCTTGGACTCTGCTTCTGACTCCAAAATACTGTTTCATTCTTTACCAAAAAGAATATCTCCAGTACAAGGCAAAGACTCCAGAATCTTCTTAGATTCTGAGTCAACTTTCCATGTACAGTACATAGCCAAACTGCTCTGCGAGCTGCTACAGCTGAGGCTGATGCCTGAGAGGCAATTGTACCCATTTCCAAAGGCTGCTTATGCCATAAAAATAGCAGCCTGTTTAATTTGTGCAATATGGGACTTTTGCTCTCTAGATGCCATTGAAAGGTCATACTCCAATGCATCAGCCTAAGCTGCCACTGCTTTTGCCATCCAAGCCGCAGCCATGGCTGATCTTATGATTGCCCCAGACAAGGAGAAAATGGTTTTAAGGAAACCATCTATTTTCCTATCCGTGACATCATTTAATGACGTTGATGGCAGAGGTAATGTAGATTTTCGCACCAATCGGATGACATGCGTATCTACTTTGAGAACCACCTACCTTTTTAAACAGTACCCAGCCGGAAGATGATAAAGGGAATTCCATTTCCTTGGAATTCTAAACTTCTTACTGGGTGTAACCCAAGCCTCTTGCATAATTTCCGTCAGCTGTTCTGACCCAGGACACTCAGTCCTAACTATTTTGTGACGTTTAAACACAGATGCCTTCGATTTTAACAAAGACTCTGCTGCCTCCTCTAAGGATAGAATGGCTTTCATAGCACTAATTAGCTCAGGAATGTCCACAGAGCTGAGGCCTTACTCCTCGTCTCTATATGCAGACCCGAAGTGCGATGAGTCCTCATCCTCCCACAAGTCCTCATCTGAAACATGTGTAGACTGTGAAGATGCTGTGTCACGTCTATGTGATTTACTTACCACCGGCCTTTCAGCCTGTTTCTGTTGAGAGGTTGTTGATTCCTGTACTGGATGTGATAACCCCAAGGTGAAATGTTGCATGTAAGGGTTAATAGGGTAAACTATTCCTGGTATAGGAGCTGGCAATATACGCTTAGCTATACTGGATAAAGTCTGTGCAAAAGTAGTCCATGGGGGTTCAACCTGAATCTGACTCGGATTATTCAAGAGGCTTGGTGAAAGCTAAAGCAATTTGCAGATAATCTATTTTGAACCAGATCCTGAGAGGTTAACCCAGCTTTGCAAGACACACATGACATGAGTGTTTGTGCTGCTGTGGAGAGTGTATCCTCCTTACCCTTGCCTCTCTTAGACATGATAAATAAATCACACACCTTTACAGTGTCAACTAACCAATTTGTGACTGCAATCACTTTAAAATTTGTTAAAGTGACATACAATCCGATCCCTCCCTGCTTTGCACCAGCATTGAGGATCAGAATACACAGAAGCTGACAGAAAATAGTAAAGTCAGCAATAACACTAGCAATCAGTCACAGTTTATACATTAGTATAATGAGCAATATGAGCACATAATGAACTACAGACACATTTCAAGTATGTAGGAGAAACATATCACTGCATTCCTTAAATAGGAGTTTACACGTATTCAGTCGCACAGCGAAAGAAAACAGGAGCAATAGTTTACAGACTCATATGCATCAGGCACTTACAAACTATTCGTACCAAAGGTATATAGAGAGTAAGTGCTGTATCACCGGGCTCAGGAGCATGGGATACAGGAAGACCACCCCGTTTCCAGGATCGATCAATACGTTAGTGAACACTGAGTGGATCTAGACCCTAATAGTGTACACAATCGCCCCGTGAACCTACAGTGAACACAGATGCCCAATTGAACACATATGCATATGCTGAGACTGGGTCCTTTTAGATACATAGCGTGCCAGCGAAACTCGGTTCATGGCAGGAAACACGGAGGAAACTGGTCATGAACCGGGGGGAGGGGCGACCAAGAGAGTGTCTGACTCCCCACTGCTGACATCAACCCTAGGGATCACGGCTTCATACTATCCCTGGAGCCTATGATCTCTGAGGCCTAGCGCTGGTTCACATCAGGTGGCAGCCGCATCAGCGACTGTTCGGTAGTCTCCATCCCGAAACAGTTTGGCTGTGTCTCACGTTTCCCCTACTAAGCGGAACCGATGCGTTACCTTCTCCCCGTGCTCCAGCCCCAGCCTGCTAACGTCTACTGGACTTGCTAGTACACCCCACACAGAAGCCCTCCGAAACAGCACTGTACACGTGGGTAAGCGTTGTCGCGACTCGGGGGGAGTTGTTGAAACGACCCTTTCTAAGGTACGTATAAAAGACGCTTTTTAGAAAGATCGCTCAAAAAATATAGTAAAGACTATGAAAATAAAATAAAAAAGCTTATGGCTGCTAAAAACCAGCAGCCCATTGACCACGGTCCGGCTCCTGCCGCACCAAACAAAAAACTGAATTGCCTGAGCCAGGAGGCGGGGCTATAGGGAAAGGCTTGTTGCATTTTAAGAGGCCGAAAGCTTTGATCGTTTGGTGCCAATACGCTGTCGCTACCTCATATCCCAATGTTATCCTGTTGCAGGAGAAATAAGAATGTGTAACGATCACTTAACTGAACTTTGCAATAGCTATATTTTATTGGATTATACTTTCTCTTTATTAAAACACAGTTGCCAAGCACATTGCCAAGTTTACTGCACTCAAAATAGCAAGAAAACGTGAGGACGATTTATTTACTGCAGTAAAAGGCTTCAAAATGCTTCCTTTGTGTTACTAACGTACCCTGTTTTATTAACATGAATCATATACTTCCAGCTGCATCATAACAAAACTATAAAACAATATTATAGTCCTTAGGAAAACCTAATTTGTGTTAGTAAGCTATTATTACTTGTCAACAATGTTTAGTCTGATTTCAGAAAACAATTCCTTTTTGTTGTGAGGTAGGTACTTACGTATGAGAGAAGAGCTTTGACTCATAATCTGTGAATAATTCATCAGCTTTACAAAAGACACAGCTGTGAAGGAATAAAACAACAGGCCTGCTGTTAGACACACTTCCTTTCTTCTGTAGAAAACATCATAGGACAGGTGAACCATGAATAGGCCAAGTATATATATATGCAGCCACTGCCCAGACTTCATATTTAATGTAAATACACTATGCACATTCTACAGTGAGCGCAGAAGTCCACTCACAGCCACAGCAACTCAGGCTACAGTATATATTTTCACAAAATAAACTTGTTCAACCAAGAGGTCAATAGTGTGACCTTAAGGAGCAGAATCAAATAGCAGCGTGTTCATTACTGTAAAAACAATTCAATTGTAATCGGCAAGTCAAAGGAATTATGCTGATGCACGTTTACTCTGCATTGCGCGACCAATGTGACGGGCATAATAGAGCTTATAAACCATTCTGAGCCCCAAAAAACACAAGTCTGTTCGTGGCCATAGGCAAAGAGCAGGAGTCAGTTAAAAGGTACGGGTATGAAACGCTGCTGTCGGGATGCCGGCGGTCAAAAGACCGACAGCTTTATCCCAAACGTTGAAATCCTGACAAAGGCCGGTAAGTAATCCAACTCTCACCCCCACCGCGCAGCCTAACCCTAACCCCCCTGGTTGCGCCTTACCCTAACCCTTCCCCACCGCACCACAGGCTAAACCGAAGGTTGGGGGGGGGGGATAGATCTAGGATGTGGTGTGCGTGGGTTAGTGACCACTAGGGGAGTTAGGATTAGGCTGCTTGGGTGGGGTTAGAGTTAAGACTGCTACTATGTTTCTATTGTGATTTTAAGAGTTTATATGCAAGTTTGTAAAATATTAGCAAAAAAGGAGAGTTATGGTAGACTTTTGTAGAGTGTATCTTGATCCAGAGGCACCAACAGGCTAAAGCTTTAGGCTGTCCCAGGATGCATTAGTGCCTCCTCTATAACCCTGCCTCCAGGCACTGTGAGCTCAGTTTCGTTAACCAGTCCAAAGCAGGAGCAGGTAAGAGAGAAGGTAGATGTTAGTCACATAGAACCACATTCTCACAACAGAAGAAGGGACCAGCGGCTAATGCCATTCAAACCCAAAGAAGCTAGGTGCGTCAGGGTGGGCACCCGGTGGAACCCAATGTACCTCGCAGAGAGAGAAAGTTAACAATGGTAAGTCTACCATAACTCTCCTTTTCTGTAGCAGGTTACATAGGTTTCCACATGAAAACATCGGTGATGTCCTAAAGCACTTCCTCTAAGGGGGGGTATGCGCCTTAGTGGGTATGAGAACCCAGCGTCCAAAGGAAGCATCCTGGGAGGTGGAAGTATCAAAAGCATAGAACCTAATAAACGTGTTCACAGAGAACCACGTAGCCGCCTTACACAATTGTTCTGTGGATGCACCAAGGCGGTCCGCCCAAGAAAGTCCAACAGACCGAGTAGAATGGGCTTTAATAGCAGCAGGAGCTGGAAGACCAGCCTGCGCATAAGCTTGTGCAATCACCATTCTTATCCATCTGGCCAAGGTTTGCTTATTCACAGTACAGCCAGGTTTGTGAAAACCAAACAAGACAAAGAGGGAATCTGACTGCCTGGTAGAGGCTGTCCTCTCCACATACATACGGAGAGCCCTTACCACATCCAAAGACTGCTCTTTGGAGGACAAATCAGAAGAGATAAAGGCCAGAACCACAATCTCTTGGTTAAGGTGAAAAGATGACACCACCTTAGGTAAATAACCTGAGCGAGTTCTAAGAACTGCCAGGTCACGATTAAATATTAGAAAGAGTGGACGACAGGACAATGCGCCTAAGTCCGACACCCTTCTTGCAGAGGCAATAGCCAGTAAAAACAAGAGCCATTTAAGGTCCACCATCTCAAGACGTTCAAATGGAGACTCTTGCAGGGCATTCAGGACAACAGACAGATCCCATGGAGCCACAGGAGGGACATAGGGAGGCTGAATCCGTAAAACACCTCGAGTGAAAGTATGAACGTCAGGTATAGATGCAATTTTTCTCTGAAACCATACCGACAAGGCAGATATGTGAAACTTGTGGGAGGCCAGACGAAGGCCTAAGTCCTGGCCTCTTTGCAGAAAAGCCAGAATTCTGGAAGTTCTGAATCTGTAGGCATCAGAATTCTTATCGGCACACCAGGTGAAGTAAGATTTCCAGACCCTGTAATAAATCCGAGCAGATGCCGGTTTGCAGGCTTTTAACATAGTTTGGATGACCGCCTCAGAGAACCCTTTGGCTCTCAAGAGCCACGCCGTTAAAGCCAGGCTGGCCAGGTCCGGATACAGACAGGGGCCCTGTACGTGGAGGTCTGGCCACTGAGGAAGTAGAAGAGGAGGCTCTGTTGACAGACCCTACAGGTCTGAGAACCAATGCCATCTGGGCCACACTGGAGCAACTAGAAGTAGAAATCCTCCTTGTTTGAACTTCCGCAGGACCCTGGGCAGGAGTGACACCGGAGGGAACACGAAGGGCAGCCAAAAGTTCCATGGAATTGCCAGTGTCCACGAACACTGCTTGAGGATCCCTGGTCCTTGATCTGAAGACTGGAACCTTGTGATTGTGTCGAGACGCCATCAGGTCTACGTCTGGTAGGCCCCACTTGTCCACTAGGAGTTTAAAGACTTCTGGATGAAGACTTCACTCTCCGGCGTGCATGTCCTGGCGACTGAGGAAGTCCACTTCCCAGTTTAGGACGCCCGGCATGAACACTTCCGATATTGCTAGCAGATGGCGTTCCACCCAACTAAGGATTTTTTACACTTCCATCATAGCCATGTGGCTTAGAGTGCCGCCTTGATGGCTTATGTATGCCACTGTAGTGGCATTGTCTGACCGTGCTTGAACCGGCCTGTTCTGTACCAGAGGCAGGGCTGGTCAATAAATTGAACACCGCCCGCAACACCAGGATCTTTATTGGGAGGAATGACTCCTCCTTGGTCCAGCGACCCTGAAAAAAGTGTTGCTCCAACACCGCATCCCATCCCCTCAGACTGGTGTACGATGTCAGCAGGACCCAGTCGGGAATCCAGAAGGGATGGCCCCTGCTCAATTGCTGGATCTGTAGCCACCAGGTCAGCGACAGACGAACCTCCGGAGTCAAAGTGATCATGTGAGATCTGATCCGATGAGGTAGGCCGTCCCACTTAGAAAGGATCAACCTCTGTAGTGGGTGAGAATGAAATTGAGCAAACTCTACCATGTCGAATGCCGACAACATTAGGCCAAGTACTTGCATCGCCAAGTGTATCGACACTCTGGGGCGACAAAGGAAGCATCTTATCCTGTCTTGAAGTCTCAGGACTTTTTCTGGAGACAGAAACAGTCGTTGACTGTGTGTGTCCAAGAGTGCCCCCAGGTGCACCATGCACTGAGCTGGGACCAGCAAGGATTTCTTCCAATTGATGAGACACCCGTGGGCTTGTAGGAAGCTAATAGTCAGTTGCAGATGACTGAGGAGGACATCGTGGGAGTTTGACAGAATAAGCAAATCATCCAGATACGGCAGCATTGACTCCCTGGTGACGGAGATGGGCCGTCATTATGGCCATGACCTTGGTGAAGATCCGAGGAGCCGTAGTCAGCCCAAAAGCAGAGACTGGAATTCACAGTGGAGGTTGCAAATAGCAAACAGCAGATGCTGCTCATGCAACATGGCAATAGGTATATGCAGGTACGCATCCAGTATATCCAGGGATACCATATAGTCTCCGGGTTCCATAGCCAGTATAACTGAGTGCAGTGTTTCCATATGGAACTTGGACACTCTCACAAACTAGTTCAGTGATTTGAGGTTGAGTATAGGCCAGAAAGACCCATTGGGTTTCGGAACTAGAAACTAGAGTAGTAACCTATGCCTCTCTGGGCCAGAGGAAAGGGCTCTACCACTCCTGTATTCAGGAGAGAACCCACAACCTTTTGAAAAGCTTGCGCGTTAAACTGATATGAAGGTAGAACCGTGGTGCAAAACTGGTGAGGCGGACGTCTCTTGAAGGAGACTGCATACCCGTGAGAGACAACTTCCAGCACCCATGCGTCTGAAGTGGTCATTAACCAGAGCTGGGTGAACAGCAGAAGTTGGCCTCCCGCCCTGGGATCCCCCAGGGGGAGGCACGCCCCGTCATACAGTAGGCTTGTCTTGTTTAGAAGCAGGCTGACAAGCCGTCCAGGACTGCTTTGCCTTGGGCTTAGTGGTTTTGGGAGCACGAGATTGTCTCGATATGCTTGACCTTTTGCTTTCCTCTGAGGCTGAAGGGAACGAAAAGTGGTACTTTAGCCTTCTGTGCAGAAGGATTAATATTTGGGAGAAAGGCAGTCTTAGCAGCCGCCAATTCAGACACAATTTTATTTAAGTCTTCCCCAAACAAAATGTCCCCCTTAAAGAGGAGTACCTCCAAGGTCCTTTTGGAGTCTAGGTCCACTTCCATGATCTCAACCACAGAATATGGCAAGCCAGGACAGACGTAGTCGACGCTTTGGCTGCCAACACACCAACCTCAGAGTACGACTCCTGAATGTAATAGGCGGCGGTGGTAATGTGAGACAGGTATTGTCTGGCACTGTCAGATATATCCTCGGGTAGCTCTTCCTTTAATGCCTGAGCCAATGCTTCAATTCCTTTTGCAGCCCAAGAGGCTGCAATAGTGGGTCTATGTACAGCACCTGTAAGGAAGTAAATATACACTGCTCAAAAAATTAAAGGGAACACTTAAACACAATGTAACTCCAAGTCAATCACACTTCTGTGAAATCAAACTGTCCACACTTAGGAAGCAACACTGATTGACAATCAATTTCACATGCTGTTGTGCAAATGGAATAGACAACAGGTGGAAATTATAGGCAATTAGCAAGACACCCCCAATAAAGGAGTTGTTCTGCAGGTGGTGACCACAGACCACTTCTCAGCTCCTATGCTTTCTGGCTTATGTTTTGGTCACTTTTCAAAGCTGGCGGTGCTTTCACTCTAGTGGTAGCATGAGACGGAGTCTACAACCCACACAAGTGGCTCAGGTAGTGCAGCTCATCCAGGATGGCACATCAATGCGAGCTGTGGCAAGAAGGTTTACTGTGTCTGTCAGCGTAGTGTCCAGAGCATGGAGGCGCTACCAGGAGACAGGCCAGTACATCAGGAGACGTGGAGGAGGACGTAGGAGGGCAACAACCCAGCAGCAGGACAGATACCTCTGCCTTTGTGCAAGGAGGAACAGGAGGAGCACTGCCAGAGCCCTACAAAATGACCTCCAGCAAGCCACAAATGTGCATGTGTCTACTCAAACGTTAAGAAACAGACTCCATGAGGGTGGTATGAGGGCCCGACGTCCACAGGTGGGGGTTGTGCTTACAGCCCAACACCATGCAGGACGTTTGGCATTTGCCAGAGAACACCAAGATTGGCAATTTTGCCACTGGCACCCTGTGCTCTTCACAGATGAAAGCAGGTTCTCACTGAGCACATGTGACAGACGTGACAGAGTCTGGAGACGCCAAGGAGAACATTCTGCAGCCTGCAACATCCTCCAGCATGACCGGTTTGGCAGTGGGTCAGTAATGGTGTGGGGTGGCATTTCTTTGAGTCAGTAATGGTGTGGGGTGGCATTTCTTTGGGGGGCCGCACAGCCCTCCATGTGCTCGCCAGAGGTAGCCTGACTGCCATTAGGTACCGAGATGAGATCCTCAGACCCCTTGTGAGACCATATGCTGGCGCGGTTGGCCCTGGGTTCCTACTAATGCAAGACAATGCTAGACCTCATGTGGCTGGAGTGTGTCAGCAGTTCCTGCAAGACGAAGGCATTGATGCTATGGACTGGCCCGCCCGTTCCGCAGACCTGAATCCAATTGAGCACATCTGGGACATCATGTCTCGCTCCATCCACCAACGCCACGTTGCACCACAGACTGTCCAGGAGTTGGCGGATGCTTTAGTCCAGGTCTGGGAGGAGATCCCTTAAGAGACCATCCGCCACCTCATCAGGAGCATGCCCAGGCGTTGTAGGGAGGTCATACAGGCACGTGGATGCCACACACACTACTGAGCCTCATTTTGACTTGTTTTAAGGACATTACATCAAAGTTGGATCAAACCCGTAGTGTGTTTTTCAACTTTAATTTTGAGTGTGACTCCAAATCCAGACCTCCATGGGTTAATAAATTTGATTTCCATTGATAATTTTTGTGTGATTTTGTTGTCAGCACATTCAACTATGTAAAGAACAAAGTATTTAATAAGAATATTTCATACATTCAGATCTAAGATGTGTTATTTTAGTGTTCCCTTTATTTTTTTGAGCAGTGTATTTCAGGCATCCCTTTACACGCTTATCTGTCGGTTCCTTCAGTGAAGTGACAGTGGTAAAAGGCAGAGCGGATGACACCACGAGGCAGGTGACATGAGAATCCACCGGTGGTGAATTTTCCCACTTGTTACATAACTCTGCAGGCAGAGGATAGCGAGCTAAGGCCTGTTTAGACAGAGGGAATTTCTTCCCTGGATTAGACCAGGGCTCCTTCCTGATGTCCACCAAATGGTCAGAATGGGTTAACAGATTTTTAACCACCTTCTGCCATTTAAAAATATCAGTTTTCTTAGCCACAGTAGTGAAATCCTCATCAGTGATTTGTAGGATTTGCTTAATAGCAACCACTAGGGCAGGGACATCAATTTGCAATGGAGAATCCTCGTCATAAACACTCGATTCAGTGTCTGAGAGGACAATATGCGCCCCCTCCTCTTCAGATTAAACATCTGAGAGATTTGAGGATTATGAGGAGGAAGCAGCCCGCTTAGATGACCCAGAGACACAGGAGTGACCTAGGGTGGATTTTTGCCCTGCAGTCCCAGAGACTAGCCGCAAGTATGCTTATAAGATGGTGCCCTGCGTCTCAGTCAGGGAGAGGGTGAGGCAGCTCCAGGGTGGGAAAATCTGCATTAGATGTTGCCCTGGACCGGGGAGCAGCTACAGGTCAAGCGCCAGCTCCCCTCACCCGACCTGCGCTCTATTGCCCTGGTGGTCTAGTGGGGTCCCTGCTCGGTGACCGTGTCCATGGCAGCGCCGCAACCCGTCTCCCTAGGTCGCGGATGGAAAGTGATTTAATGGCGGGTCCCGCCTGGGGGACCCTCTTACCCTCTCCCCGTAGCAGCCACGCGAACCAGAAGAGCGACCGTGTGCCCAAAGCCGGAAGCATCTCCGCCGCAAGTACCTGGGAACAGGCAGCGGGAGTATGCAACGCTGCTTGGGAGGTGACAGACCAGTTTTCAAGAAATTTTCAGTCAGAAAAAGCTTTTTCAGGGCTGCTCAGTGCAGCCCACCTGTTAAGTGACCTGCTGCTGCAGACACCAACTGAAACTGAGCTCACAGTGCCTGGAGGCGGGGTTATAGAGGAGGCCCCAATGCATCCTGGGACAGCCTAAAGCTTTAGCCTGTTGGTGCCTCTGGATCAAGATGCACTCTACACCCGATGTTTCCCTGTGGAAACCAATGTAACCTGCTGCAGAAAGCACTGGTAACTACCATCTGCAAGTTCCAAAACTCAGTTCCCACCAATACAACACCTTAACATACACATGCCACAAGACTTAACACATTTTTATGCTTTCTAGTGAAAAGGACATGAAAAAAGACACTTCTAAATGCATTATTATTCATTGGGAGAGGTGTACCAGAGATATTGTACTATGTTCTGACATTTTACATAAAAATAAGGACTTTTTAATGGTTATCACCTAGCCTGGAGGTGCAAATTAAAACCATTTTTTCTAACTGAATTGCAAAAAGTTGCACAACATAGTTCACAGCTAAATGAATCTGCTCCTTATTGTGATCATTTACAGTTGGTGCTGTAGATGACTTCTAAAAGGCATATTATTCTAACTACTGGAAGTGTAAACTATTGGCCCTTCTACAGGAGCCTATTCACCACTTCTGCAACTACTGGATTTACTGAGCAAGACACTTATTCCTAGTGTGCCTCCATTTTGTCTAAAAGTTAAATAAGTAACTTTTAATTCTTCATACTAAATTGTCCCCCCTTATATATAGCATATAACACACACTGTCCATCTCTCTTCAACACAAGTTGACTATGAAAGAGATGCAGGAAAATCAGTGCAATGCATGACTAGCAGGTCCTTCACTTCAGGTTATGTGGAGCAGTTTCCAAGTGGGGAAGGACCTGCACACATAAGCAATGTGGTGGGGCATGTTTATTTAACATTTTGGTTGCCTGCTGAAAGTCATTGAGCTGTTCGTAATGTATCTTCCTGTGAGCTCGGAAGCTCTAACAACATATATTAATGACATTTAAAAAAAATAGTAGCCTGAGCTCTCTCGCATCGTCCTTCCTACTCTCAACAGTATACTGTAGCGTGATAAGCGGTAACCACTACTGATAGTTTCTTTTACATTGTTGCAAGAAAGTTAAACACAGATAATTATTAGTGCAGCAAAAAAACTAATCATTTTAAATGTTGATATTAAACATAGGGGCATCTGAAACAATAACTGTCATATCATCATTGAAGGATATATACAGAGTACCTAACTCCCCTAATTGCACATTATAATAAACACACAAATGTAGATAATCACACACATGAATAGTTGGTTACTGATATTATACACACATATGGAGAGGAAGTCGCCCAACTCTGAGATGGCATATTGATGCAGTCTGGATAACTTCTTGAGATGGGGGACCTTCAAGGCTCTTCACTGCCTCTCTGACAAGTTTCTGGCACTCTCTCAATTCTTCCATTTGTGAGGTGACAATGTACTGAAGTCCTCTGCAATCCCGGAACCTAAATTATATATACAGTATGTTACATCCCAAACACAAAACAGATTGTTTGGTGAAGATGCTACAATCAGGATTTTTATAACTCACTGTAAACGCTTGCTTAGGGAAGTCCCAGAGTATACCAGTGCCCCCCAGATGAGAGGAAAGAGGAATCAGGATTTTCATATACTCACCATAAAAAACATTCCTCGTACTCCATTCAGGGGACAGTGAGTTCCCTCCCCATTGGGTGTGTTTCTTGTATAATCGTAGTTTCTCTATATAGCTTACTTTAAAAAAAACCCTGAAGGTCCAGTGAAAATGGGAGTACCAGCTACTGAGTCTAACCCTTCTAACCCAGACTAGTGTCCTCCAGAAAAGACAAAAGTTTTTAATATTTCTCCAGTCAACTTGTGAGTAGCAGCTATTTTCTTTCAGCAAATACCGGACTTGATTTTTGCAACGTGAAATCTGCTCCAAAATGCTATATAAATAAGTCAAATCATTTTTTTGTATCTCATAAGGAGGATTTCCAATTGCTAGTTATTGCACTATTAGAGCTACTGTCGATACTAATAAGTTGGCCCACCCTTTATATTGTTAATACCAGATAAGTTCCCGTGAATAGAATGATGAGAAAGTAGAACCTAAAACTGTGCTTCACTGGGTCGACCCTAACTAGGTCGACAATCACTAGGTTGACCACTATTGGTCGACAGTGAGTATGTTGATACCTGAAATAGGACGACATGGTCATGAGGTTGACATGGAAAAGGTCGACGTGGATAAAGGTAGACATAAGTGTTAAAAAAAAATGTGGGTGTCGCTTTCATCGTAAAGTGACCGGGAACCCCAATTAGTGCACTGCTTCGCTCGCTATGCTTCGGGCAAGCTGCCTCTCTCCGCTACCGCTGCACTCGGCACAGGTTATTATTCCCAATCGTAGTCCACGTGGATGGTAAAGTAAGAAAAAGTTTTATGAAATGGAGAATTTTTTTTTTAAACTATTTCAGATGGATTAAATTTGCACCACAACATACAAAGTTAAATATTTCTGCTTCTCATCACTTAGCATTCCCACGTACTATAGGCCTCCAACTTCTAGACATTTCAGTCACCATAAAGTCTGGGTTAGAACTTTGCCTTCATCTTGACTTTCGGATTCGCAGGTGGACTACACCATCATTAATATACGGTATCTTCAGATGGGACGCCTTTGCAGCAGGCACTGGAACAGGACTCATCATATGAGGATGATTTTCTCTTCCCAGACTTCCCAAGAGCCTACAAGCTTCTGCCAGGAGATGCTCATAACCGATGAATTAAAGGAACGTATGCTTGCTTAAAAGCAATATTTTTGGGATACCTAAAAAAAAAATTCTAAAAACTTTCTTCTATTCAGGTCTAATCATCATGGTACAGGAACAGAAACAACTCGATAGGCATATTCCCCTTTCATTGGTGTCAGATCCCCTGGTTCTCTCCTTATCACCTATGGTGTTGTGTGTCCTGCTTGTTCGTGTCTCACCGAGTGGTCTTAAACATTAGTGGTTGCCTCTTAGTCTCTTGCTTCCAATGGAATGTTTTACAGGTCATTGTATTAATAACTCTTTAATAGATAGCCTTTTACAGACCACTGGAAGCATTCCATCCTTACTTGTCTGCCATGGACAGCTTGTTCACTTGATGTTTATAGTTGGTGGTTATTTCATTTTGGACACGCTGGACAAGATCTTCATCATTTGCAGTTTGGACTGCACACTGGATTACATCAATCCACCAGGGAGACGAGAAATGAATCTGCAAAGGTTTAACAGTATCAACATGGAGGAACTCAAAAATCACAACATTGAGAAACAGTTAACTTTGCTTTTCCTGTACATAGGAAATTTACTAGGCGTGGATCAATGCCTGCCCACCTGACTGAGAATATTGGATCACTCCACGGGAGAAAACTATGACTTTTTTTTACTGCAAGGAACTATATGTTTGGAAGCGCAGATGAAGAAGGTTATGAGATACACACTAGACGATATGTCATCCAATCCCATGGATCAGAGCAAAAATAAGATTTTACTCACCGGTAAATCTATTTCTCGTAGTCCGTAGTGGATGCTGGGAACTCCGAAAGGACCATGGGGAATAGCGGGCTCCGAAGGAGGCTGGGCACTCTAGAAAGATTTATGACTACCTGGTGTGCACTGGCTCCTCCCACTATGACCCTCCTCCAAGCCTCAGTTAGGACACTGTGCCCGGACGAGCTGGCATAATAAGGAAGGATTTTGAATCCCGGGTAAGACTCATACCAGCTACACCAATCACACCGTACAACTCGTGATACTATATCCAGTTTGACAGTATGAAAACAATTGAGCCTCTCAACAGATAGCTCAACAATAACCCTTTAGTTAGCAATAACTATTTACAAGTATTGCAGACAATCCGCACTTGGGATGGGCGCCCAGCATCCACTACGGACTACGAGAAATAGATTTACCGGTGAGTAAAATCTTATTTTCTCTGACGTCCTAGTGGATGCTGGGAACTCCGAAAGGACCATGGGGATTATACCAAAGCTCCCAAACGGGCGGGAGAGTGCGGATGACTCTGCAGCACCAAATGAGAGAACTCAAGGTCCTCCTCAGCCAGGGTATCAAATTTGTAGAATTTTGCAAACGTGTTTGCCCCTGACCAAGTAACAGCTCGGCAAAGTTGTAAAGCCGAGACCCCTCGGGCAGCCGCCCAAGATGAGCCCACCTTCCCTGTGGAATGGGCTTTCACTGATTTAGGATGCGGCAGTCCAGCCGCAGAATGCGCCTGCTGAATCGTGTCACAGATCCAGCGAGCGATAGTCTGCTTAGAAGCAGGAGCACCCAGCCTGTTGGGTGCATACAGGATAAATAGCGAGTCAATTTTCTTGACTCTAGCCGTCATGGAAACATAATTTTTCAAGGCCCTGACTACGTCCAGTAACTTGGAATCCTCCAAGTCCCTAGTAGCCGCAGGCACCACAATAGGATGGTTCAAGTGAAAAACTGATACCACCTTAGGGAGAAACTGGGGACGAGTCCTCAATTCTGCCCTATCCATATGGAAAATCAGATAAGGACTTTTATATGACAAAGACGCCAATTCTGATACACGCCTGGCCGAAGCCAAGGCCAATAACATGACCACTTTTCGCGTGAGATATTTTAGATCCACGGTTTTTAGTGGTTCAAACCAATGTGATTTTAAGAAACTCAACACCACGTTGAGATCCCAAGGTGCCACTGGAGGCACAACCGGGGGCTGAATATGCAGCACTCCTTTTACAATGTCTGAACTTCAGGTACTGAAGCTAATTCTTTCTGGAAGAAAATCGACAGAGCCGAGATCTGTATCTTAATGGAGCCTAATTTTAGGCCCATAGACACTCCTGCTTGTAGGAAATGCAGAAATCGACCTAGTTGAAATTCCTCTGTTGGGGCCTTTTGTGGCCTCACACCAAGCAACATATTTCCGCCATATGCGGAGATAATGTTTTGCAGTTACATCTTTCCTGGCTTGAATCAGCGTAGGAATGACTTCCTCCGGAATGCCCTTTTCCTTTAGGATCCGGCGTTCAACCGCCATGCCATCAAAACGTAGCCGCGGTAAGTCTTGGAACAGACAGGGCCCCTGCTGCAGCAGGTCCTGTCTGAGCGGCAGAGGCCATGGGTCCTCTGATATAATTTCTTGAAGTTCTGGGTACCAGGCTCTTCTTGGCCAATCTGGAACCACGAGTATCGTTCTTACTCCTCGCCTTCTTATTATTCTCAGTACCTTTGGTATGAGAGGCAGAGGGGGGAACACATAAACCGACTGGTACACCCACGGTGTTACCAGAGCGTCCACAGCTATCGCCTGAAGGTCCCTTGACCTGGCGCAATATCTTTTATAGCTTTTTGTTGAGGCGGGACGCCTTCATGTCCACCTGTGGCCTTTCCCAATGGTGTACAATCCTTTGGAAGACTTCTGGATGAAGTCCCCACTCTCTCGGGTGGAAGTCTGCTGAGAAGATCTGCTTCCCAGTTGTCCACTCCGGGAATGAACACTGCTGACAGTGCTAACACATGATTTTCCGCCCATCGGAGAATCCTTGTGGCTTCTGCCCTCGCCATCCTGCTTCTTGTGCCGCCCTGTTGGTTTACATGGGCGACTGCCGTGATGTTGTCTGATTGGATCAGGACCGGCCGGTTTTGAAGCAGAGGCCTTGCCTGACTCAGGGCATTGTAAATGGCCCTCAGTTCCAGAATATTTATGTAGGGAAGTCACCTGACTTGACCAAAGTCCCTGGAAGCTTCTTCCCTGTGTGACTGCCCCCCCAGCCTCAAAGGCTGGCATCCATGGTCACTAGGACATAGTCCTGTATGTCGAACCTGCGGCCCTCTTGAAGATGGGCACTCTGCAGCCACTACAGTAGAGATACCCTGGTCCCTGGAGACAGGGTTATCAGCCGATGCATCTGAAGATGTGATCCGGACCACTTGTCTAACAGGTCCCCCTGAAAAGTTCTTGCATGGAACCTGCCGAATGGGATTGCTTCGTAGGAAGCTATCATTTTTCCCAGGACTCGCGTGCAATGATGCACCGATAACTGTTTTGGCTTCAGGAGGTCTCTGACTAGAGATGACAGCTCCTTGGCTTTCTCCTCCGGGAGAAACACTTATTTCTGGTCTGTGTCCAGAACCATCCCCAGGAACAGTAGACGTGTCGTAGGAAACAGCTGTGTCTTTGGACTGTTTACAATCCAACCGTGCTGTTGTAGCACTTTCCAAAATAGTGCTACCCCGACTAGCAACTGCTCCTTGGACCTCGCCCTTATAAGGAGATTGTCCAAGTACGGGATCATTAAAAACTCCCCTTTTTCGAAGGAGTATCATCATTCCGGCCATTACCTTGGTAACACCCTCGGTGCCATGTACAGTCCAAACGGCAGAGTCTGGACTTGGTAATGGTAATCCTGTACCACAAATCTGAGGTACTCCTGGCGAGGATAGTAAATGGGGACATGCAGGTAAGCATCCTTGATGTCCCGGGATACCATGTAATCCCCCTCGTCCAGGCTTGCAATAACCGCCCTGAGCGATTCCATCTTGAACTTGAATTTTTTTATGTATGTGTTCAAGGATTTTAAATATAAAAAAGGGTCACACCGAACCATGCGGTTTCGGTACCCCAAACCGTGTGGAATAGTAACCCCGTCCTTGTTGAAGTAGGGGCACCTTAAGTATTACCCGCTGGGAATACAGCTTATTAATTGCCTCTAGCACAGCCTCCCTGCCTGAGGGAGTTGTCGGCAAGGCATATTTGAGGAAACGGCGGGGGGAAGACATCTCGAATTCCAGCTTGTACCCCTGAAATACTACTTGAATGAAACAGGGATCCACCTGTGAGCGAGCCCACTGATCGCTGAAATTTTTGAGACGGCCCCCCACCGTACCTGGCTACACCTGTGGAGCCCCCGCGTCATGCTGTGGACTCAGAGGAAGCGAGAGAAGAATTATGATTCTGGGAACAGGCTGACTGGTGCAGCTTTTTCCCTCTTCCCTTGTCTCTGTACAGAAAGGAAGCGCCTTTGACTCGCTTGCTTTTCTGAAGCCGAAAGGACTGTACCTGATAATACAGTGCTTTCTTAGTCTGTGAGGAAAACTGAGGTAAAAATATTTCTTCCCAGCTGTTGCTGCGGATACGAGGTCCCAGAGACCATCCCCAAATAATTCCTCACCCTTATAAGGCAGAATCTCTATGCGCCTTTTAAAGTCAGCATCACCTGTCCAGTGACAGGTCTCTAATACCCTCCTGACAGAATGGACATTACATTCATTTTGGATGCCAGCCGGCAAAATATCCCTCTGTGCATCCCTCATATATAAGACGACGTCTTTAATATGTTCTCATGTTAGCAAACTAGTATGTTTGACAGGGTCACCGACCACGCTGCAGCAGCACGCTCTGCAGGTTTCAGTCTAGTACCTGAGTGTGTAAATACAGACTTCAGGATAGCCTCCTGCTTTTTATCAACAGGTACCTTCAAAGTGGCCGTTCCTAAAACGGCAGTGCCACCTATTTTGACAACCGTGTGAGCGCCTTATCCACCCTAGGGGATATCTCCCAGCGTAACTTATCCTCTGGCGGGAAAAGGTACGCCATCAGTAACTTTTTAGAAATTACCAGTTTCTTATCAGGGGGAACCCACGCTTTTCACACACTTCATTCATTCATCTGATGGGGGAACAAAACACTGCCTGCTTTTTCTCCCCAAACATAAAAACCCATTTTTAGAGGTTAATGTCAGAAATGTGTAACACATTTTTTATTGCCGGGATCAAGTCACGGATGTTCCTAGTGGATTGTGTATATGTCTCAACCTTGTCGACACTGGAGTCAGACTCCGTGTCGACATCTGTGTCTGCCATCTGAATGAGCGGGCGTTTTTGAGCCCCTGATGGCCTTTGAGACGCCTGGGCAGGCGCGGGCTAAGAAGCCGGCTGTCCCACAGCTGTTACGTCATCCACCCTTTTATGTAAGGAGTTGACACTGTACGTTAATACCTTTCACCTAACCATCCACTCTGGTGTCGGCCCCACAGGGGGCGACATCACATTTATCGGCATCTGCTCCGTCACTATATAAGCCTCCTCCTCAAACATGTCGACACAGCTGTACCGACACACCGCACACACACAGGGAATGCTCTGACTGAGGACAGGACCCCACAAAGCCCTTTGGGGAGACAGAGAGAGAGTATGCCAGCACACACCAGAGCGCTATATAATGTGGGGATTAACACTATAACTGAGTGAATTTTCCCCCATAGCTGCTTGTATATACAATATTGCGCCTAAATTTAGTGCCCCCCTCTCTTTTTAACCCTTTGAGCCTGAAAACTACAGGGGAGAGCCTGGGGAGCTTTCTTCCAGCTGCACTGTGAAGAGAAAATGGCGCCAGTGTGTCTGAGGGAGATAGCTCCGCCCCTTTTCCGCGGCCTATTCTCCCGCTTTTTTCTGGATTCTGGCAGGGGTATTTACCACATATATAGCCTCTGGGGCTATATATTGTGGTATTTTTGCCAGCCAAGGTGTTTTTATTGCTGCTCAGGGCGCCCCCCCCAAGCGCCCTGCACCCTCAGTGACCGGAGTGTGAAGTGTGTATGAGGAGCAATGGCGCACAGCTGCAGTGCTGTGCGCTACCTTGGTGAAGACTGATGTCTTCTGCCGCCGATTTTCCGGACCTCTTCTTGCTTCTGGCTCTGTAAGGGGGACGGCGGCGCGGCTCCGGGACCGAACACCAAGGACTGGGAATGCGGTCGATCCCTCTGGAGCTAATGGTGTCCAGTAGCCTAAGAAGCCCAATCCGGCTGCAAGCAGGCGAGTTCGCTTCTTCTCCCCTTAGTCCCTCGCTGCAGTGAGCCTGTTGCCAGCAGGTCTCACTGAAAATAAAAAACCTAAATCTATACTTTCTTTCTAAGGGCTCAGGAGAGCCCCTAGTGTGCATCCAACCTCGGCCGGGCACAAGATCTAACTGAGGCTTGGAGGAGGGTCATAGTGGGAGGAGCCAGTGCACACCAGGTAGTCATAAATCTTTCTAGAGTGCCCAGCCTCCTTCGGAGCCCGCTATTCCCCATGGTCCTTTCGGAGTTCCCAGCATCCACTAGGACGTCAGAGAAATACTGGGTACATCGTCTAGCGTGTACCCATGATATGTGACCTCCCGCGGGTCTCTAGACTGGATATTATTAGGTTACAACATTAAGTAAATCAAGCTACAGCAATGGAAGATATCTCCCTAGGCAAGTATAGGCATAGTTTACGCAATATAAGTGGAGAAAAACTATTTTCTTTACCTACCTGAAATGAAGTCACTCTCTTAATATTTATTTATTATCAGTTACATATATATGTACAGTAGCTTGCACATATTCCGCAGAGCTTTACAGAGAATACTTGGTCATTCATATCGGTCCTATCTTAATTACCTTTCTTTGTAGTTCACGAATATTCTGCAGTACTGGCTGCATAGCTTGGTGAGCTTCCGACACCTCTGCATTTGATTTCACCATATAGTGTTCTTTAAGCTGTTTTATCTGAAACAACAAAAAAAAAAAAAAAAAATCTTGTAGTACAGGTATTTGGCAAATTTTCTTTTTTATTCACTGTAAAATGTCTTCATCAGAGTCTGTCTTGGGGACGCTATGTCATTACTTTTGTGTTAGAGTGTTGGCTATGGAGTTTGGAACTAAAATAGTTAAAAACTAAACTCCTCCTCCTTCTAACCCCTCCCACCCCCAGCAACATTTCAGTCTTTATTAAGCAAAGTTACATGGAGGAAGTAAAGAACTATAAATCTATATCCAACAAACAATGCCAAATGGCAAAAACGACGAAGAAGAAAACAAGACAAGTTGGGGGGATCGCAGCGTCCCCCAGATGGACTCAGAGGAAAAATCCAATTTCCTCTTTCATCCATCTGGGGGACAGTGGACCTCTGGAAATTCCCAAAGCAAGATAAACAGACCAACCATGCCACACATAAAATCTTTCGCCCAAAACTGGTATTCCCCAAACCAAAAGTATGGCAGTTGTAAAATTGTAAAAGTGGGCACTGATGACCAGGTCACCGATATGTACAGCTGTTCCACCAAGGTGCCATGGCAAAGCACCCAAGTAGCCCTAATAGCACAAGTCTATTGAGCCCGGAGAGAAGTTGGAACAGGCATATCAGAGCACAAAATAGGCCTGACGGATGGTAGAGATGGCCCATCAAGCAATATTACTCTCAGAAGCTGACAGCCTCGCTTGGGGGCATCAAGCAATACCAACAAGGAGTCCGCATGCCGAACCTCTGTACGGGCTAGATAAATCCGTAAAGCACAGACAACATTCCAGAGCCCCAGAGAGAAAGATCCGGCTGATGAAGACTTCTGCAGAAAGGCTGGAAGGATAATGTCCTGGTTGAGATGGAATGTGGACACGACCATAGGCAGGAAAGAAGGTATAGTCTGTAGCATCTCCCTATCCGAATGGAAAATGATCAGGGGAGGTTTGCATCACAGGACACCTAATTTAGAAACCAGTTTAGCAGATGCAATGGGCAGAAGGCACACAAACGGCAAAGTGAGGTAGCTCAATTCACAGATTCAAGATGCTCAAAAAGCACCTTTTGGAGAGCCTCCAATGCTAAACTTAAATCCCAAAGAGAGATAGGCGGTATGAATGGTGTCTGGATACAAAGGACACCCTGATGAAAAGACGTAACCTTTGGAATGATAGCCTACCACCTTTGGAACAGGTCAAAGTTACAAAGAAAAAGAGAGACTCTGTGTTGGGGCACGCTTGAAAATAAAACTTAACTTTTAATTAGAATCTAAGTAAAATTATGGTAAACAGATAAACACACATATATATATATATTTATGACACTATAGGAAAAGGCCATAGAATTGTTATAGCCTTTCTCCACTTGTGTTCTTTGTTAAGAGAAATGATTCTCACTCAAGAGATAATTAGGAGTAAACAATCTCAATTGATATGACTATTAAAGGTGACAGTGACACCTGGGGTGAAAATATTAGAAATTAAATTTCAGCATAACAGGGTAGTAAATTCGTTAGCCTGTGGTACATAGGCATTAGATATAATAAAAATTTGACTAAGACTTTAGTCCATATGTTAATGCCTATTATGGTGATGTGTCCTGGTAAAGGTTAATCTGCTATTTTAAAATTTATGACGACCAAGTGCAGTGAATGAGAAAACAATAACTTTTTGGATATAAAGAATAATCAGAAAAAATTAATTGAATAAGAAGAGAGGAATATAGGTAAGAAATCGGTATTGGTCAAAGGTTGCTCCAACACCTCTGCTTTTCACATGAATACAGAGGTATTTATTACTACACCTGATATTCCCTAGCAGTCTCCCATCTAGGTACTGATCAGGCTGTTCACTGATTAGCTTCCAAGATCAGGCGAGGTTGGGCGTAGCCAGTGAAATATGGCAGTAATATCACATAGATTGTGAGTGCAATGGTGTATGGTTATTGGCATATACCAGAAGGAGTACTTCTGCTGTCCATTATTGTGCACAGTCTCTCTGTTGCTTTTGCATTGCAGAGTAGTTGTATACTGGCATCAGGATGAGAAAGTACTGAAAAAATAGAATCTAGGAAACATATAGGTTCAGAGCCCGTCTTCTGCTGTCCACTGTCATATATAAATCTTATATAGCGGACATTGGATGAGAGAGGTGGGTTGTCTGGGCCTAATGAATATAAGTGTGAAATTACACAGATATCTTAAGTCCTAACAACAGGAATTTAAGAAAAAGAAGGAAGAATTTGTCGCTTATTCGCGGTGGCTTTAGGGTGCAGTGAAGATGAATCGAGGTCAGATATTAAAGATATCCCATAAGCATACGTAATCAATATAATTTAAATTTCACTGCTTGAAAATATGAAAATTAAAAGTGGAAAACATTTTAGGAGCGTTAGACATTTAACATTATAAAAATTATTAATAAATAGCAGATTAAACAAATCTTAAACAATTAAATGACAAAAAAATTTTTTTTTTGTCATAGATATACGATACCAGGAGGTGAGTGGGCTGAGCCGTGCACTGCTCAGCACCACTAAACACAGACGGCCATTTCACCGGAAGGTGGCTTGTTCACTGTGTGAGGAAGTGGTGGAAGACAGTCTATTTAAGGCAAAAATGGGGGTGGTCTAGATACAAGGACCAAGCATAGGGAGGAGGAAGAAGTGAGTAATATGATGTCAATGAACATCCTGCGCATCACTTCCGGTCTCAAAATCCGGAAGTAAGGTTTATGCATATTAACTAAAGAATAAGTATCTGGTTAAATGGGGATTAAAGTTTTAAATACATAGGGAAAAGTTTTATAGAAAACGAGGATGTTGGGGCCAAGATCGGAGCAATAACTCCGTGACCGGAAGTCCATTGATCACCGGACTTCTCGGGGGTGCGTCACTGGACATTGACGCGCCACTTCCGGTTTCGAAGGCCGGAAGTCTAATAGAGCCGTCCCTTATGAATTTTATGTGCGGCTGGATAATAGATCATATAGGGCTGGGAATGGTTGTGTGGACTTAGAGGGGGGTGTGGGAATGCACAATAAGTAGTCCTGATAACAGGATCGTAATCGGAGTGAAAACTCCGTGGCCGGAAGTGACGTATGAGCATTCTCATACAGGCTATACTTGTCTGCATCACTTCCTGTTTTGAAAGAAGCAGACAATAGTGTGTGCAACCTGAATCAACATATTTGGTTAACGCATATTAACCACAAAGTCTGTGTGTGGTTAGCTGGGGATTCAAGTTTTGAATACAATTAGATAGGGAAAGTTTTATTAAAACGAGGATGCTGGGGCCAAGATCGGAGCATCAGCTCCGTGACCGGAAGTCCTTGAATCACCAGACTTCTTAGGGATGCGTCAATGGGCATTGACGCGTAACTTCCAGTTTCGAAGGCCGGAAGTTTAGCGGGGCCGTCATCTATGAATTTTGTGTGCGGCTAAGTTAGGGATCATATAATGCTGGGAATAATTAGGTAGACTTAGAGGGGGGTGTGGGAATACACAATAAGTGGTCCTGATAACCGGGTCACAGTCGGAGTGGAAGCTCCGTGGCCGGAAGTGACGTCGGAGCATCCTTATACTGGCAATATCTGTCTGCGTCACGTCCTGTTTTGAAAGAAACAGGAAATACTGTGTGCAACCTGAATACAGGTTTGGAAAATGACCAAGCGATAGTGTTTATGTTAGGTTGGTTGCTAGGTAACCATAAAATAGGTAAAATAATGATATTAAGGCTGAAATAAAGATTAGCGTAAAATACTTTGGTTATACATTGTAAATCTATCATTGTGAGTGGCTAATTCAGGAGGAAAGAGAGGGGGAGAAAAATAGATAATTTTCTAAGTAAGTAAACTACTAATTTAATGGTAAAAGAGAATTATATTATTATATATAGAGAATATACAAGTTTTTTTATTATATGATGATAGGGTTGCAGCCGAATAATATTTGGTTCAATGAAATTGCATTTTAAATTCTTTAGAAACAAAGAAAAGGGAAGGGACAAAGTATAGAAAAAAGGGGGGGCTGAGTGCATCTCAGTATGAGGAGTTCCGTTATTTTATTAAGATTACTAAGTGCCTATGTGATGAGTGGAGGTAAGAACCGTGTAGGTGCGGAAAGAATCGTGTATGATTATAAACGGTATGCCATGTTAACGGATTTTAATAAAGGAGGGAATATGAATAAGAAGAATGTTGGTGAGAAGGTGTGGAAATTATAGATTAATATTAGGGGAGAGTGTTTTGTGGGTTTATGTAAGGGTTGTAATGGCTTGTGTGAGTGTGAGGGAGCAGGTGGAAGAGATGGGTGGGCAAATGAGGTGAATGGAGACGGATGAAGAAGAGGGGAAGGGAAAAGGAGGGGGGGCAGGGAATGGAGAAAAATTAGGAAGGAGGGGGGGGAGGGGTTTGGGGGGGATAAGGTTTATGGAACCAAAATGTGGATATACTGAAAGACATCAAATAAAAACTCCATAATTGATGTATTCATTCATGCCTTTAGGTGCGAGGCAATTTAGTTTGAATGTCCATTCAGATTCATGTTTGAGCAGTTCTTGCATCAAGTCTCCTCCACGTATTCCTAAGCTCACTCTTTCCAGGCCAAAGGCTTTAAGTTCTTTGGGGTTGGCCTGATGATGGTTGAGAAAATGGCGTGCCACTGACGTTAATTTTTTCATTTTTTGAATATCGGATGATGCATTTCTCACAGAGCCTATGTGTTCCAAAATGCGTTGTTTTAGGGCTCTTGTAGTGATGCCCACATATTTCATGTCACAACTACATGATATGCAGTATACAACCCCAACTGCATTGCAGTTGATAAATTGGTTGATTGGTTTTTCTTCTCCATATCGATCAGTAACAGAAGATGTCTTGACCATGTGTGGGCATGCTTTACAATTTCCACATGGGAAGGAGCCCTTGACGGTTGGTTGTTTTTTGGGATTCTTGGTAAAGTGACTACTAGTGAGTTTGTCTTTAAGGTTTCTGGACCTTCTCCAACTCATGGAAGGTTTTTGTCCTATGGTCTCTGCTAGGTCATTGTCTAGAAGTAAGACTGGCCAGTGTCTGTTGATTGATTCCTGTATCTCCCTCCACTCTCTGCAGAAAGTGCCCACAAATCTGAGCTTGTTATCTTGTTCCAAAGATTTGTGGGTTGCTGTATGTGGAAAGATCAGTGTGTCCCTCGGTATCTGGCTGGTGTGCCATTTGGCTTTTTTAATAGACCTGTGACTGTAGCCACGTTCTCGTAATCTTGTTGTTAATTCCATGCTTTTCTGCTGAAAGATTGAAGAATCTGAGCAGTTCCTTTTCAAGCGTAAGTACTCACCCTTAGGGATATTTTCCACTGTCGGGGGGAAATGCGCGCTAGTTTGATGTAAGAGACTATTTGTGGATGTTTCTTTGCGATACAGTTTGGTTTCTATCTGGCCATTGGGTGCTCTGGAGATCAGAAGGTCTAAGAAGCATACTGAGTCCTTGCTAATGTGGTGTGTAAGTTTGAGATTGTTCTCATTGGTATTTAGTTCCTCAATGAATGTTAGTAATAATTTTCTGTCACCTTCCCATATCAGGATAATGTCATCGATGTAGCGCCACCACGCAACTACATGCCGAGTGTACTTCTCATTATTTGGATGCATCACAATTTCCCTCTCCCACCAACCTAGGTACAGGTTTGCATATGTTGGTGCACAGGCCGCACCCATCGCTGTGCCGCGAGTTTGAAGGTAGAACCTGTCGTTAAATGTGAAATAGTTCCTCGTTAGTATGAATTCCAGTAGTTCAATTAGCAGGTCATGGAAATCATTATTGTCGGCCATTTCAAGAAAGTATCTTACTGCTTTTATGCCGATGTGATGTTTAATACTGGTGTAGAGCGATTCCACATCAAGTGTAACCAGCAGGTGGTTGTCATCGAGTTGGACATCATGTAATTTTTGAAGTACGTCTGTTGTGTCCCGCAAATACGAGGGCAGATTTAACACATGTTGTCCTAGGTGCAGATCCAAAAAGGTACTTGGTTTTTCCAGAATTCCACCTTGTCCCGATACAATTGGTCGTCCTGGTGGTACAGAAATGTTTTTATGAACCTTCGGTAGAAGGTATAGTGTGGGTGTTTTTGGTTTTATGGTCGTTAAGTACTCTGTTTCCTCCTTGGTTAGAGTACCTTGAGAATATGCCCGATCTAAAATCCTATTGAGGGCGATCCTAAAGTTGTCTGTTGGATCGAACGTTATTTGTTTGTAACACTGTGTATCCCCCAGTTGTCTCATTGCTTCAATAATATACATTGATTTAGGCCAAAGAACGATGTTGTCCCCCTTGTCAGAGGGCTTGATCACTATATCAGTCCAAGATTGTATTTCTCGCAAGGTTCTTCTTTTGACTTTGCTCAGATTGTCACCATAAAATGGTTTGGATTTGGACTTAGTATAGATTTTATCTAGGTCACGAGCTACTAATTCTTGAAATACTCTGGTTTCAGGTGAAATATGTTCAGGAGGAAAAAAGGTTGATTTTTCTTACATTGAGATCTTGTAGGTATATCCTTAGTATCAAATTCGCCAGTTTGAAGTTCCTCAAGTGCTGCTAGGGCCTCTATTTCTTCTGTGGTGAGTGATTCATCTGTTAAATTGTGTTCTGTGTCGATTGTCCGCAATGATTCCTGACGTATTGAAAATAATTTTCTGAGAAGTAGTTTCCGCCCAAAAAGTTTTAGATCCTTTTCTCAGTGAAAACGATTAAGTGGTTGTGTAGGCGAGAAGGATAAGCCTTTAGATAAGAGGGTGATATGGTCATCAGTGAGGGTTTTGTCTGAGAGATTGATAACTCTGAGATTAGCCTCCTGTGTTACTTCCTCTTGTTGTTTCTGACTGGGTATCTGGGTTCCCAGTTGATTTGTTCTCGTTGGTTTCTTGCTCCCTCTCCTCGTCTTCCTCTTTGTCGAAATCTTGGTCTTCCTCCCCTCCTGTCTGATCCTAAAAAATGAGTCGATGCATAGTTGGTGGAGTCGTCCCTGTAGTTATAAGTTTCTCCTTCCGTATTGCCAGGGTCAGAGTATTCTTCTCCCCCTGATGATTCTGCCTCAGAGGAAGTATATCTGTCTTGAGACTGCGTGTAATCTCTGCGTGTGGGTGTTTTACTCCAGCGGAATATGTTGCCTGTCTTGAAGTCCCTCATGTCTCTGGCAAATTTGCTTTTCTTTCTTTCAATTATTTTTTGTTCGTAGGGTTCCAGTTCTTTCTTGATTTTTTCAAAAATTTGTTGGAATTTGGTGTTGGTTTCCCATTCTTCAAGGCTTTTCCCTAGGTCTTCTATTTCTTTTTCACATGCATTGAGCACTAAATGATTGTGCTTAATTAAGATAGCCATGAGGTCTTGGGAGCATTTCAAAAGTACTCCTTCCCATTCTGTAGTTAGACTGTCCGTGGTTAGTTGAAAGGTCGGGAAGATTTTGTGTCTCAGACCTCTTGGTTTAATTTTGTTTTTTGCGTAACTTTCCAAGGTTTTAACATCCCATGCAGAGCGCATCCTCTTCTGCAGACAAGATCTTAGTTTGTTAAGTTCCGAGTCCCACCCAGGGTTGCCTGAAGGCAGATCTGTTCCACTATTGAAGATGTCTTCCACACTTTGTAATGAAACATGTCTACTACTCAGTTCATTGTGAAGGCTAAAAGATGCCATGTTGGAACTAAGAGTAGATAGCTAATTATGTAACCAATATACGTTCCTGTATAGGTGTGTGTGATAAATGAGTGTACTGCAACAATAATAAGCCAATAATCGGCTTAATGGGACATAGATGTCCTGTCCGTGCTGGAACCTGAAGCTGAAGATTCAATCAGCACCTTTGGAACAGGATAGAAAGGGACAAAACCTGCTCTTTGAGAGATGAAAGGTGAAGGCCTTTAGTTAAACCATCCTGGACAAAGGATAAGAGGTGTGCAAGTGAAAGACAGCACCCAACAGATGCCAACATTCACACCAGGAGATGTATGCCTTCCAAACTCGATAAAAATTGGAAATCACCAGTTTGCAAGCTTGAACCATGGTCTTAACCACCGGCCAGAAGCCCCACACCTTCAAGATCCGTGCCTCAAGAACCATGTTATCAAAGCCAGCCAAGGCAAATTGTGGTTAGTATTACAGTCTTACAGCACTGAGGTCATGGGTTTGATTCTCACTGTGGCCCTAACTGTGTGGAGTTTGTATATTCTCTCTGTTCTTGTGTGGGTTTCCTCTGGGTACTCCAGTTTCCTACCACAATACAAACATATACTGGTAGGTTGAGTGGCTTCCCAAAAAAAAATAGTGTGTAAGTGTGTGTATGTACATGGGCCGACTAGATGGGCCAAGTGGTTCTTACCTACCATCAACTTCTATGTTTCTATGTGGTGCAGACATAGCCCTTGATGAAGGAAGTCTGGCCAAAGAGGTAGACGGTAAGGAGTCTCTGCCAACATGTCTTGAACTAGAGTATACCACTGCCGAGGCCAGTCTGGAGCAGTCAGAATGACTGGCAGAGCCTCTTGCTGAATGACCATGGGTAGAAAGGACAGAGGAGAAAATAGATACTCCAGGTGAAAACACCAATGATCCATCATGGCATCCACAAAGACAGCTTGAGGGTCTATTGATCGAGCATCGCAGTGAGGATTTTTTCTGTGCACGTGGGAGGCCAGGAGAGCTACATTGGACCTTCCCCACATGGCCACGAGCTCCAGAAGTACCTCCAGATAAAGTTCCCATTCTCCTGGGTGAACTGTGTGGCTGCTAAGGATATCCACCTCACAGTTCCACTCCAAAATGTAATTGGCCAATATGGCGGAAATTCAAATATACGCCCAATGAAGAATGTAGGACAACTCCTTCATGGCCTGACAGCCATCCTGTTGGCATAGGCCACAGTTGTGGCACTGTCAGACTGGATGTGAACAGGATGGCCCTGAAAAAGAGACTGCAGAGCCCGAGTCAAAGTATTCTGGATCGCCTTCAATTTCAGGATGTTGATGGTAAGAGCAGATTTCATGGTGGAAATGCCCATCCTGAATGACTGACCCCAACCTGTTAGGCTGGCATCCATGTAGACAAGCACTCAATTCCAAATTGAAAAGGGATGACTTGGTTAATGTAGTCACCACAGTAGGGACTGATGAGTTTGAAGAGACAGTGAACCCATCATTGACCAACAGTGTAGAATTTGGATTGAAGGTACTTAACCTTCTGTAAGGGAAGAAAGACCAGCTAGCACTGGGTGTCGAAAAGGAGACCCATAATTAAGACATGGGAGGAGGGTGGACTTCACGATTCGAAAGACTGGAAAGTGTTCAATGTCAGCTGCACATGTTGCCACGGAAGGGACTCTGAAGGAGCTGTGATTAACTGGTCATCCAGATTGGAACAATGGTGACTCCCTCACATCTCAGCAAAGATACCATATGAGCTATGATCTTCATGAACACCCTGGGAGCAGAGGAGAAACCAAAGGGCAAGACATGGAACTGAATATACCAGTTTTCTACTGGAAACCATAGAAGGTGAGGCTGACCCTGTTATATAGGTATATGGAGGTAAGCATCCTTTAGGTCTGGGGAAGCCTACACTTCATGTCTTCCATGGCGCTGATGACAGAACTTCTCCAGGGAGAGGTAAGGGTTTAACAATTTTCAAATGAGAATTGGTGGGAAGGAGCTGTCCACTAGAAAAAAAGGCTGGAATAAAACCCCAGATCTTGTCGGTGAACCTGATCCGAAACAATCACTCCGGAGTCCTTAAACACTTATCACAAAATGGGAGAAGGCTGGCAATACAAACACCTTGCTTCTTTTTACGATTAAAGAAAGATGAGCTGGCCTTACAAACCACAAAAGCATGCAGCTGTTGTGACTAACTGCGGTAAATAAATGGCGGACACCGGAACTAGATAAAGAGTCCTCCTACCTACCAGAGGTGTCCTCCTAGTCAGGATCCACATCCCCTTCGTCTGGAGAGGAGGCGGCAGAATCTGAATCATACCAGGGGAAATTAACAGGGAGCTGTAACGACTAGGGATGGCCATCAGTGTGTTTGCAATTGATGCAAAACTGAGTTTAAAAAAAATAAAAATATTCGTTTAGGCTGTCCATCGATGGAAGGAAACCATCTGGTTCTCTATCATCGATGGCAAAATGATTCAACATCGGTCATAAACCATCAATGTCGATGATTGGGTGTCTGGTTGTGATCCCAGCAGATACTACTAGCTTATTTATAGATGTAGCCATCTCAAATACACCTGCCGAGATTAGGGCCTATGGCTTTTAATGAGGTGTTTTAATGAAGCCCCACCCCCAGGCCCTGATTGGCCCGCTCAGTACTAAAGTAGGGGGTGATCATCGATTGTTGAAACCATCAATGGTTTCCTAACAGATGGTTTTCCACCATCAAGGTTATCAATGGTACTATCAATGGAAAACCCACTGATGGCCATCCCTAAATCAGACAGTGAAACAAGCAGCTGAAGTGTAACAAACTGGCTATAACCGCTTCAAGCCTGCACAGGTCTATCACAGACAAACTTATACTAAAAGTATTTACAAGACTAGACAAATTTTACATATATAAAGCACGTTATCAACAGTAAACACTGATATAATTCCACAAGGCACTGTCAAACAAAATTCTACTAGTAGCTTCTATCTATAGTAGCTTATGACAGACAAAACCATATACATCACAGGTTATCAACAGTAAACACTGATATAATCCCACAAACTGCACATCTCTGCCCATGAGATGAAGTAAACGACTTCCATCATGTCCCCCACGTCTGCTGAGCTGGCTCATTTTAGTGAAAAATGGCGCTGAGCCTCAGAACCAGCCAAGGTGTGTTGGGGGTGTGGCTTAATGGTCCTGGGAGCAGGCTCTGAAGTGGAGATTTCCTACTGCCACAACCCTTAATCAGCAGAGTAGCGCCTGCAGAAGCAGCAGAATAGGGTCTGCAGAAGTGGCAAAGAGACCAGGTCACAGTCCTATATGGCGCCGTGTACTGGGTCCAACGGTGAATGGGCCGCAGCCTACCAGGGTAACCTGTGGCTGCTCCTACCTAACCAGATGCCTCCTTGAAGTGTGGTCCGGCAATGGCAGAGCTCCAGGAACCAGATTCTGATTGGGTGACTCTCCAGAGGCTGGTGCAGAGCGGGACAAGGGCTCACACTAGCCCTACTAAACTATGCTGCTCTCCGTCTGTCAGTGCACTGAGTCTCCTGTGAACAGGGACTAGGATCTGATAAAACAGAAACTAAAAGATATTAAAAACAGCGTGCCATCACTCAAAGGCACTAAAAACAAGACTGTGGTGCTGGTGGGAGTGGTTAGAGGGGGGAGGAGTTTAGTTTTTAACTATTTTAGTGCCAAACTCCATAGACCACATTTTAACACAGAGCTAATGACGCAGCGTACCCCAAATGGATGAAAGAGAAAACACAATGAGATAGATAGATAGATAGATAGATAGATAGATAGATAGATAGATAGATAGATAGATAGATAGAAGTACTTCATCAAAATAAACAATCAGGACATAGCGGTCTCAGGCAAGATCTACGTTTCGGTAATTTAATACCGTCGTCAGGATCCTTGCCTGAGATCTTGCCACTCTTTCCTGAAAGTTATCTGCTAGGCAGGCCAGGCCTGTGTGGAGGCACCTAGGTATTTAGCAGTAATGGAGCGAGTGTCGGCATTTATGAAATTATACTTATTATATATATATATATATATATATATATATATATATATATATATATATATATATATACACACACATATGTGTATATATACACACACACACACACACACACACATATACATATGTATATATATATATATATATATATATTTATTTATTTCTCTGACGTCCTAGTGGATGCTGGGTACTCCGTAAGGACCATGGGGTATAGATGGGCTCCGCAGGAGACTGGGCACTCTTAAAAGAAAGATTAGGTACTATATCTGGTGTGCACTGGCTCCTCCCTCTATGCCCCTCCTCCAGACCTCAGTTAGTATCTGTGCCCGGCCAGAGCTGGATGCACCCAAGGGGCTCTCCTGAGCTTCCTAGAAAAGAAAGTATTTGTTAGGTTTTTTATTTTCAGTGAGATCTGCTGGCAACAGACTCACTGCTACGTGGGACTGAGGGGAGAGAAGCGATCCTACCTGCTTGCAGCTCGCTTGGGCTTCTAAGGCTACTGGACACCATTAGCTCCAGAGGGATCGAACACAGGCCCAGTCCTCGGTCGTCCGGTCCCGGAGCCGCGCCGCCGTCCCCCTTGCAGAGCCAGAAGAACGAAGAGAAGTTGAAAATCGGCGACTGAAGACTTCGGTCTTCATTAAGGTAGCGCACAGCACTGCAGCTGTGCGCCATTGCTCCCTTAGCACACCACACACTCCGGTCACTGATGGGTGCAGGGCGCTGGGGGGGGGGCGCCCTGGGCAGCAATTAGATTACCTTACTTGGCGAAAAGCACATAATACAGTCTGATAAACTGTATATGTGCATTAACCCCTGCCATTAAAGTACATAAAAGGACAGAAGCCCGCCGCTGAGGGGGCCGGGCCTTCTTCCTCAGCACACCGGCGCCATTTTCTCTTCACAGCTCAGCTGGAAGGAAGCTCCCCAGGCTCTCCCCTGCAGTATCCTGGTACACAAAGGGTAAAAAAGAGAGGGGTGGGCACATAAATTTAGGCGCAAAACTGTGTATATAAGCTGCTATAGGGGAAAAATCACTCAGTATAGTGTACATCCCTGTATTATATAGCGCTGTGGTGTGTGCTGGCATACTCTCTCTCTGTCTCTCCAAAGGGCCTGGTGGGGGAACTGTCTTCAAATAGAGCATCCCCTGTGTGTGTGGTAAAAGGCTCCTCTAAGGAGGTGATAGAGCGGATAAGTGTGTGGGAGGTTGTCTCCGTCAACAACGCCGACACCTGTTTGGATATGTGTAAGTGCTGAGGTAAAATTATTGCACAAAAGGTTAGGGAACAGAAAGGAAATCTACCCTGGTCTGTCCCTATGTCACAGAGTCCTTCAGAGTCTCTCTATGCTCACTATCCAAAATAACAAAGTATCGACACGGAGTTTAACTCCACTGTCGACTACGATAATGCAAAGTTACAGCCAAGAGGGCTAAAAGATATTCAATATATGATTATTGGAATAAAAGATGATTTGCATATCACTGATGACTCATCTGTCCCTGACACGAGAGTACACATGTTAAGGGGAAGAATGCTGAGGTAAATGTCCCTCCTCTCATGAGGAAAAAGAGCGGGAATCTCCAGACAAGAGATGGCAGCTTCCCACAAGAGAATTCTCAGGCTGTATCCTTTCCCCACTAGGGCCAGGATGTGTTGAGAATCTTCCCCTAGGGTGTCCTGTTTGCACTAGCTATTCTCAGGGATCCTGCAGATAGTGTGCACATTCTAGTATACTACCCAGACCGGCGATTGTGTCGGCATGGGTTTATAGCGCTGTGGCAGCGTGGACAGGTACCTTATCAGCAGAGATTGAGACCCTAGTATGCATATAAATATTTTAAGATGCGGTCTTAAGTGATCGATATATAATTATAAAGCATGCCCAAAGGGACATGAGTATACTGGGTCCTAGAGACAAAAGCTATGTCTATTTCTGCTTGACTTGTCCTGTAGAATATACATTGGACAGATGATGCCAACTTAAGAGGCATATGGAAGGCTGAGGATTGTGTGGAGAAAGGTTCTCGGGCCTGGTCTCCACAGCTATAGCTGGTAATTCTGATATTTTGCCTTATATTCCTGCACAGCCTAGGAAAGCACGACATTATTAAATGCAGCTTTTCGAATAAAGAAACAAGAAAGTCTGAGGTGCGTCCTTTCTTGTCAGAGCCGGGGGCAGAGGAAAGAAGCTGTACAACACAGCTAGTCCCCAGGAACAGAAGTCCTCCCCGGCCTCTACAAAAATCCACCGCATGTCGCTGGGGCTCCACAGGCGGAGCTAGGCCCGGTGGGGACACGCCTTCGTAAGTTCAGCCACAAGTGGGTTCACTCCCTGTTAGATCCCTGGGCAATAGAAATTGTATCGCAGGGATACAGGCTGGACTGTGAAAAGATGCCCCCTCACCGAGGACCCGGCGGGCTTCCCCCCAAGAGAGGGAGCCAGTGTTAACTGCAATTCGTAAATTGTATCTTCAACAGGTGGTGGTCAAGGGTCCCCTCCTTCAACAAGAGGGTGTTATTATTCGACCATATTATAATCCCGAAACCAGACGGTTCGGTTAGACCCATATTGAATTAAAATCCCTGAACATATACCTGAAAAGGTACAGGTTCAAGGTGGATTCGCTAAGAGCGGTCATTGCAAGCCTGAAATGAATCGGGACATAAGGGATTGTCATTACCAATTTCACCAAGGTAATGGCGGATATGATGGTGCTCCTGAGGAAGCAAGGTGTCACTATTATCACATACTTGGATGATCTCCTCATAAAAGCGAGATCAAGAGAGCAGTGCTGGACAGCGTATCACCTTCTCTGGAAGTGAAACGGCAACACGACTGGATTCTATATATTCCGAAGTCGCAGTTGGTTCCTACAGCTCATCTGCCTCGCCTAGGCATGATCCTAGACACAGACCAGAAGAGGGTTTATCTCCCGATAGAGAGAGCTCAGGAGCTCATGACACTGGTCAGGAATCTATTGAAAACCAAAACAGGTGTCAGTGCATCACTGCACTCGAGTCCTGGGAAGGATGATGGCATCATACGAGGCCATCCCCTTCGGCTGGTTCCATGCAAGGACAATGGAACTTACTGGACAAGTGGTCTGGATCACATCTTCAGATGCATCGGTTAATCACCCTATCCCCCAGGGCCAGGGTGTCTCTCCTGTGGTGGCTGCGGAGTGCTCACCTTCTCGAGGGCCGCAGATTCGGCATTCAGGACTGGGTCCTGGTGACCACGGATGCAAGCCTCCGAGGGTGGGGGGCAGTTACACAGGGAAGAAAATTCCAAGGTTTGTGGTCAAGCCAACAGACTTGCCTTCACATCAATATCCTGGAACTAAGGGCCATATACAACGCCCTAAGTCAAGCGGAGTTCCTGCTTCGCGACCAACCGGTTCTGATCCAGTCAGACCACAGGGGCTCATGTAAACCGCCAGGGCAGCACAAGGAGCAGGGTGGCGAGGGTAGAAGCCACCAGAATTCTTCGCTGGGCGGAGAATCAAGTAAGCGCACTGTTAGCAGTGTTCATTCCGGGAGTGGACACGACCTCCCCCCGGGAAAGTGGTGACTTCATCGGGAAGTCTTCACGCAGTTTTGCAAATTGATGGAAACTGCCTCAGGTGGACTACATGGCGTCCCACCTCAATAAAAAGATAAAAAAGATTTTACGCTGGGTCAAGGGACTCTCAGGCGATAGCTGTGGTCGCACTAGTAACACCGTGGGTGTTCCAGTCGGTCTATACATGCCCTCCTCTTCCTCTCAGACCCAAGGGCTGAGAATTGTAATAAACGGAGGAGTGTGAACAATATTCTTTGCTCCGGATTGGCCAAGAAGGACTCGGTACCCGGAACTGCAAGAAATGCTCTCAGAGGACCCATGGCCTCTGCCTCTCAGTCAGGGCATGTTGCAACAGGGACCCTGTATGATCCAAGACTTACCGCGGCTGCGTTGGACGGCATGGCGGTTGAACGCCGGATCCTAGCGGAAAAGGGCATTCCTGATGCAGTTATTCCTACGCTGATAAAGGCTAGGAAAGACGTGACAGCAAGACTTTTTCACTGTATATGGCGAAAATAGGTTGCTTGGTGTGTGGCCGGGAAGGCCCTACAGAGGAATTCCAGGGGGGTCGATTCCTGCACTTCCTACAGTCAGGAGTGACTATGGGCCTAAAATTAGGATCCATAAAGGCCAAGATTTCGGCCCTATCCCTTTTTCTCTCAAAAAGAACTGGCTTCACTGCCTGAAGTTCGGACGTTGTTACAGGGGTGCTGCATATTCAGCCCCTTTTGTGCCTCCAGTGGCACCTTGGGTTCTTAACGTGTGTTGGATTCCTAAAATCCCACTGGTTTGAGCCACTTAAGACCGTGGAGCTAAAATATCTCACGTGGAAAGTGGTCATGCTTTTGGCCTTAGCTTGGACTAGGCGTGTGTCAGAATTGGCGGCTTTGTCATGTAAAAGCCCATATCTGATCTTCCATATGGAAAGGGCAGAATGGAGGACTCGTCCCCAATTTCTCCCTAAGGTGGTATCATCGTTTCATTTGAACCAACCTATTGTGGTGCCTGCGGCTACTAGGGACTTGGAGGATTCCAAGTTGCTGGACGTAGTCCGGGCCCTGAAACTTTATGTTTCCAGGACGGCTAGAGTCAGAAAAACTGACTCGCTATTTATCCTGCATGCACCCAACAAGCTGGGTGCTCCTGCTTCAAAGCAGACTATTGCTCGCTGGATCTGTAGCACGATTCAGCTTGCACATTCTGCGGCTGGACTGCCGCATCCTAAATCAGTAAATGCCCATTCCACGAGGAAGGTGGGCTCTTCTTGGGCGGCTGCCCGAGGGGTCTCGGCTTTACAACTTTGCCGAGCTGTTACTTGGTCGGGTTCAAACACTTTTGCAAAATTCTACAAGTTTGATACCCTGGCTGAGGAGGACCTTGAGTTTGCTCATTCGGTGCTGCAGAGTCATCCGCACTCTCCCGCCCGTTTGGGAGCTTTGGTATAATCCCCATGGTCCTTACGGAGTACCCAGCATCCACTAGGACGTCAGAGAAAATAAGAATTTACTCACCGGTAATTCTATTTCTCGTAGTCCGTAGTGGATGCTGGGAGCCCGTCCCAAGTGCGGACTCTCTGCAATACATGTATATAGTTATTGCTTAACTAAAGGGTTATTGTATGAGCCATCTGTTGAGAGAGGCTCAGTTATTGTTCATACTGTTAACTGGGTATAGTTATCACGAGTTGTACGGTGTGATTGGTGTGGCTGGTATGAGTCTTACCCTGGATTCCAAATCCTTTCCTAGTAATGTCAGCTCTTCCGGGCACAGTTTCCCTAACTGAGGTCTGGAGGAGGGGCATAGAGGGAGGAGCCAGTGCACACCAGATATAGTACCTAATCTTTCTTTTAAGAGTGCCCAGTCTCCTGCGGAGCCCGTCTATACCCCATGGTCCTTACGGAGTACCCAGCATCCACTACGGACTACGAGAAATAGAATTACCGGTGAGTAAATTCTTATTATAAAATGTATTTTTTTGTCTGGTGAGCCTGTGAGTACCTGGCGAGCTATACAGAAAGAATATACTGTTACATACTTTCCCTAAGCTGCACTGAATTTAAATCAACAGGTCTATCCCAGTTCACCCCACGAAAAGCAAAGCAAATTTGTATACTGCATATTGGCAAGTGAACAATTCTATGGAACACCAAATTATTAAACATTAAGAATGCCAGTGACCCTTGAAATTCAGTTTTGTTACAAAAGTTCTTTCTGAAACTTTTTTAAACTGTCTGGCAATACCAGATCCCGTGGTAAAGCACACTACTGTTTCATTGCTCTTACTGTAAAGAAACCTTTCTGTAGCTGAAGATTTAATCACTTCCAGGGGCAAGGGGTGGCTGTGTGACCTCTCTGATGTCCTTATACTTAACATGTTGCTCTACGAATGCTCAAAATGGACTATTCAACTATTTATACACAGTGATCATAACATCTACTTAATTTTCTTATTAATACATTTAACTCATAGTCTTTGCTGTAACTGAGATCATCCATAACACTTAATTGACCTTTACCAGTTCAACTTTCTGAATCTACAGTATGCCTCTTTTAATACATGATATCCTACTGTTTCTCTTAGCCGTGAAGATATATGCTATTGCCAAGTTTGGGATCTATAGTTTTATACCTAGTTACCAATCCATCATGCACATTTTTGCCCCATTGACTTGATTAGTGCTGCTTCAAATTTTGAGGACAGATCTGCCAAGAAGCGACTGTTTGCAAATGCTGCAATTTTATAAATATACCCCCAAGAATGTGTAACTTATAGCACCTGTGAAACACGGTATAAGCAAAAATCTAAATGCACTTCATCTTCTGATAGTCATCTGTCTGATTTTTTACTAACTTCTTCAAAAATGCCAGTAGAGTGGCCTGACCAGATCATAAATCTTTAATAAATATTCAAGTGATACAATGGGAATGGAAAAAAGTAATTTTACATTTAATTTGTAAAGTTTATACAACATAAGTTTAAATAACATTTTAATAGCCAGGGCAATGCTATCTGCAGGATGATTATTAAAATGGCAACTTAGAAAAAAATGGTGACAGGAGTCTTAATAAGCAAAAGATAAGATTCAGATTGTAGGTTATTGAATTTGCCATTACATTATAATATTTTCACAATGTTTACAATTTCAATGCAAAATAAATAATGTTAACCTCTTCTTCAAGCTTGTCATCGCGCAAGGTTGGTGGGATCCCAGGATGCTTTGCAGAGAGCAGTTCCATCAGATTGTGCGTGGAATGCAGTCTCTAGAACAAATTGAACAGTAGGATTAAATATATCGGTTCTATACGCAGTTGTTTCTTTAGGAAGTAAAAGATTAGCTGTGCTTCGCGTCTATTAGCCACTGCCTTTATTTTAGTATTATAATTTATTCCAATTACATGCACCATCAGTTTCTAGAGATGAAGATATTAATATATATATATATTTAATGGACACTGTCACATCTGTTTCAAATTAATGAGGTTTCGTCCATGCACTCAGGAAAGGAACCATACTAAACAACTCAGCTCACAGAAAGATTTTACTATTGCTGCACAGCCATAAAGAGTTGAGTACACACAGAGGACTTCAGCTTTTCAAAATATGAACTGGTACTATAGCCACCTAATGCGATGCTACCTGTCATTTGGCAACATCTGAATAGCGTGTGTCCTATTAGTTGTGGTCTTATACAGTATGTCTGAAGGACTCATCTTTATAGGTGATATGCATAGAGAAGCGGTTCTGAAATTGTGGATCCTGACCCCAAAGTGTGTTGGGACCATCTCAGCATGGAGTCCTGACTCCATGTTGCTGACCAAAAGGCTGATGACTTCTCTGATCTCTCAGCCTGTGATCCAAGGAGTCTGAAAAATCAGTTGAATTATCTGTTAAGTCATTGATCCAAGGAGTCTGAAGTAAGAGATCTGAGGAGTCATCAGGCAGCTTTGCCCCACCCCAGGGCTTTGCCTCTCCTGACCAGCCCAGCAGCTGCTGATGTCACCAGCAGGCTGTAGTTCTGGCTCCCTCATCTACATGCAGATATATATAGGGGGCACACGGCTGGCAACAAGCACCTGGGTACTGGGGCTTCAGAGGTGTAGGAAACTTGCAGATGAAACAGGCAGACAGCAGCGGACTGCAGTCAGACTCAGAGAAGTCATCTCTCAGTGAGCAGGACTCTGAGCCTTCTTGCAAGTGCTGTATGGGGGGTTCATCCGCAGGCACTACGTGGGAGCGGTCCGGAAAGCAGCAGCAGGGGAGCATCCTCCATTACCCACTGCCTCCCTGTCACTCTCTGCTATCCCTTGTAACCCACTGCCATGCCTTTGCCAACCTATGCCTCCCCATCACCCTCTGTCTCTCCCCTGTTCCGCACTGCCTCTCCCTATTTCACCCTCTGCATCTTCCTGAAGCTCACTGCCATCCCCGTCAGTATCTGACAGCCTCATCACCCATTGCTTCCCCATGCCACCCTCTGCTTCTCCATCATCCTATGTCTCCCACTGCCTTTCCTAAGCCACCCTTTGCCTCTCCCTAGTCACCGTCTGCAACCCTCTGTCTCTCTGCCATCACCCTGTCACCATCTGCCACGGTCTGCCTCCCCAGTCACCCACTGCCTCTCACTGTCATTCACTCATCCCAAATAAAAGCTTGGGATAATTAGGATGACAATTTTCTGTGAGGAGTTTTCCTTTAATTATTGTATAATTCAAGAAACTACAGCAAAGCATGTTCAGAAGCAATTTGTATTTTAATGGAAATACATATAATTCAGCTTGGGATATAAAATTAATCTCAAAGTACAAATGTGCACAGCAACAAGAGCTGGCTAACATTTAAACAATTAACAAGTTTTCATAACACTTCATTAAATGACTTGTAGGAAATTCAGTGTTGTTACAATCTAATTTGGAAATTCAAAAGTGATTTAAAAAATGCTGTAGTGTTAACAAAAACACAAAACGTTGAAGGTGATTTGTGTCCCAGAAGAGGAGAGACTACTTATATAACCCTACATAATAGCTTTCTGTTACACCCACTGTCTCCACACAGTGGAGTAAAAATTTAATTGGGTGATTTAATTCAGGCCATACAGCCTATTAACTACTGTATGACCTGGAAAACATGAACTGTGATGGGTTCTGCAGACTGAGGGGCAGATGTATTAACCTGGAGATGGCATAAGGAAGTGATAAGCCAGTAATAAGTGCAATGTGATAAACGCACCTGCCAATCAGCTCCATTATGTAAATGAACAGTTTTATCACTTTCTTATGCTGTCTCCAGGCTTAATACATCTGCCCCTCAGTCTGCAGGACCCCACACAGTTCATGTTTTCCAGGTCACCTGTACATTTTTAAATGGTAACAGTTGGTGATACACTGAGCACCTGCCAGTTGACTTGGGAAATGTGAACTGTGTGGGGTCCTGAGAGTTGAGTTGCAAACCACTGATCTAGTGAATTGTAAATTGCAATTCAGCCCTCCAAACTAGGAACAGGGTGGCAACAAATGTACTTTCGTATTCACATTGATATAAATTTAGCTGCTTTTTCAGCCCTGTGCTGACGACATTTCTGACGTTAGTGCTTAACACATTCCAACAACATCAATTATTTTTTTTTATGCTGTAGCCTCACAAATTATACCTTGTTTCATTTCAGAAGACTTTGTATTTTCACGAAATACCACTAGTCTCTCTGCTCATTCTAATCAAATAAAATGTGACTGGGCAAAAAAAGTGTTTTTTTTTTTTAATTCAAATTTCAGTAACGTGAACAAAACGCAAACATTACTTTTTTTTTGTTATAAACATCACAACAAAATACTTTGTTTCTTGTTTCGACATTAATTCACCTTCCCAAAATAGCAAATAGCAGGGATCTCAGTTTAGGTGTATACCAAAAAACTGCAATTTTTGTTTTCCAAAATCTATCCCGTTGCAATTGAAACTCTTACTACAGTATGTGTAGGAATAATATGGTAGTACAACAATACATAAAAATTTTTAACTGACAACCAACCACACTAAATGAGGGGACCCCTTTTATATTTGATACATCATGGGGGAGATATGGGCTTTAGGATCCCCCATCTGTGGAAAATGTTGTTTTTGTGTGCTTTTTCAGTTATTGTCTGGTGATAACCAGGTAACGGCTAAGGGCGCCACATAATATGAAAGAGAGGACTCTTTCACGCGTGTGTACCCACACAAATACAGATGTAATTTGGGGCATGATAGGGATACAGACTACACAGCGGTGCACAGTCTATCACAATGGGATGGTGCCTTGATCAAATTACACTCCTAGGAAGGAAACAGCAACAACATATTTTAGAGAAATGAATGGCAAAAATAGGATTTTAATTACCTACCGGTAAATCCTTTTCTCGTAGTCCGTAGAGGATGCTGGGGTCCATATTCGTACCATGGGGTATAGACAGGTCCACCAGGAGCCATTGGCACTTTAAGAGTTTAATAGTGTGGGCTGGCTCCTCCCTCTATGCCCCTCCTACCAGACTCAGTCTAGAAACTGTGCCTGAGGAGACGACATACTTCGAGAGAAGGAATTACAGAGATAGTGGCGAGATTCATACCAGCTCACACAACAGGCAAATCCGGCTAACATGCCGGAAAAACTCAGCAACAGCTGAAAACAGTAAATAACGCAGAACTTACCTAGGAACCAGGCAGTACTAAAACTATAAAACCAATGCAGGAAAACGCAGCGCTGGGCGGGCGCCCAGCATCCTCTAAGGCAGGCCTGGCCAAACCAGTCCTCGAGATCTACCAACAGTACACATTTTCCAGACCACCTAGCTGGTGCACAGGTGTAGTCATTACTAATTAAGATGTGCTGCATTCATTCCTAACTGACAATTCTACAGATCTCCAGGAGGCCTGGAAAACATGAACTGTTGGTAGATTTCGAGGACCGGTTTGGCCAGCCCTGCTCTAAGGACTACGAGAAAAGGATTTACCGGTAGGTAATTAAAATCCTATTTTCTCTTACGTCCTAGAGGATGTTGGGGTCCATATTAGTACCATGGGGATGTACCAAAGCTCCCAGTACGGGAGGGAGAGCATGAAGGCTCCTGCAGAACTGATTGACCAAACTTTAGGTCCTCAGAGGCCAAATAATCGAACCTGTAGAACTTAGCAAATGTGTTCGACCCAGACCAAGTAGCCGCTCGGCAAAGCTGTAAAGCTGAGATACCCCGGACAGCCGCCCAGGAAGAACCCACCTTACGAGCAGAGTAGGCCTTCACAGATCTTGGACACGGCAAGCCTGCCATAGAATATGCATGCTGGATAGTGAACCTGATCCAGCGTGAAATTGACTGCTTAGAAGCAGGACACCCAATTTTCTTGGGATCATAGAGGACAAACAGAGTCAGTTTTTCTATGACGAGCTGTCCTCTTCACATAGAACTTCAAAGCCCTCACAACATCCAAGGCCTTTGAAGCAATGGATGAGTCAGTAGCCACTGGCACCACAATAGGTAGTTTGATATGGAAAGCCGATACAACCTTAGGCTGGAACTGTGGACAAGTCAGAAGTTCCGCCCTATCTTCATGGAAGATCAGATAGGGACTTTTACAAGATAAAGCCCCCAATTCCGACACACGTCGGGCTGAAGCTAAGGCCAACAAAGTGACCGCCTTCCACGTGAGAAACTTGATGTCAGCCTCCAGTAGAGGCTCAAACCAAGCTGATTGCAGGAACTGCAACACCACATCAAGATCCCAGGGTGCCGTTGGTGCCACAAAGGGAGGCTGGATGTGCAGAACCCCTTTCAAAAAGGTCTGAACCTCAGGGAGGACAGCCAATTGTTTTTGGAAGAAGATGGACAAAGCAGAGATCTGGACCTTGATTTAGCCCAATCTCAGTCCCATATCCACACCTGCTTGCAGGAAAAGGAGAAAACGTCCAAGTTGAAACTCCACCGCAGGAAATTTCTTGGACTCACACCAAGAAACATATTTTTTCCCAAATGCGATGGTAATGTTTAGACGTTACCCCCCTCCTAGCCTGTATCAGGGTAGGAATGACCTCACTCGGGATACCCTTCCGAGCTAAGATCTGGCGTTCAACTTCCATGCCGTCAAACGTAGCCATGCTAAGTCTTGATAGGCGAACGGCCCATGCAGTAGCAGATCCTCCCTAAGAGGTAAAGGCCTTGAATCTTCCAGCAGAAGATCCAGCAGATCAGCGTACTATGCCCTTCTTGGCCAGTCCGGAGCAATGAAGATTGCCAGAACCTTTGTTCTTCTTACCAGTTGAAGAACCTTTGGTATCAGAGGAAGTGGAGGGAACACATACACTGACGTGAACACCCACGGTGTTACCAGTGCGTTCACCGCCACTGCCTGTGGGTCTCTCGACCTAGAACAGTACCTCCCCAGCTTCTTGTTGAGGCGGGAGGCCATCATGTCTATGTGTGGAACCCCCCACCAACCGGTTACCTCCTCGAACACCTCCGGATGGAGGCCCCACTCTCCCGGATGGAGATCGTGTCTGCTGAGGAAGTCTGCTTCACAGTTGTCTACTGCCGGAATGAAGATTGACGACATCGCCACCGCGTGCCTTTCTGGCCAGAGGAGGATTCTTGACACCTATGACATGGCAGCCTTGCTCTTCGTTCCGCCTTGTCTGTTTATGTAGGCCACCGTGGTCACATTGTCCGACTGCACCTGAACAGCCCGATCCTGTAGAAGGTGTACTGCTTGCAGAAGGCCGTTGTACACGGCTCTTAGTTCCAGAATGTTTATCGGGAGAAGGGATTCTTGATCCGACCAACTTCCTTGGAAGGTTTCCCCCTGAGCGACTGCTCCCCATCCTCTTAGACTTGCATCCGTGGTTAGAAGCATCTAGTCCTGAACTCCGAACCTTCGGCCTTCCAGAAGGTGTGTTAGTTGTAGCCACCAGGGGAGCGAAATCCTGGCTTTTGGTGACAGACGTATCCTCTGGTGCATGTGTAGGTGAGATTCCGACCACTGGTCCAAGAGATCCAGCTGAAAGGATCGAGCGTGAAACCTTCAGTACTGTAGAGCCTCGTAGGAGGCAACCATCTTCCCCAGAAGGTGGATGCACTGATGAACCGATACCCGGGAAGGCTTTAAGTCATCCCGGACCATTGATTGAATCACCAATGCTTTCTCCACCTGCAGAAACACCCTCTGCACTTCCGTGTCTAGGATCATCCCCAGGAAAGACAGCGTCCTTGTCGACTCCAGATGAGACTTTGGAAGGTTCAGGATCCAACTGTGCTCCTTGAGCAAATGTGTCGTGAGAGCAATGGATCGCAACAACTTCTCCCTGGACGACGACTTGATCAGGAGATCGTCCAGATACGGAATTATGTTCACCCCTTGCTTGCGTTGGAGAACCATAATTTCCGCCATCACCTTGGTGAAGACCCTTGGTGCTGTGGAGAGGCCAAACGGCAGCGCCTGAAACTGATAGTGATCGTCCAACAGTGCAAACCTGAGGTATGCCTGATGCGATGACCAAATGGGAATGTGGAGGTACGCATCCTTGATGTCCAGGGACACCAGGAACTCCCCCTCCGTCAGACCTGAGATGACAGCTCTCAGAGACTCCATCTTGAATTTGAACTCCCTGAGGTAGGGGTTCAGAGATTTTAAATTCAGAATTGGCCGTACCGAACCATCCGGCTTCGGTACCACGAAAAGGTTTGAATAGTAACCTTTGTTCCACTGATGAGGTGGAACAGGGACAATGACCCTGGATACCACCAATTTTTGGATAGCTCCCAGAAGAATTGCTCTGTCTGCCGGCAGAGCTGGCAAGCCTGACTTGAAGACACTCTGAGGTGGGAGATCTTAAAACTCCAGCCTGTACCCTCTGGACACTATATTAAGTACCCAGGTGTCCAGGCCAGACGACAGCCAGACGTGGCTGAAATGCCGGAGTTTTGCCCCCACCTGACCTTCCTCCAGGCCTAGCTGTCCACCGTCATGTGGAGGACTTTGGGGTATCAGAAGCAGGCTTCTGCTTCTGGGAGCCAGCGGAAGCAGGCTTCTTTCCTTTAGCATGACCTCCTCTGAAGAAGGTGTTTGAAGGCTTGTTCTTTCTAGGCCTCGCGGGCCGATAGGGCTGTGACGTGGCTGGTGCAAAAGGCTTCTTCGTAGCCGGTGCAGCTGAGGGGAGAAAAGGAGACTTACCCGCGGTAGCCGTGGCAATCCACGCATCCAGCGCCTCCCCAAAGAGAGCGTGACCTGTATACGGTAGGCCCTCCACGCTCTTCCTGGATTCCGCAGACCATTGGCGCAGCCAGAGACCCCTGCGAGCCGAGACAGACATGGAGGAGATCCCCGCAGCCATGGAACCCAGGTCCTTCATGGAGTCTACCATGAACCCTGCAGAATCCTGAATATTACGTAAAAATAAATCCTCACCTTTATCCATCGTTGTCGATTCGTCCTGCAGAGTGACTGACCACCTGGCAATAGCCTTAGAAATCCAAGCACAGGCTATAGTTGGCCGCAGTATAGCCCCTGAAGCCGTGTAAATGGATTTTAGCGTAGCGTCCACCTTGCGATCTGCCGGGTCCTTCAACGCGGTAGATCCCGGGACTGGTAATACCACCTGTTTGGACAGCCTAGAGACCGAGGCGTCGACTATCGGAAGAGACTCTCACTTTTTTCTATCATCCTCTGGGAAGGGAAAAGCAACCAAGACCCTCTTAGGGATCTGGAATTTTTACTCTGGATTTTCCCAGGCTTTTTCAAAGATAGCATTTAATTCCTTAGATGCTGGGAAAGTGAGGGGGGCTTTTTACTGTCCGTGAAAAAGGCCTCCTCAACCTGCTCAGGAGTTGTGTCAGTAATGTGTAACACATCCCTCATGGCCTAAATCATCAACTGCACCCCCTTAGCAAGTGATGCCGTCCCCCTTGACACATCCCCATCACCGTCTTCCGTGTCAGAATCAGTGTCTGTGTCATCCTGCATAATCTTTTCAAGTGCACGTTTGTGAGAATGTACCACAGGGGACCCCAAGGAAGCAGTATCAGACCATACAACCATAGAGGATTGCAGTACCTGAGTGGCATGCTCAGTTCTAGCAACCCTATCTGAAATCTGAGATATAGTCCCCCTTAAGAGAGGCTAACCATTCCGGCTCTCTAGCTGGGATCTGCGCTACAACAGTGAAATCCTGATTACATGGGATGGGATCTTCCTGGGAAGATAAATCCTCTGCAGCATATGAAACAGAGTCTCTAGATATGTTAGCAATTTCACACCAATCATCCCACATACACACAGGGTACTGGGCAGACAGAGTTTCCCCCCAAGAATGGCAGAGAGAGACAGAGATTGGAGCCAACCCACACACAGTGCTATTATAGGTATAGGGAGACCCCAAACCAGCGCTGTGTCCCTTAATAGGTGACACAGCCTTTACACAGCCTCACTTCCCTTCTACAACCCCCTGGTACCGTATAGATAGCTGGAGGTGCTTTGGAGGGACTGTTCTTCCACTGGCAGTGTGTCTGCAGGCACCAAAATGGCGCTGAACACTGCTGGGTCCGCTCTGAGAAGCTCCGCCCCCTTAATGGCGCTGTCTTCCCGTCTTTCTGAGATTATACTGGCCTGAGGATTTTGTGATGGCTGTGATCCGCAGACCCCGACAGGCTTGATTTGGTCAGTGTAGCGTCAGGTGCTGGCTCAGGGCGCCCCTCACAGTGCGGCACCGAAGTATCGCTGAGCCGTCCGGGAGCGCAGTTAATACTGCGCTCCTACCCTTAAGCCGCCATCTTCACACTGACCCCCCGCTTGTAAGGGGGGACAGTGACTCACTCGCCACACTTCAGCTCTGCAAGGGGGTGGCGACTGGCTGCTGGGGCGAGTGTTCCTCTGTGGCTGGGCGCGATCTGTTCCCTCTGGAGCTCAATGTCCAGCCAGCGGAGACTGTGGCTCAGACCCCACAGGGCAGACACTGCTCCCCCCCTCAGTCCCTCGTTGCAGGCAGGCTGTTGCCTACAGCCTCCTGTAAAAAAATAAACTCTAAAATAAACTTTTTCTAAGAAAGCTCTGTAGAGCTCCCCTAGCTGTGACCGGCTCCTCCGCGCACATTTTCTAAACGGAGTCTGGTAGGAGGGGCATAGAGGGAGGAGCCAGCACACAGTGTTAAACTCTTAAAGTGCCAATGGCTCCTGGTGGACCCGTCTATACCCCATGGTACTAATATGGACCCCAGCATCCTCTAGGACGTAAGAGAAAAAAGACAAAAAACAGAGGTCTGTTTTCTGTCTCATTTTGCCACAGGAAAGTACACAACATATTGTCAGCTCTTGCCATACTTACTTGTAGAGAGTCCGTTTTCAGTTTTTCTTTGTGTTCTTCAGATGACCTCAAAACTTCTCTATATAAGTCTACAGCCAATGGGTACTCACCTGCAGGTAAAAAAAACTATTAACAAATAAACTAAAAAGCAACACATAACACAGAAGTCCAGTTATCACAATAAAAAAGTGTAATTATACTGCTAAAAATGTGCTGCATAACAGTGAAATCTCTATCCACACCAAACAAGAGATGCATGCTTTTTGGAAGCCTAAGTATTAATTCTGTATACGTCATAAAGAAATATTGTTCTGTTAACTATCTAACGCAGAATCATTGTCTAATAAGTAAATTGTTCTTAGTTATTCCTACTAAATTATTATTCTACAGCAGTTCTATAACCACCCAAAGTCCAAACTCGCATAGTTCCTGCTATATAAATACGTGGTGTGGCTATTAAATAACGAGACGGATGCTATAATTTATGTTTAATTACGTTAAGTGCATTTTAACTGTTTCCCTTCTATGTACTCCACTTCTGCATCCACACACTCCTGCATTCTTATTTATCTACAAAATTATTTATCTCCTAGTCACTTCTCAATATCTAAAGAACAGAACCATGTAAATTCCTGTCCAAGTAGCCTAAGAATAGGGTGTTATAGATGTAATAAATCTAAATGTATCACCTGTAGTTTTATCAAAGAAGGTACTCAGTTCCTGTCATGTAGAACTAAAGAATCCTTTGATATAGTGGGCAATATAAACTGCCTAACCACATTTGTTATATACTTAATTTCATGTAACTGTGGGAGCCAATATGTTGGCAGAACTACACATTCTCTTAACACTAGGTTCCTGGAACATAGAAGATTAATAAACAAAAAATCAATGAATCATAGTGTACCTAGACATGTCAACTCACTACATGGAGGTGAATGTAGTGTTCTACATATACAAGGAGTGGAACATGTAAAGCAGACATTTCGTGGTGGGGATAGATATAGTCTCCTTTGTAATAGGGAGGCTTACTGGATATGTGTTCTAGATACCCTGTTCCCTTTGGGTCTCAATGAGAACATTGAGCTAAATAATGTATGAAAAACAACCTCTACTGGTTTCTTTCCATCTCTTTCTCCTTGATATTTTGTGTACCGGGGCTGGCCGGGCCGGTCCTTGGGGTCTGCCGGCGGTGCATGTTTTCCGGGTTTCCTGGAGATCTGTGGAGCTGTCGGTTTGGGGTGAGTGCGGCACATCTTGACTGGTGGTGACTGCACTTGTGCGCCAGCTGGGTGGTCTGGGGGATGTGGGCTGTTGGTGGATCTCGGGGACTGGTTTGGCCAGCCCTGCTATATACCAATTGGATCTGTTCATATTTTATATTATATAAGTTATATTTTCCATTGGGCTGAGCTAAATTGGTGCTGTGCCCCCCCCCTCCTTCTCCCCCCCCCCCTTCATAAAAATGTCACAAATATGAAAAATAAGGAATATATAAAAAATAAAAATAAAAATATAAATAAAAATATTAAAAGGATAAAAATGATAGAAATAATAAATGCATATCAGTAATTACTCTCATGTTGGTCTAGAACCGACGACCTCTCTCACTATGGCCCAGCTACGTATCCACTAGACCACTGTGGATGCTTGATAAAGATAGAGATTTTTCAGATATAAGCCTCTTAAGAAATTATAACGCTAGATCACATCTAGTCTCCTCTGGGATGCCGCTTTTTACTAATTATTAAACATTAAAACATGATGTGTATATATATATACATATGGATACATCTGATACTTATGTATGAGATTTGATGTGAGTTATTGTTACACGAGATCTGTCAGAAGGATAAGTAATATAAACAGACATTGCATAATCTGAGCAGCAGACTCAGTATTAATATCTATATATTGTTTCGTCAGGACTCGTGTTATCAATTCTCCTATTTACTGTTTTCTTTTTCATTATCTAAAATATATGCTCTTACTATTGTAAAATACTATTTTAAACAATACATGTGTACCAAAATAAATGTGTGAGCTAATTACCCGAGTGATGCAGCGCTGATGATCGCTCAGGTGTATGTATTACCACTGAAATCGCTGATTGGATATAAGGGGATCTGATTATCCATTGACAATCACCACACCGAGCAAAAACTCAGGTGTGCACATTACTATCCCAATGCTGATTGGACATTAAAGCATTTAAATATCCATTCACCCCTGTATTGGACTTCTACACCTCCTGATGAAACCGCCGGTTGTTTGGGGCGGAGAAACGCGTTGAGGGCTGCGGGCACTGTTTGTCCATTGAAGGAGTCCTCATTTATCCTCCAACACCTTGGCTAATCCTGAGATTTTCCCCCTTCTGGCGTTTGGTGAGCTGATACATCCAGATGCTCCACCGCTGTGCTTGAAAAGCCCCGTCAGCGGACCGACTGTTGAGAACCTGTGACACCTCTTCTCGGAATACATAAGAGCAATTCATCTAACTGCTCACAGTCCGTACCGCAAAACTGCCATCGACGGGAACCAGCGGTGATCAGCCAGCAAGGGTGAGACCAGTGCCTCGTAAATTGAGGATACTTATAATTAATACAAAGTACCCACTAACAATTACACCGTGGGACGGTTTCTTATATTTAACTATACAAAATTGGAGGACTTCCTGATTTCACCATATCATATGTGGACTGCAGTACTGCTTTTTAACAAGAGCTAATTAGCTGAAATTACGTATATTATATATTCAATCAATGTATTGTGATTTTATGATATTTGATAGCTACTAGGTAGACTGTTTATAATGTGGTAATCATATTTTTTAAAAATAAATAAAAAAAATTTTAATTTACCAGCAGCGCTCCTTATGTTTCCATTTGAAACTTAAATTATCTGTTAAGTATTAATTCTGTATACGTCATAAAGAAATATTGTTCTGTTAACTATCTAACGCAGAATCATTGTCTAATAAGTAAATTGTTCTTAGTTATTCCTACTAAATTATTATTCTACAGCAGTTCTATAACCACCCAAAGTCCAAACTCGCATAGTTCCTGCTATATAAATACGTGGTGTGGCTATTAAATAACGAGACGGATGCTATAATTTATGTTTAATTACGTTAAGTGCATTTTAACTGTTTCCCTTCTATGTACTCCACTTCTGCATCCACACACTCCTGCATTCTTATTTGCCATTGCTCAAAGCCGTGCTGTAGTTCAATATCTGTCTACGTTCTCAACAGCTCCGTTGTTTTCTTCTTCACCTTAGTAACTGATGCAAAACAGGTTCCCTACAGACTTAACTTTAGGGAAAAGAATTCACATGGTGCTAGGTCTGGCGAGTATGGAGGGTGTTCTATCACTGCAATCTGTTTCTCGACCAATAACTGCTTCATGGACAGAGCTGTGTGGGCTGGTGCGCTGGACTGAAGGAGGATGAAATCATTTTTATACAACTCTGGCTTCTTTCTTCTGATTCCTTCCCATAAAGATGCTAGAACATTTTTGTAGTAATGTTGTTTCACTGGTGCACCTCCTGGTATCCAGTCTTTCAATTTAATACCCTTGATATCAAAGAAAACAATAAATATGGCTTGGAACTTGGATTTGCTTTGATGTGCTTTCTTCATTCTTGGTGATGATGGTGTTTTCCAGTGCATGGACTGGTGTTATGGCTCTGAAGCATACTGAAAGGTTATGTTTCAACGCAGGTAATAACTTACAGATGTGTCCTCTTACATCTTTGCCCTATGCGCTATAAATCACATTACACAACGCATGAGTGTTGTGTGGTTCAGTAGCGCAAAGTGTTTTTTTGCGTTTCTTTTTTTCTCTCTCACAAAAATGCATCTTAGATGCAATCTAATGCAATAGGATGCACAAGCAGCTTCTGCTGATTAAAATGTTATGCAGCATGCCTATATTCTGTGCGTGACTGCGACTATATTTGCATACAAAATGCTATGCTTCAAGAGCAGATAGAGCGGCTATTACACACATAATAGAGGCATTTCATTTTAATCAGAGAAGCTGGCACTGCATCCTATTGCATTACATTGCATCTAAAATGCATTTTCAGGAGAAAACAACATTGGAAAAAGAGACGCTGGGCGCTACAGAGTCCCGCCAGCAATGGCATAATTTGAAGGACTGTTTAACGTGACAGCATAAATGATGTAAGAGGACACATCTGTATCTCAAAAATGCAAATCCACTTAAATTTGTTCCAAAATGTCTGTACAAATTTGCTGTCAATTTTCTTTCTGCTCTTCAGTGAGAAGCCTTGAGAAGTCTTAGCAGAAACTTCTGTCATGTTTAGATCTTGCCTAACAGTTTGTCAATGTTTACCATTTCTACTATCATTCGGATGTCGACGGTCAATTCGAACAATTTTGAATTTTTTTTCCACATTTTTGTTTGTTTTTGATGTGCAAAGCCTTCCAGGACATTCATCTTCAAAATCCTCACAACCATCTTTTGTGCTACTAAAACACACTTGCACATGACATACAGTCTGCCCCATAAGCCTCGGTTAGCATACGGAAAGATTTGGTAGGCATTATTCAATTCAATTCAAATTTTAAAGTTGCCATATTGCTCTATTTTTGAACTAAGCATTTTTTTGACACTGAGAAAAACAACTTCTTTGAACACTGTGTGACAGCAAACTATCTGTGTAAGAGGGGTGAAACTTGCAAAACCGTTATGGGATAGTCCAAGATCAGTGTTCCCACAATCCTTTTTAACTTACACAGTAAAATTTAGTTTTTTTAGAAGTACACTCACTATTTACTAAACACACCTTGTATACTGTATGGAAAAAGTATAAGTTTAACATGTACAATCAAACATTCACCAACAAAATCAAGAAAGTCACCTCCCATGCTTCACCTTTAATAATGTGGATTCCAGCGAGACCATTGAGAGCACAGACAAGCTGGCGATGAGCCTCTTCACACTCAGTGCGGCATTTCTTCTGCAGTGATGTCAGCAGCTCTTCCATTGTCATTGTGCTGTAAATTATATGTAATACGTAACCTCATGTATCAAACTCATATTGTCCTACAGGTAGCAAGCTTGGAAAAGAATACCTTCACCACTATATTTGATGTCCAGTCTTGTTTAATTACTGTATCTTTCCCCAACTGTAATGTGCTATGGAATATGCTACCACTATATAACATGTAATTAATTAAATAAGGATACCTCCAATTATATGTCCATCTGTAGAAGACTAAAATATATAATACAGACAACCATGTTCATTGTGATACAAAAACTACCATCTACAGATGTGTTCTCATAAAACTCAATACGCAACGTGACTCAAGACACTTGGTGCTACAGTAGATGCCAGGTACCGCATGACTCTGCGAGTTGCATGGAACCTGGCATGCCTAAAGCAATAATGAATAAGGACACATTTGTAATGTTTATTTGGCATCTCTTCAGTTTCACTAGCCAATACCTTTTGACTCTGACTGAAACTAGAGTAACATTGACGGCCTAATATAAAGTTGCAAAATACTGCACAGCCGCAGGGAAGTGGCTGTGCAATACCGTACAGCTAATATGTTATTGAAGTAGGAGGTGTCTGGTGTAAATAGACGCCTCCTGCCTGCTTCCATGTTCCACTGCTACGTCTGTAGACACACCCTCGAATCACTCTGTGGGACCGTTGGTCAGCTGAATAACCTCCAGGTTGCTCAGTATGGCCATCTCAAACCCGCAGCTGAAGCAGTAAATCTGCGTCACCAGACGCACATACTGACTTGGGTACTTCCACAAAATAGAGACATGCCTCCGTTTTGTGGAATGGACCCGGTGGCCACCCCTTCCCTGCCCCCAAATGCCCTCAGCCTGGGACTACAGGGGACTGCGTTCAAGGACGCAGGACCCGATATACACACGCGCAGACATGCGTAATGTCCACACCATCGGACTTGTATGCTAACCAGTATTAGAAAAAGATAACTAAAAAATAAAAATACAATAAACTTTTTTTTAGCAAGGTTTTTTGTATTGTTTTATTTAAACATTTTTTAATCCTGCTTCTTATATTAATACTGTGAAACATTGTTAAGTATTAGAAACCTTGATCTACCATGTTTTAATGCTTTCTAACATTAACAATCCAAAGTTATTAGGCTTTGATATTTTACATCCTTCAATAAAACAAATTTTTACTGCTTATTATTCCTATTAATTCTGAATATATGTAAAATTTAAATAGACCAAACATATTAAAACATGCAATGTACACTCACAGATAAATTAAATTGAAAATCAGAAAAATAAGTAAATGTTAAGCATTAGTCCTACTTATTACTAGTGATGAGCGCCTGAAATTTTTCGGGTTTTGTGTTTTGGTTTTGGGTTCGGTTCCGCGGCTGTGTTTTGGGTTCGACCGCGTTTTGGCAAAACCTCACCGAATTTTTTTTGTCGGATTCGGGTGTGTTTTGGATTCGGGTGTTTTTTTCAAAAAACCCTAAAAAACAGCTTAAATCATAGAATTTGGGGGTCATTTTGATCCCATATTATTATTAACCTCAAAAACCATAATTTCCACTCATTTTCAGTCTATTCTGAATACCTCACACCTCACAATATTATTTTTAGTCCTAAAATTTGCACCGAGGTCGCTGGATGACTAAGCTAAGCGACCCTAGTGGCCGACACAAACACCTGGCCCATCTAGGAGTGGCACTGCAGTGTCACGCAGGATGGCCCTTCCAAAAAACCCTCCCCAAACAGCACATGACGCAAAGAAAAAAAGAGGCGCAATGAGGTAGCTGTGTGAGTAAGATTAGCGACCGTAGTGGCCGACACAAACACCGGGCCCATTTAGGAGTGGCACTGCAGTGTCACGCAGGATGTCCCTTCCAAAAAACCCTCCCCAAACAGCACATGACGCAAAGAAAAAAAGAGGCGCAATGAGGTAACTGTGTGAGTAAGATTAGCGACCCTAGTGGCCGACACAAACACCGGGCCCATCTAGGAGTGGCACTGCAGTGTCACGTAGGATGTCCCTTCCAAAAAACCCTCCCCAAACAGCACATGACGCAAAGAAAAAAAGAGGCGCAATGAGGTAGCTGTGTGAGTAAGATTAGCGATCGTAGTGGCCGACACAAACACCGGGCCCATTTAGGAGTGGCACTGCAGTGTCACGCAGGATGTCCGTTCAAAAAAACCCTCCCCAAACAGCACATGACGCAAAGAAAAAAAGAGGCGCAATGAGGTAGCTGTGTGAGTAAGATTAGCGATCCTAGTGGCCGACACAAACACCGGGCCCATCTAGGAGTGGCACTGCAGTGTCACGCAGGATGTCCCTTCCAAAAAACCCTCCCCAAACAGCACATGACGCAAAGAAAAAAAGAGGCGCAATGAGGTAGCTGTGTGAGTAAGATTAGCGACCGTAGTGGCCGACACATACACCGGGCCCATTTAGGAGTGGCACTGCAGTGTCACGCAGGCTGTCCCTTCCAAAAAACCCTCCCCAAACAGCACATGACGCAAAGAAAAAAAGAGGCGCAATGAGGTAGCTGTGTGAGTAAGATTAGCGACCCTAGTGGCCGACACAAACACCGGGCCCATCTAGGAGTGGCACTGCAGTGTCACGCAGGATGGCCCTTCCAAAAAACCCTCCCCAAACAGCACATGACGCAAAGAAAAAAAGAGGCGCAATGAGGTAGCTGACTGTGTGAGTAAGATAAGCGACCCTAGTGGCCGACACAAACACCGGGCCCATTTAGGAGTGGCACTGCAGTGTCACGCAGGATGTCCCTTCCAAAAAACCCTCCCCAAACAGCACATGACGCAAAGAAAAATAAAAGAAAAAAAGAGGTGCAAGATGGAATTGTCCTTGGGCCCTCCCACCCACCCCCTTGGGCCCTCCCACCCACCCTTATGTTGTATAAACAAAACAGGACATGCACACTTTAACCAACCCATCATTTCAGTGACAGGGTCTGCCACACGACTGTGACTGATATGACGGGTTGGTTTGGACCCCCCCAAAAAAGAAGCAATTAATCTCTCCTTGCACAAACTGGCTCTACAGAGGCAAGATGTCCACCTCATCATCATCCTCCAATATATCACCGTGTACATCCCCCTCCTCACAGATTATCAATTCGTCCCCACTGGAATCCACCATCTCAGCTCCCTGTGTACTTTGTGGAGGCAATTGCTGCTGGTCAATGTCTCCGCGGAGGAATTGATTATAATTCATTTTAATGAACATCATCTTCTCCACATTTTCTGGATGTAACCTCGTACGCCGATTGCTGACAAGGTGAGCGGCGGCACTAAACACTCTTTCGGAGTACACACTTGTGGGAGGGCAACTTAGGTAGAATAAAGCCAGTTTGTGCAAGGGCCTCCAAATTGCCTCTTTTTCCTGCCAGTATAAGTATGGACTGTGTGACGTGCCTACTTGGATGCGGTCACTCATATAATCCTCCACCATTCTTTCAATGGTGAGAGAATCATATGCAGTGACAGTAGACGACATGTCCGTAATCGTTGTCAGGTCCTTCAGTCCGGACCAGATGTCAGCATCAGCAGTCGCTCCAGACTGCCCTGCATCACCGCCAGCGGGTGGGCTCGGAATTCTGAGCCTTTTCCTCGCACCCCCAGTTGCGGGAGAATGTGAAGGAGGAGATGTTGACAGGTCGCGTTCCGCTTGACTTGACAATTTTCTCACCAGCAGGTCTTTCAACCCCAGCAGACTTGTGTCTGCCGGAAAGAGAGATCCAAGGTAGGCTTTAAATCTAGGATCGAGCATGGTGGCCAAAATGTAGTGCTCTGATTTCAACAGATTGACCACCCGTGAATCCTTGTTAAGCGAATTAAGGGCTCCATCCACAAGTCCCACATGCCTAGCGGAATCGCTCCGTGTTAGCTCCTCCTTCAATGTCTCCAGCTTCTTCTGCAAAAGCCTGATGAGGGGAATGACCTGACTCAGGCTGGCAGTGTCTGAACTGACTTCACGTGTGGCAAGTTCAAAGGGCAGCAGAACCTTGCACAACGTTGAAATCATTCTCCACTGCGCTTGAGACAGGTGCATTCCACCTCCTACATCGTGCTCAATTGTATAGGCTTGAATGGCCTTTTGCTGCTCCTCCAACCTCTGAAGCATATAGAGGGTTGAATTCCACCTCGTTACCACTTCTTGCTTCAGATGATGGCAGGGCAGGTTCAGTAGTTTTTGGTGGTGCTCCAGTCTTCTGTACGTGGTGCCTGTACGCCGAAAGTGTCCCGCAATTCTTCTGGCCACCGACAGCATCTCTTGCACGCCCCTGTCGTTTTTTAAATAATTCTGCACCACCAAATTCAAGGTATGTGCAAAACATGGGACGTGCTGGAATTTGCCCATATTTAATGCACACACAATATTGCTGGCGTTGTCCGATGCCACAAATCCACAGGAGAGTCCAATTGGGGTAAGCCATTCCGCGATGATCTTCCTCAGTTGCCGTAAGAGGTTTTCAGCTGTGTGCGTATTCTGGAAAGCGGTGATACAAAGCGTAGCCTGCCTAGGAAAGAGTTGGCGTTTGCGAGATGCTGCTACTGGTGCCGCCGCTGCTGTTCTTGCGGCGGGAGTCCATACATCTACCCAGTGGGCTGTCACAGTCATATAGCCCTGACCCTGCCCTGCTCCACTTGTCCACATGTCCGTGGTTAAGTGGACATTGGGTACAGCTGCATTTTTTAGGACACTGGTGACTCTTTTTCTGAGGTCTGTGTACATTTTCGGTATCGCCTGCCTAGAGAAATGGAACCTAGATGGTATTTGGTACCGGGGACACAGTACCTCCAACAAGTCTCTAGTTGGCTCTGCAGTAATGATGGATACCGGAACCACGTTTCTCACCACCCAGGATGCCAAGGCCTCAGTTATCCGCTTTGCAGTAGGATGACTGCTGTGATATTTCATCTTCCTCGCAAAGGACTGTTGGACAGTCAATTGCTTGGTGGAAGTAGTACAAGTGGTCTTACGACTTCCCCTCTGGGATGACCATCGACTCCCAGCAGCAACAACAGCAGCGCCAGCAGCAGTAGGCGTTACACGCAAGGATGCATCGGAGGAATCCCAGGCAGGAGAGGAATCATCAGAATTGCCAGTGACATGGCCTGCAGGACTATTGGCATTCCTGGGGAAGGAGGAAATTGACACTGAGGGAGTTGGTGGGGTGGTTTGCGTGAGCTTGGTTACAAGAGGAAGGGATTTACTGGTCAGTGGACTGCTTCCGCTGTCACCCAAAGTTTTTGAACTTGTCACTGACTTATTATGAATGCGCTGCAGGTGACGTATAAGGGAGGATGTTCCGAGGTGGTTAACGTCCTTACCCCTACTTATTACAGCTTGACAAAGGGAACACACGGCTTGACACCTGTTGTCTGCATTTCTGTTGAAATACCTCCACACCGAAGAGCTGATTTTTTTGGTATTTTCACCTGGCATGTCAACGGCCATATTCCTCCCACGGACAACAGGTGTCTCCCCGGGTGCCTGACTTAAACAAACCACCTCACCATCAGAATCCTCCTGGTCAATTTCCTCCCCAGCGCCAGCAACACCCATATCCTCCTCATCCTGGTGTACTTCAACACTGACATCTTCAATCTGACTATCAGGAACTGGACTGTGGGTGCTCCTTCCAGCACTTGCAGGGGGCGTGCAAATGGTGGAAGGCGCATGCTCTTCACGTCCAGTGTTGGGAAGGTCAGGCATCGCAACCGACACAATTGGACTCTCCTTGTGGATTTGGGATTTCGAAGAACGCACAGTTCTTTGCGGTGCTACTGCTTTTGCCAGCTTGAGTCTTTTCATTTTTCTAGCGAGAGGCTGAGTGCCTCCATCCTCATGTGAAGCTGAACCACTAGCCATGAACATAGGCCAGGGCTTCAGCCGTTCCTTGCCACTCCGTGTGGTAAATGGCATATTGGCAAGTTTACGCTTCTCCTCCGACAATTTTATTTTAGGTTTTGGAGTCCTTTTTTTACTGATATTTGGTGTTTTGGATTTGACATGCTCTGTACTATGACATTGGGCATCGGCCTTGGCAGACGACGTTGCTGGCATTTCATCGTCTCGGCCATGACTAGTGGCAGCAGCTTCAGCACGAGGTGGAAGTGGATCTTGATCTTTCCCTAATTTTGGAACCTCAACATTTTTGTTCTCCATATTTTAATAGGCACAACTAAAAGGCACCTCAGGTAAACAATGGAGATGGATGGATGCTAGTATACAATTATGGACGGACTGCCGAGTGCCGACACAGAGGTAGCTACAGCCGTGGACTACCGTACTGTACTGTGTCTGCTGCTAATATAGACTGGTTGATAAAGAGATGTAGTAGTATGTATGTATAAAGAAGAAAGAAAAAAAAACCACGGGTAGGTGGTATACAATTATGGACGGACTGCCGAGTGCCGACACAGAGGTAGCTACAGCCGTGAACTACCGTACTGTACTGTGTCTGCTGCTAATATAGACTGGTTGATAAAGAGATGTAGTAGTATGTATGTATAAAGAAGAAAGAAAAAAAAACCACGGGTAGGTGGTATACAATTATGGACGGACTGCCGAGTGCCGACACAGAGGTAGCTACAGCCGTGAACTACCGTACTGTACTGTGTCTGCTGCTAATATAGACTGGTTGATAAAGAGATGTAGTAGTATGTATGTATAAAGAAGAAAGAAAAAAAAACCTCGGGTAGGTGGTATACAATTATGGACGGACTGCCGAGTGCCGACACAGAGGTAGCTACAGCCGTGGACTACCGTACTGTACTGTGTCTGCTGCTAATATAGACTGGTTGATAAAGAGATGTAGTAGTATGTATGTATAAAGAAGAAAGAAAAAAAAACCACGGGTAGGTGGTATACAATTATGGACGGACTGCCGAGTGCAGACACAGAGGTAGCTACAGCCGTGAACTACCGTACTGTACTGTGTCTGCTGCTAATATAGACTGGTTGATAAAGAGATGTAGTAGTATGTATGTATAAAGAAGAAAGAAAAAAAAACCACGGGTAGGTGGTATACAATTATGGACGGACTGCCGAGTGCCGACACAGAGGTAGCTACAGCCGTGAACTACCGTACTGTACTGTGTCTGCTGCTAATATAGACTGGTTGATAAAGAGATGTAGTAGTATGTATGTATAAAGAAGAAAGAAAAAAAACCACGGGTAGGTGGTATACAATTATGGACGGACTGCCGAGTGCCGACACAGAGGTAGCTACAGCCGTGGACTACCGTACTGTACTGTGTCTGCTGCTAATATAGACTGGTTGATAAAGAGATGTAGTAGTATGTATGTATAAAGAAGAAAGTAAAAAAACCGCGGGTAGGTGGTATACAATTATGGACGGACTGCCGAGTGCCGACACAGAGGTAGCTACAGCCGTGAACTACCGTACTGTACTGTGTCTGCTGCTAATATAGACTGGTTGATAAAGAGATGTAGTAGTATGTATGTATAAAGAAGAAAGAAAAAAAAACCTCGGGTAGGTGGTATACAATTATGGACGGACTGCCGAGTGCCGACACAGAGGTAGCTACAGCCGTGAACTACCGTACTGTACTGTGTCTGCTGCTAACATAGACTGGTTGATAAAGAGATGTAGTAGTATGTATGTATAAAGAAGAAAGAAAAAAAAACCACGGGTAGGTGGTATACAATTATGGACGGACTGCCGAGTGCCGACACAGAGGTTGCTACAGCCGTGGACTACCGTACTGTACTGTGTCTGCTGCTAATATAGACTGGTTGATAAAGAGATGTAGTAGTATGTATGTATAAAGAAGAAAGAAAAAAAAACCACGGGTAGGTGGTATACAATTATGGACGGACTGCCGAGTACCGACACAGAGGTAGCTACAGCCGTGAACTACCGTACTGTACTGTGTCTGCTGCTAATATAGACTGGTTGATAAAGAGATGTAGTAGTATGTATGTATAAAGAAGAAAGAAAAAAAAACCACGGGTAGGTGGTATACAATTATGGACGGACTGCCGAGTGCCGACACAGAGGTAGCTACAGCCGTGGACTACCGTACTGTACTGTGTCTGCTGCTAATATAGACTGGTTGATAAAGAGATGTAGTAGTATGTATGTATAAAGAAGAAAGAAAAAAAAACCACGGGTAGGTGGTATACAATTATGGATGGACTGCCGAGTGCCGACACAGAGGTAGCTACAGCCGTGAACTACCGTACTGTGTCTGCTGCGACTGGATGATAAATAATGATATAAAAAATATATATATATATCACTACTGCAGCCGGACAGGTATATATTATATAATGACGGACCTGCTGGACACTGTCTGTCAGCAGAATGAGTTTTTTATAGAATAAAAAAAAAAACACCACACAAGTGAAGTCACACGACGAGTGTTTAACTTTTTCAGGCAATCACAATATAGTATACTACTAACTATACTGGTGGTCAGTGTGGTCAGGTCACTGGTCAGTCACACTGGCAGTGGCACTCTTGCAGCAAAAGTGTGCACTGTTTAATTTTAATATAATATGTACTCCTGGCTCCTGCTATAACCTATAACTGGCACTGCAGTGCTCCCCAGTCTCCCCCACAATTATAAGCTGTGTGAGCTGAGCACAGTCAGATATATATACATAGATGATGCAGCACACTGGGCTGAGCAGTGCACACAGATATGGTATGTGACTGAGTCACTGTGTGTATCATTTTTTTCAGGCAGAGAACGGATATATTAAATAAAACTGCACTGTCTGGTGGTCACTGTGGTCAGTCACTAGTAAACTCTGCACTCTCTACACTTCTACAGTACTCCTAAGCTCCAGTAAATCAGGTCAATCTCTCTCTCTCTCTCTCTCTCTTCTAATCTAAATGGAGAGGACGCCAGCCACGTCCTCTCCCTATCAATCTCAATGCACGTGTGAAAATGGCGGCGACGCGCGGCTCCTTATATAGAATCCGAGTCTCGCGAGAATCCGACAGCGTCATGATGACGTTCGGGCGCGCTCGGGTTAACCGAGCAAGGCGGGAGGATCCGAGTCTGCTCGGACCCGTGAAAAAAACCATGAAGTTCGGGCGGGTTCGGATTCAGAGAAACCGAACCCGCTCATCTCTACTTATTACCTATAATTAAATATATCTGAATATTAATACAAAAAGGAAAATGCAAATGCACTTTTCAGATAAAAACACACACACACACACACACACATAAGGAGGCGTTAAGTATTAAAACTGGGCATGCCACTGGCATTAAACATTTTGAATAAAAACACAATTTTTTTTAGTATAACAGACTGTTTTGTTTTTTTTAAGAAGTCATGGTGCTGTGCTTGTAGTCACAGCAAAATAAAAAAGACTGGGTGTTTAAAAAAACAAACGATTTTGTTTAAACCATGGTTTAAAACAAGGTATTTTAAACCAGACAACCCTGATGCTAACCATCGGGTTAGCGTACAAGTCTGAATCAGACCCAGAGTGCAATATGTGGTTGTGTGCTGTGGTTCATTTACCATGTTCCCAATCACGACAAATGGTTGTCTTGGGAACCAGGGGGTGAATTTACTAAGATGGGAGTTCTATTTAAAATGGGATGTTGCTCATTGCAACCCATCAGATTGCAGGCACCATCTTCTAGAAGGTGCTAGATAAATGAGAAGTAGAATCTGATTGGTTGCTATGGGTAACATCCCATCTTAAATAGAACTCCCATCTTAGTAAATTTACCCCCAGGTGTGAACTTAAAATTCTAAAAAGTTACCTCTTCTGTAATGGTAAAAATTCCCCACGCACAGCCTGCGGGTGGCAACAAGCCTGTCTGAGCCTCAGCAAAGGATATAAGATGGAGGATACTGTTCGCCGATCTAAGCTGCTTAGTTTGAGAGACCAATCTGATATCTTGCGTAGTTTTGCCAGGGCATCCTGACAGCAGACTTCATGCTGCCTGTGATAGAAATGTCTCTCCACTGGGGAGAAGTGTAGCCAGTGAGTATCTTCCGTTTGTGCTGGGATCTGGATCTAAAAGAAAAGAATCAATCCATCACACAATGAACTCAGGGGTAGATTTACTGAATCTTCTAAAAATGAAAAGGGGAGGTGTTCCACATAGCAACCGATCATATTTAAGCTATCATTTCTCTATTGCGTTGTAGAAAATTATAGACAAAATCTGATTGGTTGCTATGAGCAATATGTCCGCTTGTATGTTTTAAAAAGTTTAGTAAATGTACTCCTCAGAGTTGGAGTCCAATCACCCATTAGTCATCCGCTTCTTTATAAAAGTTTAAACAGATTAAAATGAATAACAAATAGTTATGTTACAGCTAGTACTGTGATCAACAGCTCAACTAGATAGAAAACAAAGGGTGATATCACCTGAGCTCTGGATTTCGCAAACTTGGCTACACTGGAAAGTGATTATGTCACTGTAGTGTGTGGTCCGCATTACATCTACATTTCCTTACGTATAGAAGACCTGCTTATTGTGTTCTTACTAATATTCATTGCAGTCTCAATGGCAAAAATACAATTACCTTGATTACAGTGCTGCCCCATACGATTAGCATATAAGCTCCTAATTATCAAGCCTTATGTCAAGTTCAGAGAGCAGCTAATGAGATGGGCAGAAGTATACACGATTATCTATCTGTAAGCCTGTGAGTTTTATGCATCTTGAGATATGTAATAATTAAGATACACACAGTTAAGGTCACAATTATTTCAAACAAAATTGTTCATACAAAGTACGTACTGTTCATAGTACACTGGCTGTGTTATTGTTAATTCTGCGGTATGCCTCATTATGGCTGCCTCCCCATGCTCCAAATAACACTTTAAAGATAAATAATTACCTGGTCAATAACATCCTTTTTAGCAGATCTCCACATAATTTTGGCAATAAGGTGATATAATGGCAGGGGATCCCTCCTGCAGTATGGCCTGTAAAGAAGCTGATCCCACCAGTGCTTGACCCAGTAAGGATCCACTCCCAGGAATAACACTAGCCCAAATAAATCTGTGAATCAAAACATGAGAAGAACACATATCTGATCAAATACAATTTATCCGGACAGCAAACCTGAACAGATAACACTTAACCCAAGTGTGTTAGCGTGCGAGTGTACATGTGCTTAGCGCAGACTAGATGAGCCCTTCCTGCAATCTTATCATTAACACTAAATGCAGAATAAGTGGCATGCTATAACTATACAATTCAAACTATGTAACACCAACACTCAAAAAAAAAAACTGCAGGTGAGTATGCGTGTCAAACAGTTAATGTCAACAAATTATTTCAATCATCAGTAGACTGTATTTTCACCTCCGCCATTAGCAATAAAAAGTGATTTCCATTTTCACATAATTATTTCAGATATTTTCAAAATAAGCAATGTTAAGCACATTATAGATGCGTCCACATAAACCTATTCTCAAATTGCACCAAATACACCTGCTTGGCTTGCCACAACTTTGCGACTTAACCACCCCATGCGATTTAAAATCTGCATCTGCTACTTTATACCAATCCAAAAAATACTAATTGTAAAGTACTTAGAGACGATTTGGATTTGTACATAAACCTGATGGTTTATTTACAAATCTAATGGTGGGGTAACTGTGCATGCGGAGTCTGCCATATGCAAAACAATTCATGTCTGATCGCCCACAGTCCCCCCTTAGCTGCAGCAAGATTGACACGCTGCAGTATTTGGGGGGGAGCGGGTGCAGCAAACATGGCCATTCCAGAAACCGAGAGCATCAACTGTAGACATCCTGGAGCCGGCAGAGGCGTTCCAATGGCCAGTCTGAGAATGGTCGTAATGGTGACCTGACTCGGAACGCAGATGCTGGCAGGAGATGTCTATTTACTACAGATGCCCCCTGCAGCATTATAATATTAGTAGGATGGTATTGCACAGCCACTTCAGCAATGCTGATGTTGGACGCAGTAGAGAATTTTCTTTTTCTGCCCATGTGTCCAGATAGCGTCCGATCGAGGTCGTACAGGAGATGTACCGTCCCATTCCTGGGTGGTGACAGAGAGAAGGCTTATTAGATGCATGGTGATGGTCCATCTCATGGTAGTGTCGTGGATGTATCACTGAAAGCGGCTGCATTCCGAGACGCAAAATCACTCACATACTCGGATGGAGAAACTGCACCTGCCATACGGATAGTGCAAGTTTTCACAGTGCATCTGAAGATGCACCAACATCGACAGGCGCTGACAGTTGGCATCTCAGTCCTTTCACATTCGGATGCATCGGTGTACACCAGGAAAGGGCTTTGGAGCGGCATTTGCATAAAATCGCAAATAGGTAACCGACAAAAATATGATTTTGGTTACCTACCGGCAAACCCTTTTTCTATTAGTCCGAGGAGGGTGCTGGGGTCCACATTAGTACCATGGGGTATAGACGGGTCCACTAGGAGCCATTGACACTTTAAGTTTGAGAGTGTGGGCTGGCTCCTCCCTCTATGCCCCTCCTACCAAACTCAGTCTAGAAACTGTGCCCGAAGAGACTGACATCTTCGAGAGAAGGATTTAACACAGATAGTGGCGAAATTCATACCAGCTCACACATACAAGGCACATCAAGCTAGCTTAGCTTGAAAACTCAGCAACTGTTGAAACATTACTTACCAAGTAACAATGCAGTACATAACTAAACAAAGTCGTACTGAACCAGATAACGGTTGCAGGAAAACGAAACGCTGGGCGGGCGCCCAGCATCCTCTACGGACTACGAGAAAAGGATTTACCGGTAGGTAACCAAAATCCTATTTTCTCTTAAGTCCTATAGGATGCTGGGGTCCACATTAGTACCATGGTGATGAACCAAAGCTTCCAAACCGGAGGGGGAGCGCGGAGGCTCCTGCAGAACTGATTGACTGAACTTCAGATCATTAGAGGCCAAAGTATCGAACTTGTAAAACTTTGTAAATGTGTTCGACCCAGACCAAGTTGCAGCTCGGCAAACTTGCAATGCCGAAACACCCCGGGCAGCCACCCAGGAAGACCCCACCAATTGTTTCTGGAAGAAGATGGACAGGGCCGAAATCTGGACCTTCACAGATCCCAACCTCAGGCCCATATCCACACGTGCTTGCAGGAAGAGGAGAAACCGTCAGAGTTTAAACTCCACCGTAGGAAACTTCTTGGATTCACACCAAGAAACATATTTCATCCAAATACAATGGTAATGTTTAGACGTTACCCCTTTCCTAGCCTGTATCAGGGTAGGAATGACCTTCTTCGTAATGCCATTCTGAGCTAGTATCAGGCGTTCAACCTTCATGCAGTCAAACGTAACCGTGGTAAGTCTTGATAGGCGAACGGTCCCTGCAGCAGCAGATCCTCCCAAAGAAGAAGAGGCCTCGGCTCTTCCTGCAAGAGATTCAGAAGGTCCGCATACCAAGCCCGCCTTGGCCAGTCCGGAGCAATGAGGATCGCCTGAACCCTTGATCTCCTTACGAGCTTTAGAACTCTTGGAATGAGTGGAAGAGATGGAAACACATACACCGACCGGAACACCCATGGAGACACCAGGGTGTCCACTGCCACTGCTTGTGGGTCACTCGACCTGGAACAATAGTGTCAAAGCTTCTTGTTGAGACGAGAGGCCATCATGTCTAATTTGGGGTAACCCCCAAAGGTCTGTAATTTCCTTGAACACCTCCGGATGGAGACCCCATTCCTCTGGATGGAGATCGTGTCTGCTGAGGAAGTCTGCTTCCCAGTTGTCTACTCCCGGAGTGAAGATTGCTGAGAGTGCCAACCCATGTCTTTCTGCCAGAAGTATGATTCTTGTCACCTCTGACATTGCAGCTCTGCTCTTCGTTCCGCCCTGTCGGTTTATGTAGGCCACTGTCGTTACATTGTCCGACTGCACTTGAATGGCCGATTTCTTAGAAGATGGGCCGCCTGAAGAAGACCGTTGTAGATGGCTCTTAGTTCCAGGATGTTGATGGGCAGACCGGCTTCCAGACTTGACCACCTTCCTTGGAATGTTTCCCCCTGAGTGACTCCGCCCCAGCCCCAAAGGCTCGCATCCGTGGTTAGAAGGACCCAGTCCTGAATCCCGAACCTGTGGCCCTCCAGAAGGTGAGGCAATTGGAGCCACCAAGGAATGGCCTGGCCTTCGGCAACAGACAAATCCTCTGGTGCATGTGGAGATGAGATCCTGACCACTTGTCCAGGAGATCCAGTTGGAAGGCCCGAGCATTAAACCTCCCGTATTGGAGAGCCTCGTTAGAGGCCACCATCTTTCCCAAAAGGCGAATGCAGTGATGAACTGACACCCGGGCTGGCTTCAGGACATCCCGGACCATTGTTTGTATCACCAACGCCTTTTCCTGCGGAAGAAACACCATCTGCACTTCTGTGTCGAGGATCATCCCCAGAAAAGACAACCTCTGGGTCGGTTCCAAATGTGACTTTGGGAGATTCAGAATCCAACCGTGGACTCTGAGCAGGTGCGTTGTGAGAACAATGGACTGCAACAGCTTCTCCTTGGACAAAGCCTTAATCAGCAGATCGTCCAGATATGGAATGATGTTCTCCCCTTGTTTACGGAGGAGAACAATCATCTCTGCCATCACCTTTGTGAACACCCTCGGTGCTGTTGAGAGGCCGAATGGAAGGGCCTGGAACTGGAAATGACAGTCCAATAATGCGAAACAGAGATAAGCCTGAAGCGGCAGCCAAATCGGGATGTGGAGGTACGCATCCTTGATATCCAGGGACACCAGGAATTTCCCCTCTTCCAGATCTGATATCACCGCCCTGAGAGACTCCATTTTGAACTTGAACTCCTTTAGAAAGGCGTTCAGTGATTTTAGGTTCAGAATGGGCCTGACCGAACCATCCGGTTTCGGTACCACAAAAAGGTTCGAATAGTAAATGAGGAGGTACTGGTACAATGACCTGTGCCTCCACCAACTTCTGGACAGCTTCCTGTAGTACAGTACTGTCTGCCAGTAGAACTGGCAAGCATCATTTGAAAAATCGGTGAGGAGGGAGATTATGAAATTCCAGCCTGTATCCCTGGGACACAATATCTATCACCCAGGGATCCAGGCAGGACGATACCCAGACGCGACTGAACTATCTGAATCTTGCCCCCACCGGCCCCACCTCCAGGCCGACGGTCCACCGTCATGCGGAGGACTTTGGCGTACCTGAAGCAGGCTTTTGTTTCTGGGAACCTGTAGCAGCAGGTTTCTTGGATTCAACTTGACCTCCCCTAAAGAAGGTATTGGACGGTTTGGCCTTTCTAGGCTTGTTAGGCCGAAAGGACTGAGATGCTGATGAAGAGAAGAAGTATTTCTTTGGAGCAGTAGCCAGTGGCGCACCCAGGGGGGGTTTCCGAGCACCCAGAACCCCCCCCCCCTCCAGTAAAAAAAATATATATATATTTTTTTTTTTAGCTGCATGAGTATTATTAATAGCTGTCTAGCGTCCTCTGCAGCCTGCTGTCTTCCTGGTGGTACTTGTAAGTGCAATAAAAGTTTACTTTATTTTAATTCTAGTACATATATATCCATGTGCATACATATATACATACATATAAACACACACACACACACACACACGATATATATATACACATGTGTATATATATGTGTACTGTATGTGTGTGTACATATATATATATATATATATATATGTATGCATGTTTAATATGCTATGTATATGTGTATGTGTATATGTATGTGTGTATGTATATATATATATATATATATATATATATATGTATACAGCAAGGTAGTGGGCTGGCACTCTAGGAGGCTTTCTTACGTATGCAAAAGACACAGTTTGATGTCATCGTTTCAGGGTATTACCCCTTTTATCAAGACAACCATGTAATAACAACATACAAACATTTATACTTTACCAAACACCGCGTGTGCAGTCCGTCCACGGCACCCGCAGAGACCCGATGACGTCATTGGCGTTGGCCAGCGCCGGCGACCCAGCGTCAGAGGGGGGCGTGGAATGATGTAAGCAGTGACCCATCATAAATTCCTTAAAATGTCGGGCCACCGGCTGGTCATTTTAAGGAATTTAACCATAATATATCTTCCATCCGATATAAAATTATAGATGGGGTTCCAGAATCTTCAAGAGGCGGCAACCGGGGTCGTACCCTACTACAGAAGGAGGCATGGTGGATCCATACTCTACAGAATGTGAAACCCCTGGGACTTAATTATTATCTTACACTTGCTTTCTTTAATTTGAAGTTATCCTCTTAATGTATATATCCATCAGTTACATTTTTTGGGGGGGAGCTAGTCGGGTCATGTGTTTACGGTTTAGTGTTAACATTGCCTAGAGGAGTCATCTTAGATTTCTGTACATCATGACCTATTACACAGTACTATTGTTTCACTGCAGTTATGATACATATGCTCTTGTGGATCAGCTTTGAACAGCGTTTGTTGTGTTCATTCCGTTTTATGGCCCTTTTTTGAGTACTACAAGTGTCCCCATTAATCATTATGAAAGTATGCCATTAGGGCTACACTAGGATAATCATAAAGATTTAGTTCCTGATATTTAGCGGGTTCTTTTGCCTTCCGTTTCACTGTAAGACTATTGCACTGCATTATTATGTAACTAAAAAGACATCTCTTGCATTCTCCTATAGCCGCTACTGTTTCCATGGTGATGGGTCACTGCTTACATCATTCCACGCCCCCCTCTGACGCTGGGTCGCCGGCGCTGGCCAGCGCCAATGACGTCATCGGGTCTCTGCGGGCGCCGTGGACGGACTGCACACGCGGTGTTTGGTAAAGTATAAATGCTTGTATGTTGTTATTACATGGTTGTCTTGATAAAAGGGTTAATACCCTGAAACGTTGACATCAAACTGTGTCTTTTGCATACTTAAGAAAGCCTCCTAGAGTGCCAGCCCACTACCTTGCTGTATACTGTTTCCAGAGAGCAGGGCACCGGAGCATTTAAACTTGTAAACAGTGTCAGAGTGCCGGACTTCTTCACTACATATATATATATATATATATATATATATATATGTGTGTGTGTGTAGATACATGTGTATATATATATATATATATATATATACACATACACACACACACACACACAGACGCACTAGTTTTACGGACCCAGCATATACTGGGTCACCTCAGTCCCCACCCCCGTGATTGGCTCCGCCCAGTTCTGGAAACCCCCCCATGCAAATCCTGCGTTTGCCACTGGTAGCAGCTGAGGGAAGAAGACTTACCCGCTGTAACCGTGCATATCCACGCATCCAAAGCTTCCCCAAAGAGAGCCTGACCTGTGTAGTATAGTAGGGACTCCACACAGTCCCCGAATAGCTGAAACAGACATGGAAGAGATCCCCGCAGCCATGGAACCCAGGTCTTTCATGGATTCTACCATAAAACCTGCTGAATCGTGAATGTTATGCAAAAACAAATCAACATCCCCTCTATCCATCATATCCAAATCCTCTCGTAAGGTAGCCGGCAACTTTACTATAGCCCTTGCAATCCATGCACTAGCATTAGTGGGATGTAATATAGCCCCTGAAGCAGTGTACATTGATTTAAGTGTATTATCAATTTTTCTATCAGCCGGCTCCTTTAGGGCGGTAGATCCTGGAACAGGTAAAACCACCTGTTTTTTGAGAGTCTGGAAACAGATGCATCAACAATAGGCGGGTTTTCCCATTTTTTCCTATCCTCCTCAGGGAAAGGAAATGCCACCTGGACCCTTTTAGGGATCTGGATTTTTTTCTCCGGGTTTTCCCATGCTTTCTCAAATATAGCATTCAATTCCTTTGACGCAGGGAAGGTTAGCGAGGCTTTCTTCTTTTCAGTGAAAAAAGCCTCCTCAACCTGCTCAGGTGTGGTATCATTTATATTTACCACATCCCTGATAGCCTCTATCATTAATTGCACCCCCTTTGCAAGAGAGGCAGACCCCGCAACACATCCCCATTACAGTCTGTGGTATCAGAATCGGTATCCGTGTCATAGTAACACATAGTAACAATATATCTGAGGTTGAAAAAAGACAATTGTCCATCAAGTTCAACCTATTTGTGGTCTCCTATGCACGATGATTTGTCTAAAATTATGACTGATGCCGATTTCAGCAGTTGCATTTTATCCCTTTTTATAGTAACTATAGTGCGTGACTATGCACCATAACCCTGGATATCCTTATCCATGAGGAATTTATCTAGCCCATTCTTAAAGGTGTTGACAGAGTCCGCCATTACAACTCCCTCAGGCAGGGAATTCCAAACACGTATTGTCCTTACCGTGAAAAAGCCTTTACGACGTACTGTGCGGAATCTCCTCTCTTCTTACCTGAGCGAGTGTCCACGAGTCCTATATGTGGATCTGGCCAAAAACAGGTCCCGCGCAAGCTCTGTGTATTGTCCCCTTATATATTTGTAGATGTTGATCATATTCCCTCTTAGTCTCCTCTTTTCCAATGTAAACATTCCTAGTCTTTCAAGCCTTTCATTGTATTCCATCGTCTCCATGCCCTTAATTAGTTTGGTCGCCCTCCTCTGAACCTTTTCTAGCTCCAGAATATCCTTTTTGTAGTACGGTGCCCAGAATTGTACACAGTATTCAAGGTGTGGCCTCACTAGTGATTTATATAACGGGAGTATAACACCCTCGTCTCTTGCATCAATTCCCCGTTTTATGCATGCCAGTATCTTATTAGCCTTCTTTGCTGCCATCCTACTTTGGGAACTGCTGCTTAGTTTGTTATCTATGAGAACACCTAAGTCTTTTTCCAGTACAGTATCCCCTAATTTTACCCCATTCAGTATGTAGGTGTTATTTTTGTTCTTGCTACCACAGTGCATTACCTTACACTTGTCTGTGTTGAAGCGCATTCTCCATTTGGCTGCCCATGCTTCTAATTTAACTAAGTCGTTCTGAAGAGACTCAGCATCCTCCTCTGTATTTATAGCCTTACACAATTTGGTATCATCTGCAAAAATTTACACCATGCTCTCTAGACCTTCTGTTACAGTGATGGCTAACCTTGACACTCCAGCTGTTGTTGAAATACACATCCCAGCACGCCCTGCATCAGTTTTAGCATGGCCAAATAGCAAAACTGTAGCAGGGCATGCTGGGATGTGTAGTTCAACAACAGCTGGAGTGTCAAGGTTAGCCATCACTGTGTTAGGTCGTTAATGAAAATGATGAACAATAGCGGTCCTAATACCGAGCCTTGTGGCACACCACTTAACACTTCAGTCCAATTTGAAAGAGATCCATTAACCACAATGCGCTGCTCTCTATTAACTAACCAATTCTTGACCCAAGTGCATATAGAGCTTCCTAGCCCTATTTCTTGTAGCTTGTAGATAAGTCGCATGTGTGGTACTGTGTCGAAAGCTTTGGCAAAATCTAAAAAGATTACATCCACCTCTTTTCCCTGATCGAGGTTTGCACTTACTGTTTCATAAAAACCAAGGAAGTTGGTTTGACAGGACCTGTCCTTCACGAATCCATGTTGATTCCTTTTAATGATTTTATTGGCTTCAAGGAACTTCTGAATACTATGCCTTAGAATAACTTCCAGTACTTTCCCCACTATAGATGTAAGACTAACTGGTCTATAGTTACCCGGTTCAGCTTTACTACCCTTTTTGAATATAGACACTACTTCCGCTATACGCCAGTCTTTGGTAACCATACCTGATATAACTGAATCCTTAAAGATCAAAAATAGCGGTCTTGCAAGTTCAGAGTGAAGCTCCATTAGAACCCTTGGGTGAATTCCATCGGGCCACGGTGACTTATTAATCTTTAAATGTTTTAATCGGTCACAGACTACCTCCTCACTTAAATAAGTACCTATCAGTGGGATATTCTCATTATTGAGGTTGTGTGTTAGTCCCATAATTGGGTCCTCTCTAGTAAATACTGTTGAAAAAAATTCATTAAGTATGTCCGCTATGTCATTATAATTTTTGATTAAGACTCCCGACTTGTCTTTTACAGGGCCTATACCCTCCTCCTTTAATCTCTTGCTATTAATGTATTTAAAGAATGTTTTGGGATTTGATTTGCTTTCCTTTGCTACTAGTTTTTCTGTTTCTACTTTAGCCGCTCTTATTTCTTTTTTGCATATTTTGTTACAGTCCTTATAGTGCTGAAATGATTCCGTATTCCCATCAGATTTGTATTTTTTAAATGCTCGCCTTTTCTTGCCCATAAGTCTTTTATTTTTTTATTAAGCCACATTGGTTTATTATTTTGAATCCTTTTTTTGCTGTTCGTAGGAATACATTTGATAGTATTTTTAGCTATTAGTGATTTTAATACATCCCATTTCTCTGTAGTATTTTTTCCTAGAAACAAACCTTCCCAATCAATATCCCTTAGAGTTTCCCTCATCATTTCAAAGTTGGCTTTACTAAAGTTTAGAGTCCTAGTCGAGCCAGTATAGGACTCTTTATGAAAACTTATATTGAATGTGACCTTATTGTGGTCGCTGTTTCCTATGGGCTTCCCCACTTCAATATCTGATACCAATTACCCATTGTTTGTTAATACCAGGTCTAAGATTGCATTGTACCTGGTGGGTTCCTCAATTAGTTGAACTAAGTAGTTATCATTAAGTGTGTTTAAAAACTTATTACCCCTAGCAGTATCACATGAATCGTTTTTCCAGTTTATCTCTAGATAGTTAAAATCTCCCATCACTACTATGTCACCTACTCCTGCTGCTCTTTCAATTTGCCTCAGTAACAATTCCTCGTCAGATACATTAATACCAGGCGGCCTGTAGCATACCCCCAATACTAACTTTTTTATTCCCTTTTCGCCACATGCAATTTCTACCCATAGCGTCTCGACCGTATCTACAGTTCCCTCCTGCAAATCCTCCCTTATATCAGGTTTTACATAAAGACACCCCCCCCCTCCCTTTTTATTTAGTCTGTCTCTCCTAAACAGCGTATAGCCTTCTAGATTGACTGTCCAGTCATGAGATTCGTCCCACCAAGTTTCAGTAATGCTTATAACATCATACTGTTTGCTTGCTGCAAGTATTTCTAGTTCACCCTTTTTACCAGTAAGGCTTCTAGCGTTCACATACATACAACTAAGATAAGTATTTCCCTTTGTGTTAGGGACATCTTTCACCTTATGTAACAACGATGACCTGTAATCGTTATTGGTTAGTGCTTTGGTAAAACCTCTTTTAGTGCCGATGTTGATACCTTTACCGGCTGCTCTAACCCTCCCCCCAACTTCTCCCCCATTTCGTTTACTACCGCCATCCCCACTATTCTCACTGCACGCCCCGTAGTTTCTAGCTAAACCCTCCAACCAGGCTCCTAGTTTAAAATCTCCTCCAACCTTCTAACCATCCTTCCCCCCAGCACCGCTGCCCCCTCCTCATTCAGGTGCAATCCACACACACAGGTGAGGGCAGACAGAGTTTCCCCCCCAAAGAATGGCAAGAGAGAGACAGAGATTGGAGCCAACCCACACATAGCACTTTTACCAAAAGGAGACCCCTTGTCAGCGCTAACTGTGCACTTTAATAGGATACACAGTCGTATTGCAGCCTCCCCCCCCCCTTCTACAACCCCCTGGTACCGTTTACAGATAGCTGGAGTTGCTGTGGAGGGACCTTCTTTTCCTGGTCAGCGCTGTGCAGGCAGGAGAATGGCGCTGAAACGCTGCTGGGTCCGCTATGAGAAGCTCCGCCCCCAAAATGGTGCTGTCTTCCCGCTCTTCTTCTGCTTATACTGGCCTGAGGATTTAGTGCTGGCTGAGATCCTGGGACCCCCACAGGCTTCTGGACCAGTGTAGGGTGTAGCGCTGGCTCAGGGCGCACCTCACTGCGCCGCACCATGTACCACTGAGCCATCCCCGGAGTGCAGTTAATACTGCGCTCCTACCTTGCTGACGCCATCTTCACACCGACCCCCCGCTTGCTAGGGGGGTCGGTGTCTCACTCGCCGATTCTTCAGCTCTGCAAGGGGGTGGCGGCATGCTGCTGGGGCGAGCGGTCCCCTGTGGCGGAGAACGATCAGACCCCTCTGGAGCTCAGTGTCCAGTCAGCGGAGACAGTGGATCAGACCCCGCAGGGCGTACACTGTTCCCCCCTCAGTCCCTCGCTGCAGGGAGGCTGTTGACAGCAGCCTCCCTGTAAAACAAAAAACTCTAAAACAAAATTTTTCTAGGAAAACTCAGGAGATCACCCCCATCTGTGACCGGCTCCTGCGGGCATATTTTCTAAACTGAGTCTGGTAGGAGGGGCATAGAGGGAGGAGCCAGCCCACACTCTCAAACTCTTAAACTGCCAATGGCTCCTTGTGGACGTGTCTATACCCCATGGTACTAATGTGGACCCCAGCATCCTCTAGGACGTAAGAGAAAAAATAAGATTTTAAACCTACCGGTAAATCTTTTTCTCGTACTCCGTAGAGGATGCTGGGGACTCGGTAAGGACCATGGGGATAAACGGGCTCCGCAGGAGACATGGGCACTTTAAGAAAGACTTTAGGTCTGGGTGTGCACTGGCTCCTCCCTCTATGCCCCTCCTCTAGACCTCAGTTAGAGAAACTGTGCCCAGAGGAGATGGACAGTACGAGGAAAGGATTTTTGTTAATCCATGGGCAAGATTCATACCAGCCACACCAATCACACCGTATAACTTGTGTATCAAGTAAACAGTTAACAGTATGAAAAAATAACGTAGCATCAGTCCAACCTGATGGAACTATAACATAACCCTTATGTGAGCAAAACTATATACAAGAAGTAGTCCGCACTTGGGTCGGGCGCCCAGCATCCTCTACGGACTACGAGAAAAAGATTTACTGGTAGGTTTAAAATCTTATTTTCTCTAACGTCCTAGAGGATGCTGGGGACTCCGTAAGGACCATGGGGATTATACCAAAGCTCCCAAACGGGCGGGAGAGTGCGGATGACTCTGCAGCACCAACTGAGCAAACAGGAGGTCCTCCTCAGCCAGGGTATCAAACTTATAGAACTTTGCAAAGGTGTTTGACCCCGACCAAGTAGCAGCTCGGCACAGCTGTAGTGCCGAGACCCCTCGGGCAGCCGCCCAAGACGAGCCCACCTTCCTAGTGGAATGGGCTTTAACCGATTTCGGTAACGGCAATCCTGCCGTAGAATGCGCCTGCTGAATCGTGTTACAGATCCAGCGAGCAATAGTCTGCTTTGAAGCAGGGCCGCCAACCTTGTTGGCTGCATACAGGACAAACAGTGCTTCTGTTTTTCTGATCCTAGCCGTTCTGGCTACGTAAATTTTCAAAGCCCTGACCACATCCAGGGACTCGGAATCCTCCAAGTCACGTGTAGCCACAGGCACGACAATAGGTTGGTTCATATGAAAGGATGAGACCACCTTAGGTAGGAATTGAGGACGGGTCCGCAATTCCGCTCTATCCATATGGAAAACCAGATAGGGGCTTTTATGTGATAAAGCCACCAATTCCGAAACTTGCCTAGCCGAAGCCAAGGCTAACAACATGACCACCTTCCAAGTGAGATATTTCAACTCCACTGTTTTAAGTGGTTCAAACCAATGTGACTTAAGGAAACTTAACACCACGTTAAGGTCCCAAGGCGCCACCGGAGGTACAAAAGGAGGCTGAATATGCAGTACTCCCTTCAAAAACGTCTGTACTTCAGGTAAAGAGGACAATTCCTTTTGAAAGAAAATGGAGAAGGCCGAAATCTGAGCTTTAATGGAGCCTAATTTTAGGCCCAAATTCACTCCAGTTTGTAGGAAGTGAAGAAAACGTCCTAGATGGAATTCCTCCGTAGGAGCATTCCTGGCCTCACACCAAGAAACATATTTACGCCATATTCGGTGATAATGTTTAAATGTCACGTCCTTCCTAGCCTTTATCAGCGTAGGAATGACCTCATCCGGAATTCCTTTTTCCGCTAGGATCCGGCGTTCAACCGCCATGCCATCAAACGCAGCCGCGGTAAGTCTTGGAACAGACATGGCCCCTGTTGTAACAGGTACTGTCGTAGAGGAAGAGGCCACGGATCTTCTGTGAGCATTTCCAGCAGATCCAGATACCAGGTCCTTCTTGGCCAATCTGGAACAATGAGAATTGTTCTCACTCCTCTTTTTCTTATTATTCTCAATACCTTGGGTATGAGAGGAAGAGGAGGAAACACAGAAACCGACTGGAACACCCACGGTGTCACCAGGGCGTCTACTGCTACCGCCTGAGGATCTTTTGATCTGGCGCAATACCTCTGTAGCTTTTTGTTGAGACGGGATGCCATCATGTCTATCTGGTGCAGTCCCCACTGACTTGCAATCTGTGCGAAGACTTCCCAATGAAGTCCCCACTCCCCTGGATGCAGGTCGTGTCTGCTGAGGAAGTCTGCTTCCCAGTTGTCCACTCCTGGAATGAACACAGCTGACAGTGCGCTTACATGATTTTCCGCCCAGCGAAGAATCTTGGTGACTTCCGCCATTGCCACCCTGCTCCTTGTGCCGCCTTGGCGGTTTACATGAGTCACTGCGGTGATGTTGTCTGACTGGATCAGAAGTGGTTGGTCGCAAAGTAAGTTCTCCGCCTGACGTAGGGCGTTGTATATGGCCCTCAGTTCCAGGATGTTGATGTGAAGACAAGTCTCTTGACTTGTCCAGAGTCCTTGGAAGTTTCTTCCCCTTGTGACTGCTCCCCACCCTCTGAGGCTCGCGTCCGTGGTCACCAGGATCCAATCCTGAATGCCGAACCTGCGTCCTTCCAAAAGGTGAGCACTCTGCAGCCACCACAGGAGAGATACCCTGGCCCCGGGGGACAGGGTGATCCACTGATGAATTTGTAGATGTGATCCGGACCACTTGTCCAATAGGTCCCATTGGAAAGTCCTTGCATGGAACCTGCCGAAGGGATTGGCCTCGTATGTTGCCACCATTTTTCCCAGGACTTGAGTGCAATGATGCACAGACACTTGGTTTGGCTTCAATAGGTTCTTGACTAGAATCATGAGTTCCTGAGCCTTTTCTATCGGGAGAAAAACCTTTTTCTGGTCTGTGTCCAGAACCATGCCCAAGAAGCTCAGACGAGTCGTAGGAACCAGCTGCGACTTCGGGATATTGAGAATCCAGCCGTGTTGCTGTAACACCTTCACTGAAAGTGACACACTGTTCAGTAACTTCTCTCGTGATCTCGCTTTTATGAGGAGATCGTCCAAGTACGGGATAATTGTGACACTCTGCTTGCGCAGGAGCACCATCATATCCGCCATTACCTTTGTGAAAATCCTCGGGGCCGTGGAAAGCCCAAACGGCAACGTCTGAAATTGGGAATGACAATCATGTACCGCAAATCTCAGGAAGGCCTGATTAGGTGGATATATGGGAACATGAAGGTTTGCATCCTTTATGTCCTGGGATACCATAAAATCCCCCCCTTCCAGGCTGGTGATGACCGCTCTGAGCGATTCCATTTTGAACTTGAACCGTTTTAAGTATTGGTTCAGGGATTTTAAATTCAATATGGGTCTGACCGAACCGTCCGGTTTCGGAACTACAAACAGGGTGGAGTAGTATCCCTTCCCTCTCTGAAGTAGGGGAACTTCGACCACCACTTGTTGAAGACACAATTTGTGAATAGCATTTAACACTATCTCCCTTTCCAGGGGAGAAGTCGGTAGAGCCGATTTGAAAAACCGGCGAGGAGGCACCTCTTCGAATTCCAGCTTGTATCACTGAGAAACAATTTCTATTGCCCAGGGATCCACCTGTGAGTGAACCCAGATGTGGCTGAAAAGTCGAAGACGTGCCCCCACTGGGGTGGACTCCCCCAGCAGAGCCCCAGCGTCATGCGGTGGATTTTGCAGAGGCCGGGGAGGATTTCTGTTCCTGGGAACTAGCTGTGCTGTGCAGATTTTTACCTCTGCCCTTACCTCTGGCAAGAAAGGACGATCCACGCACTCTTTTGCTTTTATTTGAACGAAAGGACTGCATTTGATAATGTGGCGCTTTCTTAGGTTGTGAGGGAACATAAGGCAAAAAATTCGATTTACCTGCCGTAGCTGTGGAGACCAGGTCCGAGAGACCTTCCCCAAACAATTCCTCCCCCTTGTAAGGTAAAACCCTCCATATGTCTTTTTGAGTCGGCATCACCTGTCCACTGCCGGGTCCAGAGGACTCGTCTAGCAGAGATTGACATAGCGTTTATTCTGGAACCCAGTAAACTAATGTCTCTTTGAGCATCCCTCATATATGACAGCATCCTTTATATGGCCTAGGGTCAATAAAATGGTATCCTTATCTAGGGTTTCAATCTCCGCCGATAAGGAATCTGTCCATGCTGCAACCGCGCTACAAACCAAGGCCGACGCAATTGCCGGTCTGAGTAATGTACCAGAATGTGTGTAAATGGATTTCAGGGTAATCTCCTGCTTGCAGTCTGCAGGATCCTTGAGGGTAGCCGTATCTTTTGATGGCAGCGCTATCTTTTTTGACAAGCGTGTCAACGCTTTGTCCACCTTAGGGGATGATTCCCACCGTACCCTGTCCGTTGGCGGGAAAGGATACGCCATAAGAATCCTTTTGGGAATCTGCAGTTTTTTGTCTGGAGATTCCCAAGCTTTTTCACATAATTCGTTCAACTTATGTGAGGAGGGAAAAGTTACCTCAGGCTTTTTTCCCTTATACATGTGTACCCTCGTGTCAGGGACAGGGGGTTCCTCTGTGATATGCAACACTTCTTTTATTGCAATAATCATATATCGAATACATTTAGCCACTTTCGGCTGTAACTTTACATCATCGTAGTCCGAATCCGTGTCGGTATTAGTGTCTGCTATTTGGGATAGTGGACGCTTCTGAGACCCTGAAGGTCCCGGCGACATAGGGACAGACACGGGTTCACTCCCTGACTGTTCCTTAGCCTCAGCTTTGTCTAATCTCTTGTGCAATAAGTTCACACTAGCACTTAAAACATTCCACATATCCACCCAGTCAGGTGTCGGCACCGCCGACGGAGACCTCACATTCATACGCTCCCCCTCCTCTCTAGGTGAGCCTTCTACCTCAGACATGTCGACACACGCGTACCGACACACCACACACACAGGGAACCTCTTATCTGAAGACAGTTTCCCCACCAGGCCCTTTGGAGAGACAGAGAGAGTGTATGCCAGCACACACCCCAGCGCTGTATGACCCAGGACAAAAACACAATAATATTATGTTTACCCAGATAGCGCTGTTTACATATACAATATGCGCCAATTTTGTGCCCCCCCTCCTCTGTAAAACCCTATGTCTACCGTGGTATAAGCAGGGGAGAGTCCGGGGAGGTTCCTCTCAGCGGTGCTGTGGAGAAAAAATGGCGCTGTGAGTGCTGAGGGAGAAGCCCCGCTCCCTCGGCGGCGGGCTTCTGTCCCGCTGAAAATCTCAAAATTTGGCGGGGGCTCTTATATATGTACAGTGCCCAGCTGTACATATACTTATTTTTGCCAAAAGAGGTCTATATGCTGCCCAGGGCGCCCCCCCTGCGCCCTGCACCCTTACAGTGACTGCCGTGTATGAGGTGTATGGGAGCAATGGCGAACAGCTGCAGTGCGTTACCTCAGTGAAGATCATGAAGTCTTCTGCCGCCTCTGAAGTCTTCTTTTCTTCTCATACTCACCCGGCTTCTATCTTCCGGCTCTGCGAGGGGGACGGCGGCGCAGCTCCGGGACGGACGACGAGGGTGAGACCTGCGTACCAATCCCTCTGGAGCTTCAAAGCAGAGCCTTGAAACTCACAGAAGTAGGTCCGCTTCTCTCCCCTCAGTCCCTCGATGCAGGGAGTCTGTTGCCAGCAGGCTCCCTGAAAATAAAAAACCTAACAAATATACTTTCTGTCAGGAAGCTCAGGAGAGCTCCCTGAAGTGCACCCATCTCTTCTGGGCACAGTATCAAACTGAGGTCTAGAGGAGGGGCATAGAGGGAGGAGCCAGTGCACACCCAGACCTAAAGTCTTTCTTAAAGTGCTCATGTCTCCTGCGGAGCCCGTCTATCCCCATGGTCCTTACGGAGTCCCCAGCATCCTCTAGGACGTTATAGAAATAAGACGCAACTGTGTCCAACTCAGCCGCTAAGCCAGAAAAATCTGGGTAAACAGGCAAGAGACACAGGTACTATAGGAACAACTTGCACCACGCAGTGTTTACCTGCTATGTTAAACAAATTACTTTACGACAAGATATACTAATCATGAGTACAGTACATGCTACACTATTAGCTACTTAGTACACTACTGGTGAATTAGGATACAAAATTTGTGAAAAGGGTAAAAGTACGCAGGCACAGGAACCATTGCCCACATGCTACAAATAGGATAAGTGTAGGAGTACAAATCTGTAGCTGACACAAAAAAAAAATTGCATTAAAAGTAAAAAAAAAAAAAAAAACAGACATTACCTTCTAAGCCCCTCTGCACTGGTGTACCACTCACACACCATCTATTCACCCCAGGTAGGCGCAGGGCCATTTCAGCAGCCTATCAAAATAACATGAATAGACCATTACATTTCTGTTGTAAAACAAGCTAAATTTACTGTTGTACCCCTTCAACACCTATAACTAGTAGTATTCATTAAAAGACTTACTTAGGCTTACTTTGCTGCTAAAAAAGGGAACAAAAAAACTGTTCTATGTTTGGAGCAGGATGCAGCCGAAAGAGGCACAAGGTATGATGCTTTTTAGTGACTCAGTTTAATGAGAAAAATATGAATATACAGTCTGCCAAACAAAAACAGCACAGCGTTCCCTGCAGGATGGTTACTATGTATCAGAGAAGATCAAAGATATGTTGAAGTGCGAGATTTCTACTGTAGCCCCTTGTTTTTCAGAGTCCAATGTCCCCAATAAGATGAAAGAGGGGAAAGAAAAAAAAATCTATTTTCTTGAGAACTCACCTTTGCTGTTGTGCATTCCACCATTTGTGCTTCATCTAAGCAAATCCTCCACCATTCAACAGCAACAAGTGGGCTTGGTATTGCCATGTATCGTTTTTGGTTCCGAAATCTCCGTCCATCTTTGCTATTACTATGGGGGATGTCCACATAATTCAGCTCAGTTCGCAGAACATCATAGGTGGTAATGACCACATCCTGCTCTGCCAACATCTGTGGTTGTAGGAAGCCGTGTTTCTTCACACCTTGATATACCTTAATGTAAGGTCCACACATGTAGTAATGATTAATATATTTACACACACGCAGAACATCCCTCAATTAAGTAATTAAAATAGGATTTTAATACCTACCGGTAAATCCTTTTCTCTTAGTCCGTAGAGGATGCTGGGAACTCCAAAAGGACCATGGGGTATAGACGGGATCCGCAGGAGACATGGGCACACTATAAGACTTTGAATGGGTGTGAACTGGCTCCTCCCTCTATGCCCCTCCTCCAGACTCCAGTTAGAGAACTGTGCCCAGGGAGACGGACATTTCGAGGAAAGAATTTATTGTTTAAACGCGGTGAGTGTCATACCAGCTCACACCTCGAACATGCCGCAGAACGTGGCATTCAAGAGAACACCAGCCAACGGCATGAAAAATATACAGCAATATGCGGACCGAAAATGTAACACAACCTGTGTGTAAACACGGCAAATAAAAACATACCGCATGCCATGGCATGAATAACATCAGCAACAGACTTGATTGAAAAGAAACACCACATGAGTTTAACCACAACCAATAGCTGCAGATCCAGTACGCACTGGGACGGGCGCCCAGCATCCTCTACGGACTAAGAGAAAAGGATTTACCGGTAGGTATTAAAATCCTATTTTCTCATACGTCCTAGTGGATGCTGGGAACTCCAAAAGGACCATGGGGTCTATACCAAAGCTCCAGACCGGGCGGGAGAGTGCGGACGACTCTGCAGCACCGATTGAGCAAACAATGAGGTCCTCATCAGCCAGGGTATTAAACCTGTAGAACTTAGCAAACGTGTTCGACCCCGACCAAGTAGCAGCTTGGCAAAGTTGAACCGCCGAGACTCCTCGGGTCTCCGCCCAAGAAGAGCCCACCTTCCTGGTAGAATGGGCCTTCACCAACTTCGGTAACGGCAATCCAGCCGTAGAATGAGCATGCCGAATCGTATCCCAGAACCAGGGTGCAGCCGTCTGCTTAGAAGCAGGAGCCACAATTTAGTTGGGAGCATACAGGACAAACAGAGCCTCTGTTTTCCCAATCTGAGCCGTTCTGGCGACATAAATATTCAAAATTCTGACTACATCGAGAGACTTCGAATCAGCCAAGGCTTCAGTAGGCACAGGTACCACAATAGGCTGGTTCCTGTGAAACGCAGAAACCACTTTTGGCAGAAATTGTTGCCGAATTCTCAATTCCGCTCTATCCACCTGGAAGATTAAATAGGGGCTCTTGTGAGACAAAGCCGCTAATTACGACCCCCGCCTTGCGGACGCCAGGGCCAATAGCATGATCACTTTCCAAGTGAGAAATTTTAACTCAACCTTTCGTAAAGGTTCCAACCAGTGTGACATAAGAAACTGCAACACCACGTTAAGAACCCATGGTGCCACTGGAAGCACAAATGGAGGTTGGATGTGCAGCACTCCTTTCACGAAAGTCTGAAATTCTTGAAGGGTGTGAGGGAACATAGCTCAAGACGGGAGACTTACCAGTGGTATCTGCTGAGATCAACTTAACAAAGCCATTCCCAAATCAGGTTACACCTTAATAGGGAAGATACTCGAGTATTTCTCGGAGTCAGTGCATACCTCTTGTAGTCTCACGGCAGCATGCTGCAATGTTCTAGACAAGATCCAACTTAAGGAATATTCCATCTCTCCCCGGGGTAATTATATCGGATAACAAGGTAACCGACCATTTGTGAATACAAGCACTCCCCCATGCGTATGTAATACAATTATCATCAAAACACATAATTAAAATATCACTTAGCTTCCTGTATACGATCCTTTGTGACAGCGCCCCGTGCAGACCAGGGGTTGACTTCCACTTTATTCTATCCACGGCGGGAAAAGAATAAACACTCGTACTACTCGAGAAGATTTAAGACCATCTCGTCACGGCTGACCTAGAGCTTTATCAACAGAATGATCAGCACATGAAAAGGAATAACTTTACTTCAGCATTCAATAGAAATCGTAATATGAATATACATATTTAAATACACACATATTCTATATATACATCATACGTATATGTATTTTGTCAGGAACAGCAGGGTCCCTAGTGATATTAATGTGTTCTAAATGTGTATGAACATGTACTGAATGCCATTATTGTGGCTCTAACCAGGAAACATTATGGTCGACATAAAACATAGTATTCATCGACAACAGGGAGTAGTAACCGGGCAAAATAACATTCTTGCGACCCCGAGGGGTCTGAGGGAAATATATATATACATAATGTTAATATCACTCCCCCACAAATACTACCACGTCTGTGCTAAAGCTACAGCTCAATGTATCCGTACTATATATCTATATATATATATATATATATATATATATATATATATATACACACATACATACACACATACAGGTATAGGTTTTTGTTAATTTACACCCAGCAATAGAGTTGGTGCCGACAGGGTCACCCACATACGACTGTGTCGTCCCATACAGTGTTTACTTTGGAAAGCTTACAAATACCGACATGCTGACACTTCATCTACTGAATCAAGTACCAGCAGGAGTCGGCAACGCCGACATAGGGATCCCATAGCTGTTTGTGGCAGAGCCCACACACATGTCGACACACGTGTACTACTTCGCTATAATGTGTAGAATCCTGACAGGGAAAACACAGAAACTTTTTTACAACTCATTAACCACACGCTCATTAATACATATATAGTGCATCTTACATGAGCCCATAGTGCACTAAGCAACTGTACCCCTTTCCGTTTTACACTGTTAGTTTTCACAGTGTTTTGGCGGGCCAGCGTCTCTGTGAGGAGAAAATGGCGCTGTATAGAGTTGTGAGGGCTAAGCCATGCCCCCTACTCGGTGAGCCTCAGCCCCGCTAATTTTTCACAGTTTTTTACAGGCGGGGGTCTGTATACAGTGCCTATGCACTGTATACTTCTTTGCCAGGATATTATATGAGGGATAATTGCTGCCCAGGGCGCCCCCCCTGCGCCCTGCACCCGTGTAGTGCCGCTTGTGTGTGGGAGCAATGGCGCGCAGTGCGACCACTGCGCGGTACCTCAGAGACTTCTAAGTCTTCTGCCGTCACTGAAGTCTTCTGTTCTTCTAATACTCACCCGGCTTATTTCTTCTGGCTCTGCGAGGGGGTTGACGGCGCGGCTACGGGAACGATCAGCTAGGCGAACCAAGTGATCAGACCCTCTGGAGCTAATGGTGTCCAGTAGCCTAAGAAGCAGAGCCCTTGAACTCAGAAGAAGTAGGTCTGACTTCTCTCCCCTCACTCCCACGAAGCAGGGAGCCTGTAGCCAGCAGGTCTCCCTGAAAATAAAAAACCTAACAAAGTCTTTTCAGAGAAACTCAGGAGAGCTCCCCTAGTGTGTGTCCAGTCTCTTTGGGCACAAAGTCTAACTGGAGTCTGGAGGAGGGGCATAGAGGGAGGAGCCAGTTCACACCCATTCAAAGTCTTATAGTGTGCCCATGTCTCCTGCGGATCCCGTCTATAACCCATGGTGCTTTTGGAGTTCCCAGCATCCTCTAGGACGTATGAGAAAATAAGAATTTACTTACCGATAATTCTATTTCTCGGAGTCCGTAGTGGATGCTGGGGTTCCTGAAAGGACCATGGGGAATAGCGGCTCCGCAGGAGACAGGGCACAAAAAGTAAAGCTTTAGGATCAGGTGGTGTGCACTGGCTCCTCCCCCTATGACCCTCCTCCAAGCCTCAGTTAGGTACTGTGCCCGGACGAGCGTACACAATAAGGAAGGATTTATGAATCCCGGGTAAGACTCATACCAGCCACACCAATCACACTGTACAACCTGTGATCTGAACCCAGTTAACAGCATGATAACAGCGGAGCCTCTGAAAAGATGGCTCACAACAATAATAACCCGATTTTTGTAACTATGTACAAGTAATGCAGATAATCCGCACTTGGGATGGGCGCCCAGCATCCACTACGGACTCCGAGAAATAGAATTATCGGTAAGTAAATTCTTATTTTCTCTATCGTCCTAGTGGATGCTGGGGTTCCTGAAAGGACCATGGGGATTATACCAAAGCTCCCAAACGGGCGGGAGAGTGCGGATGACTCTGCAGCACCGAATGAGAGAACTCCAGGTCCTCCTTAGCCAGGGTATCAAATTTGTAGGATTTTACAAACGTGTTTGCCCCTGACTAAATAGCCGCTCGGCAAAGTTGTAAAGCCGAGACCCCTCGGGCAGCCGCCCAAGATGAGCCCACCTTCCTTGTGGAATGGGCATTTACATATTTTGGCTGTGGCAGGCCTGCCACAGAATGTGCAAGCTGAATTGTATTACACATCCAACTAGCAAAAGTCTGCTTAAAAGCAAGAGCACCCAGTTTGTTGGGTGCATACAGGATAACAGCAAGTCAGTTTTCCTGACTCCAGCCGTCCTGGAACCTATATTTTCAGGGCCCTGACCACATCTAGCAACTTGGAGTCCTCCAAGTCCCTAGTAGGCGCAAGACACCACAATAAGCTGGTTCAGGTGAAACACTGACACCACCTTAGGGAGAGAACTGGGGACGAGTCCGCAGCTCTGCCCTGTCCGAATGGACAAACAGATATGGGCTTTTTTGAGAAAAAAACCACCAATTTGACACTCGCCTGGTCCAGGCCAGGTCCAAGAGCATGTTCACTTTTCATGTGAGATGCTTCAAATCCACAGATTTGACTGGTTTTAAACCAATGTGTTTTGAGGAATCCCAGAACTACGTTGAGATCCCACAGTGCCACTGGAGGCACAAAAGGGGGTTGTATATGCAATACTCCCTTGACAAACTTCTGGACTTCAGGAACTGAAGCCAATTCTTTCTGGAAGAAAAATCGACAGGGCCGAAATTTGAACCTTAATGGACCCCAATTTGAGGCCCATAGACACTCCTGTTTGCAAGAAATGCAGGAATCGACCGAGTTGAAATTTCTTCGTGGGGCCTTCCTGGCCTCACACCACGCAACATATTTTCGCCACATGTGGTGATAATGTTGTGCGGTCACCTCCTTTCTGGCTTTGACCAGGGTAGGAATGACCTCTTCCTGAATGCCTTTTCCCTTAGGATCCGGCGTTCCACCGCCATGCCGTCAAACGCAGCTGCGGTAAGTCTTGGAACAGACATGGTACTTGCTGAAACAAGTCCCTTCTTAGCGGCAGAGGCCATAAGTCCTCTGTGAGCATCTCTTGAAGTTCCGGGTACCAAGTCCTTCTTGGCCAATCCGGAGCCATGAGTATAGTTCTTACTCCTCTACGTCTTATAATTCTCAGTACCTTAGGTATGAAAAGCAGAGGATGGAACACATACACCGACTGGTACACCCACGGTGTTACCAGAACGTCCACAGCTATTGCCTGAGGGTCTCTTAACCTGGCGCAATACCTGTCCCGTTTTTTGTTCAGACGGGACGCCATCATGTCCACCTTTGGTAAGTCCCAACGGTTTACAATTATGTGGAAAACTTCCCCATGAAGTTCCCACTCTGCCGGGTGGAGGTCGTGCCTACTGAGGAAGTCTGCCTCCCAGTTTCCATTCCCGGAATGAAACACTGCTGACAGTGCTATCACATGATTTTCCGCCCAGCGAAAAGTCCTTGCAGTTTTTGCCACTGCCCTCCTGCTTCTTGTGCCGCCCTGTCTATTTATGTGGGCGACTGCCGTGATGTTTTATCCCACTGGATCAATACCGGCTGACCTTGAAGCAGAGGTCTTGCTAAGCTTAGAGCATTATAAATTTACCCTTAGCTATATTTATGTGGAGAAAAATCTCCAGACTTGATCACACTCCCTGGAAATTTTTTCCTTGTGTGACTGCTCCCCAGCCTCTCGGGCTGGCCTCCGTGGTCACCAACATCCAAAACTGAATGCCGAATCTGCGGCCCTCTAGAAGATGAGCACTCTGTAACCACCACAGGAGAGACACCCTTGTCCTTGGATATAGGGTTATCCGCTGATGCATCTGAAGATGCGATCCGGACCATTTGTCCAGCAGATCCCACTGAAAAGTTCTTGCATGAAATCTGCCGACTGGAATTGCTTCGAAGGAAGTCACCATTTTTTTACCATGGCCCTTGTGCAATGATGCACTGATTTTAGGAGGTTCCTGACTAGCTCGGATAACTCCCTGGCTTTCTCTTCCGGGAGAAACACCTTTTTCTGGACTGTGTCCAGAATCATCCCTAAGCACAGGAGACTTGTTGTCGGGATCAGCTGCGATTTTGGAATATTTAGAATCCACCCCTGCTGTTGTAAGAGTATCCGAGATAGTGCTACTCCGACCTCCAACTGTTCCCTGGACTTTGCCCTTATCAGGAGATCGTCCAAGTAAGGGATAATTAAGACGCCTTTTCTTCGAAGAAGAACCATCATTTCGGCCATTACCTTGGTAAAGACCCGGGGTGCCGTAGACAATCCAAACGGCAGCGTCTGAAAATGATAGTGACAGTTCTGTACCACGAACCTGAGGTACCCTTAGTGATAAGGGCAAATTTGGGACATGGAGGTAAGCATCCCTGATGTCTCGGGACACCAGATAGTCCCCTTCTTCCCGGTTCGTTATCACTGCTCTGAGTGACTCCATCTTGATTTGAACCTTTGTAAGTGTTCAAAATTTTTTTTTTAGATTTAGAATAGGTCTCACCTAGCCTTCTGGCTTCAGTACCACAATATAGTGTGGAATAATACCCCTTTTCTTGTTGTAGGAGGGGTAATTTAATTATCACCTGCTGGGAATACAGCTCGTGAATTTTTTCCCATACTGCCTCCTTGTCGGAGGGAGACCTTGGTAAAGCAGACTTCAGGAGCCTGCGCAGGGGAAACGTCTCGACATTCCAAACTGTACCCCTGGGATACTACTTGTAGGATCCAGGGGTCCTGTACGGTCTCAGCGTCATGCTGAGAGCTTGTCAGAAGCGGTGGAACGCTTCTGTTCCTGGGAATGGGCTGCCTGCTGCAGTCTTCTTCCCTTTCCTCTATCCCTGGGCAGATATGACTCTTATAGGGACGAAAGGACTGAAGCTGAAAAGACGGTGTCTTTTTCTGCAGAGATGTGACTTAGGGTAAAAACGGTGGATTTTCCAGCAGTTGCCGTGGCCACCAGGTCCGATGGACCGACCCCAAATAACTCCTCTTCCTTTATACGGCAATACACCTTTGTGCCGTTTGGAATCTGCATCACCTGACCACTGTCGTGCCCATAAACATCTTCTGGCAGATATGGACATCGCACTTACTCTTGATGCCAGAGTGCAAATATCCCTCTGTGCATCTCGCATATATAGAAATACATCCTTTAAATGCTCTATAGTCAATAAAATACTGTCCCTGTCAAGGGTATCAATATTTTTAGTCAGGGAATCCGACCAAGCCACCCCAGCTCTGCACATCCAGGCTGAGGCGATCGCTGGTCGCAGTATAACACCAGTATGTGTGTATATACTTTTTATGATATTTTTCCAGCCTCCTGTCAGCTGGCTCCTTGAGGACGGCCCTATCTATAGACGGTACCGCCACTTGTTCTGATAAGCGTGTGAGCGCCTTATCCACCCTAAGGGGTGTTTCCCAACGCGCCCTAACTTCTGGCGGGAAAGGGTATACCGCCCATATTTTCTATCGGGGGGAACCCACGCATCATCACACACTTCATTTAATTTATCCGATTCAGGAAAAACTACGGTAGTTTTTTCACATCCCACATAATACCTTCTTTTGTGGTAATTGTAGTATCAGAAATATGTAACACCTCCTTCATTGCCCTTAACGTGTGGCCCTAATAAGGAATACGTTTGTTTATTCACCGTCGACACTGGATTCAGTGTCCCTGTCTGTGTCTGTGTCGACCGACTAAAGTAAACGGGCGTTTTAAAACCCCTGACGGTGTTTTTGAGACGTTTGGACCGGTACTAATTGTTTGTCGGCCGTCTCATGTCGTCAACCGACCTTGGCGCGTGTTGACATTATCACGTAATTCCCTAAATAAGCCATCCATTACGGTGTCGACTCCCTAGAGAGTGACATCACCATTACAGGCAATTGCTCCGCCTCCTCACCAACATCGTCCTCATACATGTCGACACACACGTACCGACACACAGCACACACACAGGGAATGCTCTGATAGAGGACAGGACCTACTAGCCCTTTGGAGAGACAGAGGGAGAGTTTGCCAGCACACACCAAAAACGCTATAATTATATAGGGACAACCTTATATAAGTGTTTTCCCTTATAGCATCTTTTTTATATATTTCTAACGCCAAATTAGTGCCCCCCCTCTCTGTTTTAACCCTGTTTCTGTAGTGCAGTGCAGGGGAGAGCCTGGGAGCCTTCCCTCCAGCCTTTCTGTGAGGGAAAATGGCGCTGTGTGCTGAGGAGATAGGCCCCGCCCCTTTTTCGGCGGCCTCGTCTCCCGCTCTTAACGGATTCTGGCAGGGGTTAAATATCTCCATATAGCCCCCGGAGGCTATATGTGAGGTATTTTTAGCCAAAAAAGGTTTTCATTTGCCTCCCAGGGCGCCCCCCTCCCAGCGCCCTGCACCCTCAGTGACTGCCGTGTGAAGTGTGCTGAGAGGAAAATGGCGCACAGCTGCAGTGCTGTGCGCTACCTTAAGAAGACTGAGGAGTCTTCTGCCGCCGATTCTGGACCTCTTCTCGTTTCAGCATCTGCAAGGGGGCCGGCGGCGAGGCTCCGGTGACCATCCAGGCTGTACCTGTGATCGTCCCTCTGGAGCTAATGTCCAGTAGCCAAGAAGCCAATCCATCCTGCACGCAGGTGAGTTCACTTCTTCTCCCCTAAGTCCCTCGTTGCAGTGATCCTGTTGCCAGCAGGACTCACTGTAAAATAAAAAACCTAAGCTAAACTTTTCTAAGCAGCTCTTTAGGAGAGCCACCTAGATTGCACCCTTCTCGGCCGGGCACAAAAATCTAACTGAGGCTTGGAGGAGGGTCATAGGGGGAGGAGCCAGTGCACACCACCTGATCCTAAAGCTTTACTTTTTGTGCCCTGTCTCCTGCGGAGCCGCTATTCCCCATGGTCCTTTCAGGAACCCCAGCATCCACTAGGACGATAGAGAAATTAAGGTTATAAATCAAAATATATCTTGCAGAAATTGAATTTAAAGTGTGCCAATACTTACAACTTCCTTTAGTGAATTTTCAATGTGTCGATTATTAATAAAATATTGTTTGCGTCTGACCTTAGTACCAACTTTCTTACTGAATTATCTTGGGCTCAAATAATTGTTAGATGTAAATACTTGTTAGACTAGGGTTGGGTTCGGGTGACCGGATGTCTCCCAACCGCCGGTCACCATACCGACGCCGGGATCCCAACTGTTAGATGGCGAGCGCAACAAAGCCCCTTGTGGACTTCTATTCCCACTCTATGGGTGTCGTGGACACCCACGTGTGGGAATAGTCCCTGTTGGATGCCATGCCGACCAGCGGGCTATTGAGGGTTCGGGATCCCAGCATCGGTCATCCCAAAGACTGGTGATAGATCAAGTTAATTGATAGAACCATAGTTAATTCAGTCAGTAAGTTAGGACCAAGTTTGGGAGCAGACAAACACCGTCCTGTGACACGATTTAGGTTGATGTCTCTAACTACAGTATCAGTCTGTCAGTCTGTAAATTTACCGAGAAGGGAACATACAGTATTTAAAATAAAATGTAAAATAAAATGAAAAATAACAGGTCAGATACTGTGTAATGAGAAGCACTCTTATCAAATGAATATGAAAATAGATACTACTGCGTATGAAATTATCAGTTCAAATGGACCGATAAGAAAAGGACTATCTTCTTTTAGACATGCAAAGATGTGAATTTGGATTAAACCATACGACTGTAGTACACAGTAAGTTATGATTATGTCTAGGAGAGCATTCTAAAGAGAATGTCCATGGTCATGAGATATTTTATACATCTTTTAACATACTGTTGTATATTTACTAAAGAAGAGGGTAGTATATTCTCACCATAACCCGAAGGGAAGATGAACGCACATGCCGGTTAATTTCATCAACCCACTGGTGGCATATAGAGCTGGGAGAAATGATCAGGGTTGCTCCTGTAGGAACAGGCTTCATGGCCACGAGACAGTGTGGGCAATAGAAAGGAGTCGTGCCCAAGTTCTCTCTTTTATAGTTCACACACTCTGCATGCTGCCATAGATGGCACTGTAAGCACTGTACTCTGTCCTTCATGTCAGGATGCCGCAGACCACCACAAATACATTCAAAGCGGTAATCAGAGTTATTCAATGGGAAGATGTGGCTGTACTGGCAGTTCAATTCCTGAGAATGGATGTCTACATCTTCTTGTTTTGTTCCTGAATTAGTAGAGCCAAGAGAAGAAGTCAATTCACTAGTGGTTGTTGATATCTCATCTGTCAGCTGAGAAGTTTTCAAAATATTTGTCCTCTCTGGACTTCCATTATTTGCCGCAGAGAGGTCTAGCTGTTTTCCTGGTATGCAATCATTGCTCAGAGCACAATAATCATGATCCTTTGACAAGATGTGTAGATCAGCGCCAGTTTTAGAAGGTTCGTCATCAATTTCCCTGAGAGGAGTTCCATTTTGTTGAATTCGATTGGAAGATCTTCTTTTCTAGAAAAAAAAATAAAAAATAAAGGTAAGAGATACTTCTATGTGTAGAAGGGATTATGGTTTTTGCAGTGATCAATCAGTGCAGTAGTGGTGGTATGCGGCTAACTTGACTTAGTAGAGCTAATTAGATTTTAAATGATAATTTAAGTAAAACTTTATTAGGTCAGATCTCCATGTGATTATAAAGTTATCTTTACAGGTTGTCTTGAATAAACCAGCTGTTAAAAGGATTTTCATCACTTACCATTGAATCCTTTTCTCTTAAGAAGGCTGGGGGACACTGGAGCATGGGATTGTGGTGGGGGACCAGTAACTTTAAGACCAAGCTCCTTTCCTCTGCAACTCACAAAAGGCCAGTGCAACCTTAAAAAGTGCCCAGAAGGAGAAGCAGGAACACAGTGAAACTGTTAGAACAGTAAAACAGAAGAGTAGGGAAAAAATAAATAGACAATCAATAGAAAGGCTCGCATGGCTAAGCGTGAGGGAGGGAACGCAGTGTCACCCAGCCTGCTTAACAGAAAAGGATTCAACGGTAAGTGACCAAAAATCCTCTTTTCTCTGGCAGCAAGGCTGGGGAATACTAGACCACGGGATGTTCAACAGTTACCCACAGGGGAGGGAACACTCAGGCTGCCTGACTGGAGAACTATACGCCGTACGTGGCCGCTGCCGTAGGTAAAAACACGAAAATGATAAAAACGCATGGACGGAGTACCAGGTAGCTTCATGGCAGACATGATCCGCCGAAGCCCTGTGTTGCACTGGCCAGGAGGTTGCCTGTGTGGAATGCGCAAACACCTGATCTGTTGTTGGTTGCAATGTACTAGAATAGACTGTAATAATGACCTATCAAAGCAAAGTTGCAATGTACCGCTTTACAGCCAGCCAACCTCGGCACATTGCAAAGAACAAGCACAAAATCAAAGGCAGTTAATAGAAGTCTTGTTTTAATATGTCCACAGAGCTCAGACTACGTTTAAAAGATCCAGATTATCATGGCCCTGGGAAAACGGTGAAAAAAATGGAAAGAAACTATGCTGATGTAAATGGAATGTCGAAACAACCTCTGGCTGGAATCGTGGAATCTTACGGAGACTCACTGTATTGTTACTGAAAATGAGAAATAAAGCTGCCTACAAGAGAAAACCCCCAACTGGGAAAAAACACCAGGCTGAGGCGGTATCCAGTCTTTAGGTGGACAATAAAAAGGTATACAGTTAATAGATCAACCACTATTAGTCGACATGGTCAAATGGTTGACATGACAATGGATAAGAAAGTTAAGGTTAAGCTTTAAACATCCTGCATGTGCACCAGGAAGAGAGTAAAAATTCTGTCTGGGTGATGGTCCAGGACAGGGCCAGTGATAGCAGTAAAAATGATCCTTAAATGCACAGTTAAAGCATTTCTGTATTTTAAGCCTCTGGGAATCTGAAATATGAAAAACAGGTTCAAGTGGAGCTCACAAATGGGCATCTGATATCTCGGTTTGAGGTCAGTGAGAACTCATGGTTCAAAGTAGGATTGCGACCAAGAGGAGACATGTCTTAACATTTCTGCACCTACTGTAGGTCCTAGCCAGCTTTCATCATCTTTGGAGTGCTAGTTTAGTTATAAATGGGTTTGTGCATTACAGTGAATAGAGCCAGTGTTGTAAATTAACTTATTTTTATTATATTCTGAGAAAAGAAGGAAGCTATAGCGTATTTTATTATGTTCTCCATTTCTGGGCAGACCAGGGCCTTCCTGAAAAGGCAGCTGCATCAGCTACTCTCTGAGAAGGCTATTTTACAATTGCTCCAGAAGCTATTTTTGCCTGAGTACATATATGGTTTTACAGTAGATAACCAAGCAAATGCAAAGGCTGGCCTACTGTAAGTACCATACCATACCATAATACACCCCTTCTAAAGAGAGAGTATAGGGTTGATTTTGTTTTTGTGAGGGGATGCGGTTAATTTACCGGCTGTCGGGATCCCGGCGGCCAGGATACAGATGCCGGAATCCCGACAGCCAACAATGCTGACAGCCGGAATACTGGCGCAACAGGGCTAATCTCACTCGTGGGTGTCCACGACACCCATAGAGTGGGAATAGATTCTGTGGCGAGCGCAGCGACCCCGCAAAGGACTTGACACGCTTACCTTGCTGAAGGAATTCTGGCGGGCAGGATGCCGCTGTCGGGATACTGACAGCCAGCATCCCATCTGCTGGCAAATCATATGTAAACCTTTGTGAGTCCTGAATGCTCATGGGCAATACTACAGTATTTCCCAGATAAAAATGTCAGCTTAAACAATTAGTGGAAGAATCAACCATGGACTTGACCAAACCATTCCCTAAAAGCCTAATTGTCAGGGAATATGCAAACCTTCAACTTTCTTTAATGGTCAGTAAGGGACAAAATTAATGAATTAGTACAGACAGGTTTTGGCATAGTGTTCCCTATTGGGATAGATGAAAAAAAGTGATCCAAATACTGTGCTAGGGACAGAATGCAGTCTGGCTCAGGCAAAATCTGAGACTGCAATGGGGTGCATATGGTGTCAAACATTCTCACATAAGGTTTAACAGCTGGCGCAGACACAGGTATGGACCTCTTCTACTTGGGCATGCATTCCTAGAGACTGGATATAACCACACCCTTGAAAAGGGCTACCTTATGACTATCTTACCTCCTAATATAATGAGTCACACTTGTAACTACAAGGACAAAGAGAATAACAAAATGGAGATGGAGATAGACAAAACACTTCCCTAAAAAGAGCCAATCCTGGAGGAGCAAAAGGCATTTCTTTTCAACCAGATACCACTGGAAAAGTTTGAACAAAAGGTGATGAAGATCCAGGCTGCTATGATAGACTGGAAGCAATATGGAGACTGGAGGAAAGGAGACTAGCTCTATCAAGTAAAGAATCCTGTAAAACTGAAGCCAGGATAGGAACTACTGTCAGAACGATCCATGCCCCGGAAAGGTCAACTGTGAACGACACCCAGCATCTTTGAAAAACACAGGTGAGATGCTGAACCACCAATATGAATTGCAAATTAGTGTGTTAAGCAAAAGTTGCTATGGGGTGCACAACCACTAATACACGAAGTGACGAGTATGGGAAATAAAATGATGATGCAGATATACCCATAGTGTCCAACTCTCTTCATCCTAGGAGGTCATGGTCCGTTTTACATACGTCTAAGGCGGAGGACAGAGGTGGAGGGAGAGACTACTGTGAGGGATACACATGTACAGAGATGGTGAAGGACTGAGTACAGTTGAGGTTGAACATAAAACTTTAAAATTAAGAAAAGTAAAATCTAAATAACACAAGCCTACACAAAGTAATGGAAGAATTGACTTGGTGGATACTTCAATCAAGCTTAAATAGCTACCTGTGATGCATGCAATTCACTAGCATTCCACTTGCAACTGCAGGGGCATAACTGTGTTGGAATGAGCAGTTTTCATGTAGGAAATTCTCATTTGGGCTGATTCAGTGGTGGACGCTATAACACAGTCACTGCGTCTTTGTATGCCGTGGCTGTGCAAAACTATGCAAAGCCGTAGGAAGCGTCTTAAGTAAAAAGAAGCCCACTGCAGGCTTCTGTGATCCGCTGCTGCATACAAAGATACGCCATCAGATCAGCTGCATAAACATCGGACATCCGAGTAACCCTGCGGTTAAAATGAAGACCGAGAAAAAAGGTAGAGAAACCTTGAGGCTATTCAGGATGTCCAGTAAAACCACGCTGTCGGAGCCAGTGAAGCTGAATCCCACTGGCTTGGGCATGCCCAGAAAACGGGGCTGATGTGCCCATTTTCTGGGACTCTCTCCATCGCCGCCACCATACGTCAGCAGCATGTAAATCATACAAGTGACATCGCATGACTCGATCTGCAGTGTGGTTTATGAGCACGTGCAGATAAAAACACATCGGAGATTTACATAAATATCGAAATTAAGGAAATCTCTGAATCAGTCCCAATGTTAAAAGAAGTGTGGGCTAAGCCTGCTTTATGTCAGATCTGCATTTAGTGGTGATTCAGAAATGATCGCAAGCAGGCGTTTTTTACAGTGCTGAGATTAGGTAGTTGCCACCTACAGGGGGAGGGGGTATTCGCTGTACAGGGGCGCGAATGCATGTGCAGACAGCTACACAAACAAAAGTTTGTGCAGTCTCTGCACAGCTCAGGACTTACTCAGCCGTTGCGACGATCCGGCCAGGACCTGACGTCAGGAACCCTCCCTTAAAACGGCTGGACACGCCTGCGTTCTCCCGGACACTTAAAAACGGTCAGTTGACACCCACAAACGGCCTCTTAATGTCAATCTTCTTGCGATCGCTGGTGTGATTGCTTTCTTCGTTAAATCCATCGCTGTCCGGCGATCCCCGTCGCCGGCGGCCGACGCGCTTGCGCATTGTGGGGCAAACGCATGCGCATTTCAGACCCGATCGCACCGCTGCAAAAAAAGCTAGCATGTGATCGGGTCTGAATGACCCCCTTAGTGTAGGACTGGAGGAAGTGAATACTAATGGTGATTATTACGGCTATCAAATAAAGTGGTTTATTCAATAAGACTCACCCTGCAAGTCCATGTGTCTATATACAGCACTTACATAGCACTGGATTTGCTGATTTGTATTCACGGCCCAAAATCTGCAAGTTCTGCAATGTCGGCAGTGAGATGGGGTGCTTTTGTCTGTGCTTCCACCCTGCTGAACAATGGTGTAGAAAACTTGTCCCCCATGGCCGTAACTAGGAGGGGGGCTAGGAGGCCACGTGCCCCGGACGCCGTAAGGAGGGGGGCGCTGTGAACTCTGCACGGCTGCTTTGGCCTTACTTTGAACCTACACCCTGGATTAGCAACATATTGCGTCATTCCTGATCTCCCTCCAACTGAGAAGAGTGCAGCTTCAATCCGGCCTCCACCACCAATGCTGCCGGAACGGCAAGGCATTCCATCCGAGCATAGCACAGACCCTGCCCGGCCTCTTCCTCCAGCATGCTAGTTAATTCCACCATCCAAGGACGCTCAAATCACTCCGGCCGCTCTGAGATGTTGAGATGTCTTCATTGCTCCCCAGCATCGGACACACCAGGATCTGCCTGCATCATATAATACCGGGAAGTATACAGCGGCTCTCCCTGATCGACTCTGCACACTTGCTCCCAGCATTGTAAAGCCAGAGCCAAGGTAATCAGTGCAGCAGCACTGAAGCTGGACGGGGAGAGTTCCTTGCTGTGGACACTTGCCTAGGACTTTGCTTGGTCTAGTCGTAGGAGCAGACCTGTTTTTCCAATAACTCCAGAAGGTAGGGAAAGATAGGGTATAACTTCATCGCTGACAGTAACATCTATTGGGCTACCACAAGGGATAACACCTCCACCAAAAACACTGTTTAAGGTTATAAAAACATTTTTACTACCATTATTTTTTACATGTGCCATGAATCTTACACATATATAAAATATAGTGCTCAAATTTAATTTTTACATTATCCAACTAACACTGTGTAGACTATAAACAGTCTCTCCTTAAGGATGAGGATCAACTTAAAAAGACAGTAGTATCTTAAGATCACAATGGGACAGCATGATAACCTGCCACCCCCCTCTCTCTCTCCCTCACCCCTCTCTCCCATCTCTCACTCTCCCAACTCTCCCTCGTCCCTCTCTCTCTCTCCCTTCTCTGCCTCACCCCTCTCTCCCATCTCTCGCTCATCCTTCTCTATCTAATGTTAATGAGGGGTACTAATGTGCAGTGTAATAAGATTAAAATTGCACAACTGCGTGGCCTAGTTTGAATCCTTTTTTAACCCTTAACATTAATTTTCCTTATTTTTTATTTTATTTATTAATTTATATTTTTGTTACTATTATTTTTATTTAATTTTTATCTATTTTTTGGTGGGTGGGGTGGGGGCAGGCGCCAAATTAGTGCCTTGCCCCGGGTGCCGAAAATCCTAGTTTCGGCCCTGTGTCCCTGACCCACAAGAGTATGTATAAGTGAAGTCCAGCCACAAAGATGCGTACAGCTCCACATATAGGTTATTATATGCATTTAGTTCTGTGCATGCAATGCAAAAGCAAAATGCATCGGTCCCTAAATGTTAGAGAGTGGATTGTTGGAACAATTAAAGTTAAATCACTCATAACTCTATAACACATAAACATATTTCCAGGACATCTCACCAGTTTTAGTTGTTTATCTTGAGTCATCTGTTCTTTATAATTAATCCCAAGTTTGAAAGACCCTTGAAGTCCACGACCTTTAACCTGTTCCACTATCTTTTTAGAAAGCAGTTTCTCCAAGATTTTCTTCAGAAGTCGATGGTTCCTCTCCATGCCGTAACTATACACTGAGCTCACATATTTAAGTATGCCAATTATGGACACGCCTTTGTTCACGCTCAGTTCCTTAATTGCGGACAGGACCATAAACCGTAAATCTGCAAATGGTAAAACGATCTTTCAAGCAAAATTCATGATCAAAGTAATTTTAATCCTGGACCAACTACTCTCATTAGATGGGGTATACTGGTCATTAAATCATGGATACAAAAACTGGTGCATTTTTGCAAAAGTTGCTGCATGACACCACAATGCAGAACTCTGACACATTTCTAAGTTAGCCTAAGCGACTAATGAATACAGGTTGAGTATCCCTTATCCAAAATGCTTGGGACCAGAGGTATTTTGGATATCGGATTTTTCCGTATTTTGGAATAATTGCATACCTAATGAGTGATCATGGCGATGGGACCTAAATCTAAGCACAGAGTGCATTTATGTTACATATACACCTTATACATACAGCCTGAAGGTCATTTTAGCCAATATTTTTTATAACTTTGTGCATTAAACAAAGTGTGCGTACATTCACACAATTCATTTATGTTTCATATACACCTTATACACACAACCTGAAGGTCGTTTAATACAATATGTATAATAACTTTGTGTATTAAACAAAGTTTGTGTACATTGAGCCATCAAAAAACAAAGGTTTCATTATCTCACTCTCACTCAAAAAAGTCCGTATTTCGGAATATTCCGTATTTCGGAATATTTGGATATGGGATACTCAACCTGTACTACAGTGCATCCGGAAAGTATTCACAACGCTTCACTTTTTCCACAGTTTGTTATGTTACAGCCTTATTCCAAAATGGAATAAATTTATTTTTGTCATCAAAATTCTATACACAATGGGGGTCATTCCGAGTTGTTCGCTCGCTAGCAGATTTTATCAGCATTGCACACGCTAGGCCGCCGCCCTTTGGGAGTGTATCTTAGCTTAGCAGAATTGCGAATAAAAGATTAGCAGAATTGCAAATAGAAAATTCTTAGCAGTTTCTGAGTAGCTCCAGACTTACTCCTACACTGCGATCAGCTCAGCCCGTTTCATTCCTGGTTTGACGTCACAAACACGCCCTGCGTTCGGCCAGCCACTCCCTCGTTTCTCCAGACACTCCCATGTTTTATCGTGGCACGCCTGCGTTTTTCCGCACACTCCCAGAAAACGGTCAGTTTCCGCCCAGAAACACCCACTTCCTGTCAATCACACTCCGATCACTTTAACGATGGAAATTCTTCGTTCGGACGTGAGTAAATCTACTAAGTTTTGTGCTAAAATACTTAGCGCATGCGCACTGCTTACCATGCGCATTTTCGCCTTAATCACTCTGTTGCGAAAATCGGCAACGAGCGAACAACTCGGAATGACCCGAATACCTCATAATGACAACATGAAAAAGTTGTTTTTTAGATTTTTGTACATTTATTAAAATAAAAAACTAAGAAATCACATGTACATAAGTATTCAGAGCTCAGGTTCATCCTGTTTCCACTGATCATCCTTGAGATGTTCCTACAGCTTAATTTGGAGTCCACCTGTCATAAATTCAGTTGATTGGACATGATTTGGAAAGGCACACACCTGTCTATATAAGGTCCCACACTTGACAGCGCATGTCTGAGCACAAACCAAGCATGAAGTCAAAGGAATTGTATGCAGACCTCCGAGACAGGATTATCTCGAGGCACAAATCTGGGGAACGGTACAGAAAAGTATCTGCTGCTTTGAAGGTCCCAATGAGCACAGTGGCCTCCATCATCCGTAAATAAAAGAAGTTCGGAATCTCCAGGACTCTTCCTAGAGCTGGCCAGCCGTCTAAACAGACCGATCGGTGTAGAAGGGCCCTAGTCTGGGAGATGTCCAAAAACCTGATGGTCACTTTGTCAGAGCTACAGCATTCCTCTGTGGAGAGAGGAGAACCTTCTAGTAGGAAAACCATCTCTGCAGCAATCCATCTATCAGGCCTGTATGGTAGAGTGCCTGGCGTTTGTCAAAATGCACCTGAAGCACTCTCAGACCATGAGAAACAAAATTCTCTAGTCTGATGAGACAAAGATTGAACTCTTTAGGGGAAATTCAAATGTTTGAAAATTCGGTTGAGTGTCTGTTTTTTCCTGTCTATTAGATAGGAAAAAACAGTCACCCAACTGACTTTTCAAACAATTGAATCTCCCCCTTTGGCGTGAATGCCAGGGGTCACGTTTGGAGGAAACCAGGCACCGCTCATCACCAGGCCAATACCATCCCTACAGAGAAGCATGGTGGTGGCAGCATCATGCTGTGGGGATGTTTTTCAGTGGCAGGAACTGGGAGACTAGTCAGAATAGAGGGAAAGATGAATGCAGCAATGTACAGAAACATCCTGGATGAAAACCTGCTCCAGAGTGCTCTTCACCTCAGACTGGGGCGACAGTTCATCTTTTAGCAGGACAGTGACCCTAAGCACACAGCCAAGATATCAAAGGAGTGGCTTCAGGACAACTCTGTGAAAGTGCTTGAGTGGCCCAGCCAGAGCCCAGACTTTAATCCGATTGAACATCTCTGGAGAGATCTGAAAATGGCTGTGCACTGACGCTTCCCCTCCAACCTGATGGAGCTTGAGAGGTGCTGCAAAGAGGAATGGATGAAACTGAGTAAAGATAGGTGTGCCAATCTTATGGCACCATATTCAAAAAGACTTGATGCTGTAATTGCTGCCAAAGGTGCATCAACAAAGTATTGAGCAAAGGCTGTGAATACTTATGTACATGTGATGTCTTAAGTTTTTTATTTTTAATACATTTGCAAAAATCTCAGAAAAACTTTTTCCACGCTGTCATTATGGGGCACTGCGTGTAGAATTTTAAGGGGAAAAATTTAATTTAGTCCATTTTGGAATAAGGCTGTTTCATAACAAAATGTGGAAAAAGTAAAGCATTATGAATACTTTCCGGATGCGCAGTAAACCGCAAAATGAGCATAATTTACCTAAATATATATATATATATATATATATATATATGCAAAAAGCAGATTTATGGTAGACTTACCATTGTTAAATCTCTTTCTGCGAGGTACACTGGATTCCACAGGGAATAACTTCGGGGTGTAGAGTTAGATCTTGATCCAGGCACCAACAGGCTATACGTTTGACTGTTCCCAGGATGCACTGCACCGCCTCCTCTATAGCCCCACCTCCAGGCACTGGAGCTCAGTTTTGTTAACCAGTCCAATGCAGTAGCAGGCGCGCTGTACAAGTACAAAGCGGATCTTTGCTGGGCGATGGATATAACGAAGAATCCATTCGCACAGCCGATCGCAAGGAGATTGACAGGAAGAGGGCGTTTGTGGGTGGCAACTGACCATTTTCAGGGAGTGTTTGGAAAAACGTCCCGCTCGGCTGCACACGCGTTTGCACACTTGCAAAGCAAAAATACACTAACCCGTGGGCGGCGACTATGCGTTTGCGCGGCTGCTAAAAGTAGCTAGCGAGCGATCAACTCAGAATGAGGGTCTAAGTGCGTCAGGGTGGGTGCCCTGTGGAATCCAGTGCACCTCGCAGAAAGTGATCTACCATAAATCTCCTTTTCTGCAGCGGGGTACACTGGTATTCCACAGGGAATAACATTGTGGATGTCCTAAGGCAGTTCCTCATCGGAGGGGACGCACTGTAGCGGGCACAAGATCCCGGCGTCCAAAGGAAGCATCCTGAGAGGCTGAAATATCAAAGGCATAGAACCTTATGAATGTGTTCACTGAGGACCACGTAGCCGCCTTGCACAATTGTTCTGTGGATGAGCCACGGTGGGCCACCCAAGAAGGTCCAACCGACCAAGTAGAATGGAATCATCATTCTAATCCATCTGGCCAAGGATTTGCTTATTCGCAGGCCAGCCACGTTTGTGAAAACCAAAAAATATAAAAAAGGGAATCTGACCTCCAGATAGAGAGGCAGTCCTTTCCACAGAAATAAGGAGAGCCCGTACTACGTCCAAAAATCTTTCTTTGGAAGACAAACCAGAAGAGATGAAGGCCGGAACCACAATCTCCTGGTTAAGGTGAAAAGATTATACCACCTTAGGTAAATAACCAGGGCGAGATCGAAGAACTGCCCAGTCATGATGAAAAATCATAAAGGGTGGGCGACAGGACAAAGCGCCTAAGTCCCAAACCCTCCGAGCAGAGACAATAGCCAACAAAAACACAGCCTTAAACGTAAGGCATTTAAGGTCCACAGACTCAGGAGCTTCAAATGGATACTCTTGTAGGGCATTTAAGACTACAGACAGATCCCATGGAGCCACAGGAGGGACATATGGAGGCTGAATCCGTAGAACACCCTGAGTGAAAGTGTGAACGTCAGGAAGAGACGCAATTTTTCTCTGAAACCACACCGACAAGGCAGATATAGGAACCTTGAGGAAGGCCAGACGAAGACCCAAATCTAGGCCTAGTTGTAGAAAAGCCAAAAGTTTGGAAGTTTTGAAAGTATATGCATCATAATTCTTAGGAGCACACCATGTGAAGTAAGAATTCCAGACCCTCTAATAAATCTGATCTGAAGCTGGTTTATGGGCTTTCAACATAGTTTGAATGACCGCCTCAGAAATCCTTTTGCTGTCAGAAGCAATGCTTCAAGAGCCACACCATCAAAGCCAGTCTGGCCAGGTCCGGGTAGACACAAGGGCCCTGAACGAGGTGGTCTGGGCGTTGAGGAAGTATAAGAGGACGCTCCATCGAGAGACCCTGTAGGTCTGAGAACCAATGCCATCTGGGCCACGCTGGAGCGACTAGAAGTAGAAGTAGTATTCCTCCTTCTTGCTTGAACTTCCATATTACCCGGGGCAGGAGTGACACTGGAGGGAACACGTATGGCAGCCGAAAGTTCCATGGAATTGCCAGTGCGTCCACGAACGCTGCATGAGGATCCCTTGTCCTTTCTCCAAAGATCGGAAACTTGTGATTGCGTCGAGATGCCATCCGGTCTACATCTGGTAGGCCCCACTTGTCCACTAGGAGTTGAAAGACTTCAGGATGAAGACTCCACTCTCCAGCGTGCACGTCCTGACGATTGAGGAAGTCCGCTTCCCAGTTGAGGACTCCCGGGATGAACACTGCCGATATGGCTGGCAGATGGCGTTCCGTCCATTGGAGGATTTTTGACACTTTCCATCATTACCATGCGGCTTTGATTGCTGCCATGATGATCTATGTACGCCACCATGGTGGCATTGTCTGATTGTACTTGAACAGGCCTGTTCTGTACCCTAGGCAGGGCAAGTGTCAATGCATTGAACACTGCCCGCAATTCCAGAATGTTTATCGGGAGGAGAGATTCCTCCCTGGTCCACCGACCCTGGAGAGAGTGTTGCTCCAACCCCGCGCCCCAACCCCGCAAACTGGTGTCCGTTGTCAGGAGGACCTAGTTGGAGATCCAGAAGGGACGGCCCCTGCTCAACTGTTGGTCCTGTAGCCACCAGCTCAGTGACAGACGAACCTCCGGAGTCAAGGAGATTATTTGCGACCTGTCCCATTTGGAAAGGATTAACCTCTGCAGAGGGCGTGAGTGAAATTTAGCGTACTCTACCAGACAACACCATGAGGCCTAGTACTTGCATCGCCGAGTGTATCGTCACTCTCTGGCGAGAAAGCAAGCATCTGATCTTGTCCTGAAGTTTCAGGACCTTCTCAGGAGACAGAAACAGTCTTTGGATGTGTGTGTCCAGTAGCGCCCACAGGTGCACCATGCTTCGAGTAGGGACCAGCGAGGACGTTTTCCAATTGATGAGCCACCCGTGGGCTTGTAGGAATTGGACCAACATCTCCAGTTGACTGAGGAGGACATCTTGGGAGTTCGCCAGAACCAGCAAGTCATCCAGATACGGCAGGATCCTGATTCCCTGACGACGCAGGAAAGCCGTCATCACAGCCATGACTTTGGTGAAAATCCAAGATGCCATGGCCAGTTCAAATGGCAGAGCCTGGAATTGAAAATGAAGGTTGACAATAGCAAACCGCAGATATTGCTGATGCGAAATGGCAAATAGGTATGTGCAGGTAAGCATCCTGTATGTCCAAGGATACCATATAGTCCTCGGGTTCCATGGCCAGCACAATAGAGCGCAGGGTTTTCTATACGGAATTTTGGACACTCTCACAAATCGTTCAATGATTTGAAGTTGAGGATAGGCCGGAAAGACCCATTTGTTATCAGAACTAGAAACAAACAGAGTCAAATAGTATCCCCTGCCTCTCTGGGACAGAGGTACCGTCACTACCACTCCTGTTTCCAGGAGGGATTGTACAACCAGGTGTAGAGCTTGCGCTTTCATCGGATCTGAGGGGATAACTGTTGAACAGAACTGGCGAAGGGGACGTCTCTTGAAAGAGATTGCGTACCCATTACGTAGAGCTTGCGTACCCATTACTTCCCATACCCAGACGTCTGAAGTGGTCTTTAACCAGGCCTGGGCGAACTGCAGAAGTCAGCCTCCCACCCTGGGTTCCCCCAGGGGGAGGCCCGCCCCATCATGCAGCAGGCTTGTCTTGTTTGGAAGCAGGCTGACGGGCGGCCATGGATTGTTTAGATTTTGGTTTAGCGGATCTGGAAGTACGAGCCTGTCTCGGTACGCCGACCTTTGGCTTTACTTGGAGATCGAAAGGAATGAAAAGTTGTACTCTTAGCCTTCTGAGTAGAAGGATTAGTACTTGGGAGAAATGCAGTCTTGGCCGTTACCAAGACAGTCACAATCTTGTTCAGATCCTCCCCAAATAGGGGTGGTTTTCAGGTTGCCGGCGGCCGGGCTCCCTACGACCACCATACCGGCGCCGGCATACCGACAACTTTTCTCCCTCTTGGGGGTCCACGACCCCCTGGAGGAAGAATAGATAGCACGCCACCGTGCCCGCAGCAAGGGGCTCATTTGCGCTCGCCAGCTAACGGTATGCCAGCGGTCGGGATTCCAACACCGGTATGCTGGTCGCCGGGAGCCCGACCACCAGCAACACAAACTACACCCCCCAAATAGTATGTCTCCCTTGAAAGGAAGCACCTTCAAGGTCTTTTTAGAGTCCTGGTACACTTTCCAGGACCTCAACCACAGAAACCGGCGAGTCAGAATAGACGTAGTAGATGCCTTGGCCGACATGACCCCTGCATCAGAGGCCGCCTCCTGAATATATTGAGAGGCTGTGGTAATATACAACAGATATTGTCTGGCAGTATCAAAAAAATCCTGAGGTAGCTCATCCTCAATTGCCTGAACCCATGCTTCAATTCCTTTGCCGCCCAAGAGGCCGCCATAGTTGGTCTATGTACAGCACCGGTAAGAGTGTTAATAGACTTCAAGCAACCCTCCATACGCTTATCCGTCGGTTCCTTCAAAGAGGTGACGGTGGTGATGGGCAGAGTAGATGACACCACAAGACAGGCTACATGTGAGTCCACTGGTGGCGGGGTTTCCCACTTGTTACTCAATTCCGCAGAGATAGGATAACGAGCTAGCATCTTTTTAGACAGGAAAAATGTATTTCCTGGAGAAGACCAGGATTCCTGACGTATGTCAATTAAATGGTCAGAATGTGGTAAAACTACTTTAGTAACCTTCTGATGCTTGAACTTATCCGGTTTCTTAGACATAATAGGAGGCTCAATGTCATCATCAATCTGGAAAATCAGCTTGATAGCCTCCACGAGGTGAAGAACATCAACCTGGGTTGTAGATTCCTTATCAGAAGCAACTGTATCAGTGTCTGACAGATCACTACATTCCCCATCTTCATCAGAAGAATTAATGGTAATATTAGTGGATTAGGAGGAAGAAATGGCCCGTTTAGATGACCCTTTGGCCCCAGAGGGGCGTGGGATGGACTATTGTCTAACCAAAGTGATTTAATTGCTGTAACTGGGTAGACAGAGTATCCGCCCATGGCGGATTGACTACAGGGACAATAAGTGGCTATAATGGCACAGGAGGCCCACAGGGGGCGTAAGACGCGTTACAAGCGTAGTCAGCATATTTGAAAAAGCTGCCCAAGTTGGGCCCTAATTGGCCACAGGTGCCGCAGGACTGGGAGATGTATGACACCCAGTGCCTGAGCCAGCAGCTAACACTTCCCCCACTGGTGTATCCGTGACGACAGCACTGCATGATGCAGGAGCGTCCGCGGATGTCCCACCCTGTATAGCATACATTGTATGGGATGTAGTATTAGGGCGTAACAATACAATATAGCCAAACACAAAAACCAGCAAATAATCCCCTGTGTTTTGTGACAGTAAATACAGAGCACAAGCAGAGGATTTAAGCGGTGTGGGGTGACTGAAAAACACAGTGAGAAACACAAACAGTATACCCTGCGTAGCACTATATATTATATGAGACCCTGACGCACCTAGTTTCCCAAGGTAGAGAATATAGTGATAGCAAAATATGTGATACAAAAGAATGGAATCCACGCAGCAGCTATAGGCACACTCAGTCACAGGTACAATGCAGGAATTATTACATATAAACAATAAAACTGCACTGGACTGGTAAATTACATATAAGTACAGTATGTATGTATACAGATATAACAATGCACAGTAAACACTGGATGTATATCACAGAATACTTGTACTAAATATTCAGATAGCACTACACTTGTTCTTAACTAACACTGTCTAAAGTGACATGTAGAATACTTAAGTGTGTGTAAATGCACAGTGCTGATGATATAGGCGGATTTACAAAGGTGACAGTGCCCAGCAGTCCCGGAGATCAGTCCAGCTATGTAATGGCGCCAAAATCTCAGTCAGGGAGTGAGGGAGAGAGAACTGCAGCTCCAGGGCAGGAACACCAGCAGTAGATGGCACCCGGGGGTGGGGGAGGGGCTACAGGTCCGTGCCTTATCTCCTTCTGCTTGACTTCACTACCGGGTACTGTGGAGCATTCTATAAACAGAGTTTAGTAAATCCGACCTGTGATCCTTGCCCTGGTGGATATAGTGGGGTCTCTGTGCGACGCGGTGTCCAAGCCAGCGGCGTGGTCCGTCTCCTGGGACCGCGCCCGGATGACGATTTACCGGCGGGTCCCACCTGGAGGACCCTCTTACCTCCTCCCTTGAGTGCAGCCACGCAATCCTGGAGAGTGACAGCGGTGGTGTGCCTGAAAACCGGTGTGTCTACGCTGCAAGTACCCGGGAACCAAGCCGTGGGAGCATGCAGCGCCGCTGAGGGAGGTGATGGAGCCGCAGCACAGCATGTCATAAAGACATAGAAAGTGCTGCGGCCCTTGAAGTCTTCTAAAAAGCTCTTTTCAGGGCAGCCTAGCGCAGCCCCACCTCTTAGTGACCTGCACTGCAGGCACCAACTTACAAACTGAGCTCCAGTGCCTGAAGGCGGGGCTATAGAGGAGGCGGTGCAGTGCATCCTGGGAACAGTCAAAGCTTTAGCCTGTTGGTGCCTCGGATCAAGATCCAACTCTACACCGCAATGTTATTCCCTGTGGAATACCAGTGTACCCCGCTGCAGAAAGTGCAGTAGCATATTTCCATCCACATGTAGTACTTAGAATAGAGGTTCTCAAACTCGGTCCTCGGGGGCACACACAGTGCATGTTTTGCAGGTAACCCAGCAAGTGCACAGGTGTATTAATTACTCACTGACACATTTTAAAAGGTCCACAGGTGGAGCTAATTATTTCACTTGCGATTCTGTGAGGAGACCTGCAAAACATGCACTGTGTGTGCCCCCGAGGACCGAGTTTGAGAACCTCTGACTTAGAATATGTCCTGGTTAGCAACATATGCACCTGGTTTATGCAATTTCAATGAAACTTACTTCCCACTGGCGCAAATGGTATAAATCATTTATTTTATGTGCAACAAGTCTATTCGCTATTTGACATAAATTAAACTGCAACAACCTCTCCATAAATATGGCAGAAACCACCCTCTATTTAGTGTATCCAAAAACATAAGCATAATCTGTGCCCGAACAATGAACATAGCACTAATCATTCTCAGCTGATTTTTCATAAACAGCCAATTCAAAGTGGTTCGTTAGTGCTGGCAACGGCCATCATGTTCTGGTAATTTCATCAGCCTCTGACCACCTGTAACTAATACGGCTTTCCCATTTTAGTAGCAAAACCATGCAAACTTGCATATGGATGTGTCCAATGTTTTTGTACATGTGCAATGAGACTTTATCAAAGATACTGCATGCTACACCAACTGGGGGTTACTAAATGCATAAGGACCTTAATGACTAGAAATAAAAAAAATAAAAAAATAAAATGTATATATATATATATATATATATATATATATATACACATATATATATATATATATATACACATATATATATATATACATATACATGTACACACACACACACACACACACTGAAATCATGATTATCAATGATGGTAATAAGAAATACAAATAAGCCTAGGGGCAATTTAAGTTCCTGACTACTGAGAATCTGCAAATTAAATTAACATGTATATTTATACAGAATCATTTTAAGATCACCACAAACAAACAAACAGTTATTATACAGTGGAAATAACACACTTACTAGTGTAAGTTAGTCTGTTGTCGACAGCTTTTCCTTTCTTTGTCATTTGTGTGGGTGGAGGTGGGCTAAAATAGTTCACTGTCATGCCCTATATGAAAAATAAATACATTATATTAATAAAAGTTGCTGTACAATTTACAGTTTAGTAGCTGTACTGAGGGACTGGCCATGTGAGAGACTAATATTTTTAGGTAGGTATTCATATGCTCTATGTTGAAGCCATATCTATCCTATACCATACTTGCCTACCTGACCCTCTCCATGAGGGAGAAAATGCTCTGTTCCTGGACTTTCCTGGTAATGTATGATTGCCATCACCTGTGGTGAGCTAGTTAACTGATAAGAAAGGTGTTTCACCACAGGTGATGGCAATCATACATTACCAGGAAAGTCCAGGAACAGAGCATTTTCTCCCTCATGGAGAGGGTCAGGTAGGCAAGTATGTCCTATACTCAAATGGGGTGTAGTATGAGTGGCCAGCAGCCAGGATCCCGGGGGCCAGCATACCGGTGCCGGTATCCCGACCGCCGGCATACCGACAGCTGGGCAAGCACTAATGAGCTCCTTGCGGGCCAGGTGGTGGGCTATGCACGCCACGCTATTTATTCTCCCTCCAGTGGGGGTTGTGGACCCCCAAGAGGGAGAATATGTGTCGGCGGTTGGGATTCCGGAATCGGTATGCTGGTCGCCGGGATCCCGGCCGGCGGCATACTGAAGACCACCCCTCAAATGTAGCCGTCTGTCTTCATGTTTGCATGAGCCATAAGAAAGAATGTGGTACTGTATCTCCCAAGACAGTGAGATACTATCTGCAATGGATAGACAGAATGGATGTTTAAGAGGATAAACAAGGTGTCCAAGCAACAGAACTAATGATGACTGGACAAGTATATCCATAGAGAATGCGCCACAACCGAGGAATAAATTGCTACCTTCATAAGGCTATATTTAGGAATGCTCTGTGTCTATGCAAATTTAAATCCTAAATGGATACGTAAAATTAAAACAGAGGTTGAAACAGTATGAAATTAATTGTAAAAGTGTAAATAGGAGAAAAAAAAAGGGAGCTTTACATGCTCTTTTGTATAAGAAAAGAGAAAGAAGCCAGGATACTATAAATAGAGCTTTTTATATTGACAATAGTATAAACCCGTGACACAGGCTATGGGCATGCAACGACAGCTGTTTCTTAGCAAGGTGCTGCATCATGTTGCAATTTAGCTTTTCAGGACATTTTTAGAATAGAAAAGGGACCTTATTTAAAGCATATTTGTCATTTTCAATTTTACACATTATGGAAATGAATGTTTAAGAAAACATTTTGCAATTCCCCTTTATTGCTGGCTGATTCTGTTTTTTAGTCCCTGAAGCATTTTGTCGTGCAGCAGCTTGGTACCTAGTAAGTGGGGGGCAGATGTATTAACCTGGAGAAGGCATAAGGAAGGCATAAGGAAGTGATAAACCAGTGCAAGGTGATAAAGGCAGCAGCCAATCAGATCCTAACTGTTAATTTACATATTGGAGCTGATTGGCTGGTGCCTTTATCACCTTACACATATCACTGGTTTATCACTTCCTTATGCCTTCTCCAGGTTAATACATCTGCCCCAGTATTAGCCATCTCTCCTGCAGTGGAGGACTTTTAGGGGTATATGCAATTCTGGGCGAATTGTGGCAATTTTTCGCCCGTTTTTAAATGCGACACAATTCGACCGTCGAATTCCGGCCGGCGGGTGCCGGAATTCGACATATTCAATAAAAAACGGATTCGACAGTCCCGCTGTCGAAAAACGGACCAATTGACGGATTTTGAATCGACTTTTCAGACGGTACAAAAAACTGTAAAAAACCCGAAAAAAATTGCGTGGGGTCCCCCCTCCTAAGCATAACCAGCCTCGGGCTCTTTGAGCCGGTCCTGGTTGCAAAAATACGGGGGGAAAAATAACAGGGGATCCCCCGTATTTTAACAACCAGCACCGGGCTCTGCGCCTGGTCCTGGTGCAAAAAATACGGGGGACAAAAAGAGTAGGGGTCCCCCGTATTTTTTGTACCAGCACCGGGCTACACTAGCTGGACAGATAATGCCACAGCCGGGGGACACTTTTATATCGCTCCCTGCGGCCGTGGCATTAAATACCCAACTAGTCACCCCTGGCCGGGATACCCTGGAGGAGTGGGGACCCCTTCAATCAAGGGGTCCCCCCCCAGCCACCCAAGGGCCAGGGGCGAAGCCTGAGGCTGTCCCCCCCATCCAAGGGCTGCGGATGGGGGGCTGATAGCCTTGTTGAAAATGAACGAATATTGTTTTTTGCAGAAGAACTACAAGTCCCAGCAAGCCTCCTCCGCAAGCTGGTACTTGGAGAACCACAAGTACCAGCATGCGGGGGGGGAAACAGGCCCGCTGGTACCTGTAGTTCTTCTGCAAAAAAAATACCCAAATAAAAACAGGACACGCACACCGTGAAAATACAACTTTATTTCACACATGCCGACACATACATACTTACCTATGTTGACACACCGACTGCCATGTCTCCAATGTCGAAGAATCCGGGATACCTGAAAATAAAATTATATACTCCCCTAAATCCAGTGTCCTGTGATATTTGTAATCCACGTACTTGGAGAGAAAAAAAACGCATACCTGATCCACACGGACTGTGTAAACATGGGACCCCTTTCAGTCCGTGTGGATCGGGTATGCGATTTTTTTTTTTTTTTTGCCAAGTACGTGGATTACAAATATCACTGGACTTAGGCGAGTATAATTATCTTTTCTTTTCAGGTACCCCATGGATTCTAATTGGAGAAGTGGACCGAACATCGTGTCAACATAGGTAAGTATGTATGTGTCGGCATGTGTGAAATAAAGTTTTATTTTCACGGTGTGCATGTCCTGTTTTTATTTGGGTATTTTTTTTGCAGAACTACTACAGGTGCCAGCGGGCCCGTTTCTCCCCCGCATGCTGGTACTTGTGGTTCTCCAAGTACCAGCTTGCGGAGGAGGCTTGCTGGGACTTGTAGTTCTTCTGCAAAAAAACAATATTCGTTCATTTTCAACAAGGCTATCAGCCCCCCATCCGCAGCCCTTGGATGGGGGGGACAGCCTCGGGCTTCACCCCTGGCCCTTGGGTGGCTGGGGGGACACCCCTTGATTGAAGGGGTCCCCACTCCTCCAGGGTATCCCGGCCAGGGGTGACTAGTTGGGTATTTAATGCCACGGCCGCAGGGAGCGGTATAAAAGTGTCCCCCGGCTGTGGCATTATCGGTCCAGCTAGTGGAGCCCGGTGCTGGTACAAAAAATACGGGGGACCCCTATTCTTTGTCCCCCGTATTTTTGGGGGATGCAGTCAGTTTACCTCCAATCAAAATACCGACGTTCAAAATCCCGACACCAATTGACCGATGGTCAAAATCCCGACAATGTCAAAATACCGACATGGACAAAATACCGACATTTAAAATACCGACATGGTCAAAATACTGACATGTAAAATGCCGACAGGTCAAAATACCGACATGAGTTTTTCATGATTTTTTCATTGAAACCGACTTGTTCATACTTTACCATCCCAGTGGACCTGGAGGGGGAATATAATAGTGTGCCGAGCGCAACGAGGCACCGTGCCCGAAGCATGGTGAGCGCAGCAAGCCATGCGAGGGGACGCGGTACACTTTATATGGTGTCCATGTTGACATACACAAAAAAAAAAAACATGTCGGTATTTTGACCTGTCGGCATTTTACATGTCGGTATTTTGACCTTGTCGGTATTTTAAATGTCGGTATTTTGTCCATGTCGGGATTTTGACCATCGGTTAATTGGTGTCGGGATTTTGAACGTCGGCATTTTGATTGGAGGTATTTCATACCGATCCCATTTTTTGCACCAGGACCAGGCGCAGAGCCCGGTGCTGGTTGTTAAAATACGGGGGATCCCCTGTCATTTTTCCCCCCGTATTTTTGCAACCAGTACCGGCTCAAAGAGCCCGAGGCTGGTTATGCTTAGGAGGGGGGACCCCACGCAATTTTTTTCCAGGTTTTTAACCCATTCCATAAAAATAAAATATTTTAAAAAATATATAATTAATAATACTTGTGCCTCCTAAATAGACAAACCAAGTACCTAATCCCTTCTAATATAAATAGATATGCTATTAGCAATAAAAAAAACACACAAAAAAAACATGTTTTTAACATTTTTTATTACATTACGCCAGCAAAGTGAGGCGGATTGAAAATGACGAATTTACTGTCGAAAAGCACTGTTGTCGAATTTACATTCTTCAATTGAATATACTTTTGTCGAAAAGCCGCATTTGTACCATTGCAGAAATGTCGCATTTGTCAAATGTCGAATTTCAAAAAATCGAATTTGAAAAGTCATTTTTTTTGACGAAAAGTACTGTATTGCATTGTCGATTTTTTTGGGGGGGCGAAAAAGTCCAGTTTTTCGACATTTTCGGGAATTCGACCGCAATTGCATATACCCCTTAGTCTTATCACAACAGTGTAAGTACATCTATGAATTCTGAAGCCTTCTCTGAGTCCTTGCATAATCACAACACATGGCTTCTTTGTGCTTACACACTACTGCAATAAACATCTTGAATCTGATTAAGTGTTTCTAGCACAGAGCAATTGGTTGTTTGTTGTTGGAATTTTTTATTTATTTTTTTGTAGCTATTTGGAATTGTTGACCAAGCTAGCACTTCCATATAATGCTGCTCTATGGAAATTCAAAATGTAAATATATTATGAAAAGCACACCGTTTTACAATTTTAAGATTATGATGGAACATGTTTATCTTCTCTTTTATTATTCAATAAAGGAGTAGATACAAAGATGTAGTCACGCTCATCTTACCTCTGTATAGTGTGTAGTGGGAAAAACTAGTCAAATTACGTATGACTGCACCTGGTCACAGGGCGGCAATTTCGTTCGCAGGGTGGCGTATGCAATTGCAGTGTAAAGAATTGAGTATCCAGCGAGGGCAATACTTGTATTCGTCCACCAGGTGTCAATTTTAAAAACCGCAACTGCGCATGCATGAAGTCTCCAATGTAATGTAAATGATGCTTGCCGTTTAAGTACTTTTTATTAGATGCTTTTTTATTTCCATCAGATGCCTTACAAATTTGCCGTGCTCATAGACTTTGCAATTTCGGCAGTGGTGTGCGGCAAAGATGAAGTGATACTGTAGCATGCAGGTACTGTACGTGCTACTACTTATACAGTATATGGCTGGTACGCGCATGTTCACTTACAGTGACTACTGGTATCAGCACAGAAAAAGCTATTTTTGCATTGAGCTGACCGAGCGTCTGTTGCCCAACTGAAAACCACAGTGAACAACTACCGTACACAATCACAGCAAAAAAATAATAATAATCATTGCAATTAGTGACATTACTATGTCGCTGCTGCTGGTGTGCAAAAGCTGACTCCATGGCTTCTTTGATCTAGTGGTATCGTAGCATACCCATGCACCCTGGTTCGATTCGTGCAAATGACAAATGGTTACAGTTTTAAAACAATTTAGAATTATGATGTTATCAATATTATGCTGGATATAAAGTACTGTAATATTTTACATTACAAAGCTCATTTTATTTACACACTGCTACTTGTGCAGTGCTCATGGACATTGCAATTTCGACAGTGATGTGCGGCAGAGACGCAGTGATACTGTAGCATGCCTTACATATAAACGGAGGGCTCCAGGGGCACTCTATAATATACTGTAATCACTTAATATCATGACATAAAAAGTACTGCTTCTATGAAGAGCTGAGAGTGCATCTGTTGACGCAAGCAAACAAGCAGTGCTTATACAATATAAGGAGATTTATGGTAAGAACTTACCTTTGTTAAATCTCTTTCTGTGAGGTACACTGGGTTCCACAGGGATAACATCGAGGTGTAGAGTTGGATCTTGATCCGAGGTACCAACAGACTAAAAGCTTTGACTGTTCCCAAGATGCTCAGTGCCGCCTCTTCTATAACCCCGCCTCCGTGCAGAGGAGTCCAGTTTCGTTAACCAGTCCAATGCAGTAGCAGGTAAAAGAGACGACAACCGTTAGAAGCCACGTACACCACATTCTCACGACAAGAGAAGGTATCAGCAGCTAATGTCATACAAACCCAAAGAAGCTAAGTGCGTCAGGGTGGGCGCCATGTGGAACCCAGTATACCTCGCAGAAAGAGTTTTAACAAAGGTAAGTTCTTACCATAAATCTACTTTTCTGCAGTGGGATACACTGGGTTCCACAGGGATAACATCGGGGATGTCCTAAAGCAGCCTTATGGGAGGGGACACACTGTAGCGGGTACAAGAACCCGGCGTCCAAAGGAAGCATCCTGGAAGGCGGAAGTATCGAAGGCATAGAACCTTATGAACGTGTTCACTGAGGACCACGTAGCCGCCTTGCACAATTGTTCAAGGGTCGCAGCACGGCGGGCCGCCCAAGAAGGTCCAACCGTCCGAGTAGAATGGGCTTTGATGGTAGCAGGAGCTGGAAGACCAGCCTGTACATAAGCTTGTGCTATCACCATTCTAATCCATCTGGCCAGGGTCTGCTTATTCGCAGGCCAGCCACGTTTGTGAAAACCAAAAAGTACAAAGAGAGAATCATACTTCCTAAAAGGAGGCTGTCCTCTTCACACCGATACGGAGAGCCCGTACCACATCCAAAGACCGCTCTTTGGAGGACAAATCAGGAGAGATAAAGGCCGGACAGGATAAGGCACCCAAATCTGAAAACCGTCTAGCAGAGGCAATAGCCAGCAGAAACAAAACCTTAAGAGTAAACCACTTAAGGTCCGCGGACTCAAGTGGTTCAAAAGGAGACTCTTGCAAGGCCTCCAGCACCACTAACCTCCATATGTCCCGCCACAGGCGGGACATAGGGAGGTTGAATCCGAAACACACCATGAATGAATTTATGAACATCAGGCAGAGTCGCAATTTTTCTCTGAAACCACACTGACAAGGCAGAAATATGAACCTTGGTGGAGGCCAGGCGAAGGCCTAAGTCCAGGCCCCATTGCAAGAAGGCCAAAAGTTTGGTCGTACTAAACTTGAAAGCGTCATGATTGTTAGATGCGCACCAAGCAAAGTAAGAATTCCAGAACCTGTGATAAATCCGAGCCGAAGCTGGCTTACGGGCTTTCAACATGGTTTGAATGACCACCTCAGAAAATCCTTTGGACCCCAGAACTGAAGCTTCAAGAGCCACGCCGTCAAAGCTAGCCGGCCAAATCCTGGTATACACAAGGGCCCTGAACGAGAAGGTCTGGGCGTTGCAGAAGTAGAAGAGGACGCTCTATCGAGAGACCCTGTAGGTCTGAGAACCAATGCCATCTGGGCCACGCTGGAGCGTTCAGAAGTAGGATTCTTGCTTCAAGTTCCTTATTACCCTGGGCAGAAGTGACACCGGAGGGAACACGTATGGCAGCCGAAAGTTCCATGGAATTGCCAGTGCATCCACGAATGCTGCTTGAGGATCCCTTGTCCTTGCTCCGAAGACCGGTTCCTTGTGATTGTGTCGAGACGCCATCAGGTCTACATCTGGTAGGCCCACTTCTCCACTAGGAGTTGAAATACTTCTGGATGGAGGCTCCACTCTCCGGCATGTACGTCCTGACGACTGAGGAAGTCCGCTTCCCAGTTGAGGACTCCCGGAATGAACACTGCCGATATGGCCGGCAGATGGCGTTCCGCCAACTGAAGAATCCTGGACAATTCCATAATTTCCATGCGGCTTCGAGTGACGCCTTGATGATTTATGCCACCGTGGTGGCATTGTCCGACTGTACTTGAACGGGCCTGCTCTGTATGAACCTGGGCCAGGTTTAGTGCATTGAACACCGCCCGCAATTCCAGAATGTTTATCGAAAGGAGAGACTCCTCCCTGGTCTACCGTCCCTGAAGAGAGTGTTGCTCCAACACCGCGCCCCAACCCCGCAGACTGGCATCCGTCGCCAGAAGGACCCAGTTGGAGACCCAGAAGGGATGACCCCTGCTCAATCGATGGTCCTTTAGCCACCAGCTCAGTGACCGACAAACTTCCGGAAACAAGGAGATCATGTGAGACCTAATCCGGTGAGGCAGGCTGTCCCACTTGGCAAGAATCAGCTTCTGCAGAGGGCGGGAATGAAATTGAGCGTACTCTACCATGTGGAATTCAGACATCATGAGGCCTAGTACTTGCATCGCCGAGTGTATCGACACTCACGGGCGAGAGAGGAAGCATCGAATTCTGTCCTGAAGGTTCAGGACCTTCTCCTGAGACTAGAGCAACCATTGGTTGTGAGTGTCCAACAATGCCCCCAGGTGCACCATGCTCTGAGCAGGGACCAGGGAAGATTTCTTCCAGTTGATGAGCCACCCGTGGGCTTGCAGAAACTGGACCATCAGATCCAGATGACAGAGGAGAATTTCTGGGGAATTCGCCAGGTTCAGCAAGTCGTCCAGATACGGTAGGACCCTGACACCCTGACGGCGGAGTAAGGCTGTCATTACCGCCATGACCTTTGTGAATACTCGGAGCCGTGGTCAATCCAAAAGGTAAGGCCCGAAATTGATAATGGAGGTTGCCAATAGCAAACTGCAGATATTGCTGATGCGACATAGCAATAGGAATATGGAGGTAAGCAACCTGTATGTCCAGGGAGACCATACAGACCCCGGGCTCCAAAGCCAGAACAATAGAGCGAAGAGTTTCCATACGAAACTTGGAGACCCTAAAAAATTTGTTCAAGGACTTGAGGTTGAGAATGGGCCAGGAGGAACCATTCGGTTTCAGGACTAGGAACAGCGGTGAATAGTACCCCTTGCCTCTCTGAGCCAGAGGCACCGGCACTACCACTCTGTGTCCAAGAGGGACTGTACCACCAAATTAAGAGTTTTTGCCTTCACCTGATCCGAAGGGATGTTTGTCAGGCAAAATTGATGAGGGGGACGATTCTTGAAGGATATGGCATATCCGTGAGTGACGACTTCCCGTACCCAGGAGTCGGAAGTGGTCTTCAACCACACCTGGGAAAACCTTAGAGGTCGGCCTCCAACCCTGGGATCCCCCAGAGGGAGGCCCGCCCCGTCATGCAGTAGACTTGTCTGATTTGGAAGCAGGCTGACGGCAGCCCAGGCACGTTTATGTTTGGGCTTAGTGGTTTTGGAAGTGCGAGCCTGTTTCGGGTACGCCTGACGCTTCGCTTTACCTGGAGGCCGAAAAGAACGAAAGGAAGTACTCTTAACCTTCGGGACCGAAGGAGCAGTACTAGGTAGACACGCTGTCTTAGCTGAAGCTAAGTCAGCCACAATCTGGCTGAGATCCTCCCCATAAAGAATGTTTCCCTTAAAAGGGAGCACCTACAGGGATTTCTTAGGAGTCTAGATCCACAGACCAGGACCGTAACCAGAGAATCCGGCGAGCCAGAATGGACGTAGTAGAAGCCTTGGCCGCCAGAATACCAGCATCAGAAGCTGCCTCTTTAATGTAATGAGAGGCTGTGACAATATACGAAAGACATTGTCTAGCATTATCAGAAAAATTGGACGGCAGCTCTTCTTCCACCTCCTGAGCCCAAGCTTCAATAGCTTCTGCAGCCCAATTAGCCGTAATAGTGGGCCGATGCACAGCTCCCACAAGGGTATAAATAGCTTTTAAGAAACCCTCCACACACTAATCCGTCGGTACTTTCAGAGAGGTGACGGTAGTTACAGGCAGAGCAGAGGATACCACCAGCCAAGCCACTTGAGAATCCACTGGCGGTGGTGTCTCCCAATTTTTGCTTAACTTCGCAGCGAGAGGATAGCGAGCCAGCATCTTCTTGTGAGGTGTGAATTTCTTTCCTGTATTTTCCCAGTATACCGAACGTATGTCAATTAAGTGGTCAGAATGAGGTAAAACTAGTTTAGTAACCTTCTGACGTTTAAATCTATCCGGTTTCTTAGAGGTAACAACAGGTTCTGGGTCATCATCAATTTGAAGAATAAGCCTGATGGCCTTTAATAGGTCAGGAACATCCAACTGTGAAACAGATTCCCCATCAGAAGCATCTGGATCAGTGTCTGATGGGTCAGTATACACGCCATCCTCATCAGACGAAGTGTCTGAAACATGGGTGGATTGTGAGGAAGTAATGGCCCGCTTAGAGGATCCCTTGGTCTCAGGCAGGCGAGGGTTAGGTTTCTGTTTATTGAATGAGTGATTCAATTGCTGTAACTGAGTGGACAGGAGATCTGCCCATGGTGGATTAACCGCGGGGACAATATGTGGCTGTACAGGCACGTGAGGTCCCATAGGGGGCGTAAATCTAGTTACCAGCGTATTTAGTAAAGTAGAGAAAGTAGCACAAAATGGCTCATTATGTACACCCGTTGCTACAGCCCTACTGTGGAGTAGGGATCCCCCAGAACCTGAACCCTCCACTGCTATGTTTTCCTCTAATGTGTCTTCGGCATCACCACCGCGTATTGCGGGATCAGCCACAGAACCGTCGCCCCATGTAGCTGACATAATATGAAAGCGTGAACCCCGGGCAACACAGTACAATATCAACAGTAAAATACCTAACCAAGAACCCCCTGTGCAATGAGAGGATTCAAGAGGTATACAGTGACTGAAAATCACAGAGAAAAATACAAAAATAAGTATATCCTGTGAAACAACTACATCAAATAAAAACCCTGACGCACTTAGCCACCCTCAGAGTACAGAATATAGGGATAGTAATCTCAGTGACATACACGGAGCAGAAATCACGCAGCAGCTATATGCACACACACACAGTCACATGTACAATGTAGAAATTATGACAAACAATAAAACTGCACTGGACTAGCGATACTAAGTACAGGTTGAGTATCCCATATCCAAATATTCCGAAATACGTATTATTCTGAAATACGGACTTTTTTGAGTGAGAGTGAGATAGTGAAACCTTTGTTTTTTGATGGCTCAATGTACACAAACTTTGTTTAATACACAAAGTTATTAAACATATTGTATTAAATGACCTTCAGGCTGTGTGTATATGAAACAAATGAATTGTGTGACTGTAGACACACTTTGTTTAAAGCACAAAGTTATAAAAAATATTGTCTAAAATGGCCTTCAGGCTGTGTGTATAAGGTGTATATGTAACATAAATGCATTCTCTGATTATATTTAGGTCCCATCACCATGATGTCTCATTATGGTATGCAATTATTCCAAAATACGAAAACATCCGATATCCAAAATACCTCTGGTCCCAAGCATTTTGGATAAGGGATACTCAACCTGTAATACTAAGTAAAGATATACAGATTAATAGATATATCAATGCACAGTAAAGACTGGATGTACTGTATATCACAGGGTACTTGTACTACATAACCCTGAAGTAATGCACAGTTTCTTAACTAACACTGTCAAAAGACATGTAGAATACTTAAGTGTCCTGTAAAATGCACAGCGCTGATAATGCAGGCGGCTTTACAGAGGAGGCTTTGCCCATACAGTCCCAGGATCAGCTTAGTATGTGAAGATGGCGCCCAAACGCTGACAGGGAGTGAGGGAGAGAGAGATGCAGCTCCAGGACGGTAACATTTAATCTAAATGGTGACCTAGGGCTGGGGGAGGGCCTACAGGTCAGAGCCTTATCCCCTTGCTGGACTTCACCACCGGGTACTGTGGGCCATAAGAAAACTGTTTTATGCAGAAAACAGACGCGTGCCCTTGCCCTGGTGGTCTAGTGGGGTCCCTATACCAACACAGTGTCCACGCCAGCATGCGCGGCCTGCCTCCTAATCGCGATTTCCAGCGGGTCCCGCCAGGGGGACCCTCTTACCTCCTCCCTAGATGCGGCCACGTGATCCCAGAGAGCAGCGGTGAGTGTGTGTGCCTGACTTGCCGAACCGGAGCCCTCTGCTGTAACTACCCGGCAACCAGGGCGCGGGAGTATACAGGGCCGCCGGGGGAGGTGATAAAGCTGCAGCAGATGTCAGAATGACATAAAGCACTGAGAGTGCCTCTGCTGCAGCCCTTGAAGTCATCTATCTTCACTTAAAAATAGCTCTTCTCTGGACTTTTATGGAGCCCAGACGCAGGCCCACATCCACGCCTGCCTGCAGTAAAAGCAGGAAACGTCCCAGATGTAATTCCACCGCAGAATAATTTCTGCTCTCACACCAGGAGACAAATTTCTTCCAAATACGATCGTAATGCTTAGACGTTACCCCCTTCCTGGCTTGTATCATAGTCGGGATAACCTTTTTAGGGATCCCACTCCTGGCTAGAATTAGCCGTTCAACTTCCATGCCGTCAAACATAGCCGCTGTAAGTCCTGATAGACGAACGGGCCCTGTTGCAGAAGGTCCTCGCGAAGAGGTAGAGGCCACGGATCTTCGACGAGCATCTCCAGTCCGGAACAATGAATATTGCTTGAACCTTTTCCTTTTTTATTCGCTTTAGAATTCTTGGGATCAGGAGGGAGTGGAGGAAACACCATCTGATAGACCCATGGAGTTGTCAGGGCATCTATCGCCACCGCCTGTGGGTCTCTCGACCTAGCTTCTTGTTGAGACGAGAGGCCATCATGTCGATCTGCGGATATTCCCATCGACTTGTCAAGCACCTGAACACTTGCGGGTGAAGGCCCCACTCCCCTGGATGCAGGTCGTGTCTGCTGAGGAAGTCTACTTCCCAGTTGTCTGGTCCCGAAATGAAGACCGCTGACAACACCACAGCGTTTCCTTCTGCCAGAGGAGAATTCTTGACACCTCCGACATTGCCGCTCTGCTTTTCGTTCCACCTGTCTGTTTATGTACATTACTGTTGTCACATTGTCCGACCGGACCTGAATTGCCAGATCTTGAAGAAGATGTGAGGCCTGTAGAAGGGCGTTGTATATGGCCCTGAGTTCCAGAATGTTGATTGGAAGGATGACTTCCTTACTTGACCATCTTCCCTGAAACTGCACCCTTAGAGTGACTGCTCCCCAACCTCTGAGGCTTGCGTCTGTGGTTAACAGAATCCAGTTCTGAATTCCGAACCTCCATCCTGCGACGAGGTGAGAAGACTGTAGCCACCACAGAAGGGAGATCCTGGGCTTTGGCGACAGACTGATCCTATGGTGCATATGAAGATGCGATCCGGACTGTTTGTCCAAGAGATCGAGCTGGAAGGGTCTTGCGTGAAACCTTCCATATTAAAGTGCCTCATAAGAGGCCACTATTTTCCCCAGAAGGCGAATGAACAAATGCACCGACACCCGGGTTGGCTTCAGGACATCCCGAACAAATAGACTGGATTACCAATGCCTTTTCCAACGGAAGGAACAACTTTTGTGACTCCATGTCCAGTATCATTCCCAGGAATGGGAGCCTCCATGTTGGTTCTAGGTGAGATTTCGGAAGGTTCAGAATCCACCCGTGAACCTGGAGGAGTTTGGATGAGAGACCAATGCTGTCCAGCAACCTTTCCCTGGACAGCGCTTTTATGAGGAGATCGTCCAGGTACAGAATTATGTTCACTCCCTGTTTGAGGAGTAGAAACATCATCTCTGCCATCACCTTGGTGAACACCGTCGGTGCTGTGGGAGCTCTTGGAACTCCAGTCTGTAGCCCTGGGAAATAAGATCTATGACCCAGGGATCCTGGCACGAATTTGACCAGATCTGACTGAAGAATTGTAGTCGGGCACCCACCTGACAGCCTTCCAGGCCTTGTGGTCCATCATGCTGAAGTCTTTGAGGAAGCACAGCCTGAGCTCTGTTCTTGAGCACCTGCAGTTGCTGGTTTGCGTGGTTTACCTCTTGCGCCGCTGGAGGACGTAGAAGAACCTCTGGATTTGCCCTTGAAATTTGCCGTCCGAAAGGACTGTAACTTAGAAGCTGAATAAGTCTTCTTGGTCGGGGGGGGCTGCAGAAGGAAGATACGTAGACTTACCAACAGTAGCTGTGGAGATTCATTTGTCTAGTTCATCTCCAAACTAGGCCTCTCCTGTGAATGGTAGGTCTTCCACGCCTTTCCTGGAGTCCGCGTCAGCAGTCCACTGGCGTAGTCACAAGCCACTGCGTGCCGACACTGCCATAGCAGTAGTGTATGCGTCAAGCACGCCTATTTCCATTATGGCTTCCACCATAAATTTTGCAGAGTCCTGTATATGCTGCAGGAGTAAGACAATATCACCCCTAGATAAGGAATCTAAAGCCTCAATTAGGTTACGTGACCATCTCGCAATGGCTTTAGTGATCCACGCACATGCAATAGTGGGTCTTTGGGCCACCCCAGCAGCTGTGTACAGTGATTTGAGTGTAGTCTCAATTTTACAATCAGCCGTGTCTTTTAGGGAGGCTGCACCAGGAACAGGCAATACAATTTTACGTGACAGCCTAGAGACTGATGCATCCACTATCGGTGGATTTTCCCATTTTTTCCTATCCTCCAGAGGAAAAGGAAAAGATGAGAGCAACCTTTTAGGGATCTGAAACTTCTTATCAGGATTAACCCATGGTTCCTCAAACAGGTTATTCAATTCCTTTGACACAGGATAAGTAACTGAGGACTTCTTTACATTAAAATAAGATTCCTCACTCTCCTCTGACACCTTATCTGGAATATGCAGAACATCTCTGATAGCCTCTATAAGAGCCTCTATTTCATGTGACATCCCCCCCCCCCTCCAAGTCCACCTCACCCTCCTCCAAGTCTGACCCATCAGCATCAGAGTCAGATTGCAAGCTATGGGCCAGAAATCGCTTTTGCGGTCAAAAGGGAGGGGACTGAGATGCTTTTTTGGGGACTGAGTCTCTGTTTATAAACTCATCCACAGTATTGCGTCTTTTTCACATTGCGGGACAATTTTGTGGAAAGAGAGGAGATCATTCCTTTGAGAGAATTAACACACTCCGGTTCAGCACCGCTAGCTTGTGAACCCCGAGTACCCAGTAGTGAGCCCCCTGGTAACGAGGAACACTCCGCTGTACAAGAAACATACGCTTTGCCTGATATAACATAAATGTGACAGCACACACTCAGAGGAAAAGGTTAAGGACAATTAACCCACAAAGAACCCTTCAGGTAGACAGAGTTATTTGGAGCCAACCCGCACCACACCCTTATCGCTAATGCCAAGCTTATCCGGGTCGCAGACTAAGTACCCTGATTGGGGACTTAGTACACTAATAGTCGCTCCCCCCATGCTATGACCCCCTGGTACCGCGGAGGTAATCTGGAGTCACATCGGAGGAGCTGCGCGTCCCTGTCCTGTCAGCGTCTGTGTCCACTGCAGAGGGAAAATGGCACTGGTGAGCTGCTGGACCCTCTCATAGTGTAGCTCTGCCCCTTCAATGGCGCGCGGTCTTCCCGCTTTTTTCATACTGGCTGAGGAATCTGGTGATTGAAATGGAGAGAAACCGTTTTAAGGCTGTGTTGCCAGTCTGGGTACTGTGTACAGTGTACTGAGACGCAGTTGTGTACTGTGTCTGGAGACGCATTCCGCCCCGTTTAGAAGCCGTGCGTCTCTGTACCCTCGTGCCGCCGTAATGGCCGGCGCCCCGCTATCCAGGACGCCGGCTCAATACTCACCACTCTTCATTCTTCTGGCTCTCTTAGGGGTGGCGGCGTGCTGCGGGAATGTACGCTCGCTGTGGTGGGGCTTGCGAATAGTTCCCTCAGGAGCTCCGTGTCCTGTCAGTGGGGAATGGGACCATTAACCCTTCAAGAGGGTGGGCCATTCCCCCAGCCCAAGTCCCACGAAGCAGGCAGGCTGGAGCCAACCAGCCCTGCCTGAAATCAACAAACATAGAAAATAAATGCAGAAAACTCTTCAGGAGCTTCCTTCAGCGTGATCGGCTCCTCCGGGCACATTTTCTAAACTGAGTCTGGTAGGAGGGGCATAGAGGGAGGAGCCAGCCCACACTATCAAATTCTTAAAGTGCCCATGGCTCCTAGTGGACCCGTCATACCCCATGGTACTAAATGGACCCCAGTATTCTCTAGGACAGTGATGGCTAACCTTGACACTCCAGCTGTTGAACTACATATCCCAGCATGCCCTGCTACAGTTTTGCTATTTAGCCTTGCTAAAACTGATGCAGGGCATGCTGATATGTGTGGTTCAACAACAGCTGGAGTGTCAAGGTTAGCCATCACTGCTCTAGGACGTAAGAGAAATTGTTTTACAAGATAAAATAAACATAGATGTATTCTTTTTTGTGTCCGGACTCATTTGATTATTTCAAACAGTGCCCTTGGAGCCCACTGTTTATTTGTAAGGGATGATAGCGTATCACTGTGTCTCTGTCATATATCACTACTGTATGTGTGACCTGTATTACTGTACATAAAGAACTTTATTTACAATGTAAAGATTTACAGTAAGTGACAGAGACGCTTCTCAGGGCTTGCTATTGTATACAGTAGTATTCTGTAGTGCCATAGCCATCCGCTGCTATTGTTTTCAGCACTGTAGTTTTCATTAGTGGAGCAATCCACCCAGTGGTGAAGCTGTGTATTGCGGGCTGTGGATTCTCATACGCCTTAGTACACTTTACTACACCTTACCATGCCAACCTGCACTATATTTATGCCTTGACCAAGACGCATACAGTATATGGCGAAACTACAGTAAAGATGTGTGGCTATATCTGTATTGTCTGTTCTTATTTTGCATTTATGCTACACGTTTTACATTTGTGTACATATAAAGATCATTTAATTAAATTTTCATTTCTTTTTTTAACCTTACGTCTCATCGATGCAAATACACAGCTGATGACAGTGCAACCATTCAGTGGGCTCTAGGCAACAGGTGGTGGTTTATACCTTTTAACAGAGGCAACCCTATCCCCTTCCTGCTATACTGTTTGATTTGTTTTTATCACTTGTGACACTTGTTTAAATTGACGCTGACATGTTATCACAGAGAAGTGTCTCTTTGATTGACTGAAAAAAAAATCAAATATCTCATCATGATGCTGATACTTCAGTCATCTTTATTATCTTAAGGGAAAATAAAAATGTCACGTCGATGCTCACACATAGCTCCAAAACAGAGGGGACAAATATTCCTCCCGACAAAGCTGCTTGCAGCACTAGACTATAAAAATAAAAAATATGTGCCCCCAACAGAAAAAATATGTAGTTCACTGATACATTTGTCAATGCACTCTTTTGAATAAAAGCTACTAACACAGGATTTCCCATGTTATCAAAGTGAATCGGCTCCGTATTTATTAGAATGGTAGAAGCAGCTAACCATATTGCAGTGCGGCATCTCCAGCAACGAGTGGTCAGCAGCTAATACAGTTTGCAGGCTGGGGGACAGTGGACTATCGTATTGCATTTAGGTGAGCAGAACCTGGCATTTAACTAATAGCTTTTAGATAGTAGCTCCTCCTCCTACAAACCCTAGAAGGCCAGTACAGATGGAGCTCTCCACATCTATCCCTTTAATAGGATTAACTGAGCCAGGGCAGTCGGACTTAACCCCCTGCTTTATTGTTCTCTCTGTATTGTATTGCAGCTGAGAATAGAAGAAAGGCTTATTCTAATAAGCCTTGGTGCACCTAGGCGCAGCAGAGAAGACTAGATGAGCGAGGCTCAATCAGTACAACTTTAAAAAGAGCCCGACAAGGAGAAGCAGTAACGCAATGAAACAGTTGGAACAACAACAAAACCGAACAATAGGGAGGGAACACAGTGTCCCCCAGCCCTAAGAGAAAAGGATTGAACAGTAAAAAACCCAAAATGTAATTTTCTCTTGCAGCAAGGCTAGGGGACACTGGACCATTGAACGTTTAAAAGCTGCCCCCTGAGGAAGGAAGGCTCAGGTTGCCAGACTGGAGGACAGTATGCCCAAAATGGGCATCGCCTGAGGCAAAAAAAATTAAAAAGGTAAAACGATTAAATGCGTGGAGAGAGGACCAGGTAGCTGCATGGCAGACCTGTTCAGCCAATGGATAGACATCCAGATCATCTTAGTCCCAGGAAGATATAAATTATTGAGAAAATAGGATTTTAATTACCTGCCGGTAAATCCTTTTCTTGTAGTTCATAAGGGATATTGAGGAGACTTCGTACGACGGGGTATAGATGCGGTCCAACGGAGCCGGTGCACTTTAAATTTCTTCACTGGGTGTGCTGGCTCCTCCCCTCTATGCCTCCTCCCACAGGCAGTTATAGGTAAAATAGTACCCGAAGGAGAAAGGACATGAGAGAAGGAACATAATAAGAAGTGGTGAGATTTATACACCAGCACACCACTAACATACAATAACCAGCAACGGCTGGTAACATCGACAGCTGAACAGGTAACCACATAAAAGAGACCTGCAGAAAAGTCAACGCACGGAGTCGGGTGCCCAATATCCCTTATGGACTACGAGAAAAGGATTTACCGGTAGGTAATTAAAATCCTATTTTCTCTAGTAACCATAAGGGATACTGGGGAGACTTAGTACGATGGGAACGTCCCAAAGCTTCCAGAATGGGCGGGAACGTGCGGAGACTTCTGCAGTACCGCCTGCCCAAACTGGGTATCAAAGCGGTAGAACTTCACAAAAGTGTTCTTCCCCGACCAGGTAGCAGCTCAGCATAGTTGCAAGGCCGAGACTCCACAGGCAGCCGCCCAGGATGAGCCCCCCGATCTTGAAGAATGGGCCTTCAGAGACTTAGGAACAGGTAAGGCTGCCGACACATAGGCTTGTTGGATAGTAAGCCTAAGTGAACAAGCAATGGACTAATTTGAAGCAGGACAACCCTTTTTCTGTGCATCATATAGCATGAACAAGGAATCAGTCCTTTCTGATCCGAGCCGTCCGCCTGACATAGATCTTCAAGGCTTGCACAACATCCAATGCCTCTGGAGGAGCAGAAGCGTCAGAACTTGACGGAACCACAATAGGTTGAGTAAGGTGAAATACAGAGACAACCTTCGGCAGAAACTGCTGCCTAGTCTGGAGCTCCGCTCTGTCCTCGTAAAAGACCAAGTATGGACTTTTACATGATAAAGCCCCCAATTCTGAGACAAGTCGACCAGAAGCCAGGGCCAGTATCACCACCGTCTTTCATGTGAGGTACTTGTCTTCTACCATCATTAGAGGTTCAAACCAGGATGACTGTAGAAATTCCAACACCACATTCAAATCCCCGAGTGTCGTGGGCGGCACAAAAGGTGGTTGTATGGAGTACCCCTTGCAAGAAGGTCTGAACTTCTGGCAACAGTGCCAATTTCTTCTGGAGAGAGCTGAAATCTGGACCTTAACAGAACCCAGACATAAGCCTTTATCCACACCAGCCTGCAGGAAACGTAAGAAACGCCGTAGGAGAGTCACCGTAGAGACCAGCGGCATATCCCCGGAGAGGCACTCCTGAATCTGAGTAGCCCACATATGAATGGCATGTGTCATCCAGCAACTCGCTATGACCGGCCTTTGCGATACACCTGCTGCTATGTAGACAGACTTTAGTATAGTCTCTATGTTTTTGTCCACAGGGTCCTTTATGGTAAAGGAGCTCAGGGCAGGCAGCACCACCTTTTTTGACAGCCGAGAGACTGAGACGTTAACACCCGGGAGCTCTTCCCAGAATTTCCTACCTTCAGTAGCAAATGGGAAAGTGTGCAAAAATCGTTTTGACACTTTGTATTTTTTGTCTGGATTTTTCCAGGCTAATTTAAATAAGTCATCTAACTCTGCAGAATCAGGGAAAGTGGCATTAGGCTTGTTTTGTGTAAAGAAAAACGACTGCTGTGATGCAGCCTCCTCTAGAGGGACCTTTAACACGTCCCTTATAGCCAGAATGAGGGGTTCAATACCCTGAGCAGAAGCGGAATCCCCACTAACGGGATCCAAGTCATCCCCATCCTCCTGTATTTCCTCATCTGAGTCAGAAAGCAGAGCAGGTAAACCAAGCTTTTGTGGTCCTGAGTTAGGGAGGGGCGGGGGCTGTGTAACATCTGCCCTAGCAGCTAAGTTTGCAACAGCCTGTTGTAGTAGCAGAGTTTTCTGAACATTAGCAGTAAGTTGTGATGACATATCAGACGACATAGTCTTAAGAGCCCCTAACCAGGATGGCTCTGGTCCCTCTCCCCCAGCTCCTTCACTGAGCTGTGAAGATTGGCTGCATTGTTCACATGAAACAGAATCAGATGATAAGGGAGAGAATCTGGTGTGGCATACACTGCATAGTTTGTGTTTACCAATCTTCACAGTAATCACAATAACATACACAAAGACAGTAATAGTTAGCAAGCATGTCCTTACTGTATGTGAGAGAAGACACACAGAGAAGACCAGCACACCCCAGTTATACAGCCCCAGTGAGGCTGTCAGCTTACTATGGGGGTCATTCCGACCCGTTAGCACGCTGTGGTTCATCGCAGCGGTTCAAACGGGTCAGAACTGCACAAGCAGCTGCATTGCGCAGGCGCATCGTTGCCCGGCGACGGTTGTCGCTGGGCAGCAACACCGCGTACGAAGAAAGTGGTCACAGCAGTGACCGTAAGAAGATTGATAGGAGGAAGGCGTTCCGGGCGTCAACTCACCGTTTTCTGGGAGTGGAGATCCGAAAGCAGACGTGTTCAGGCGTTGAGAGGGCGGATGTCTGACGTCAAATACATTATAAGCTGTTTGTGCTAATTAGTACTCTAATAGAAAAAACTGTACAAGCTGTTCGTGCTAATTAGTACACTACTAGTGTACTAATTAGCAAGAACAGCTTTTAACGTAGAGTGGCAAGTTTAATCTTTCTATGTATACTGGAAAGAGATAAAAGCTCCTCCCTAAGTTCCCGGATGCCAAATCACTGTCCTTAGTATCTCTGTACAGTATTTTCTATTAGAGTACTAATTAGCACGAACAGCTTATAATGTACAACACAAATTCTCACAACACAGAGTCTCTAACGCCGACGATCTACAGTACTGTGCTGCTCGAACAGTTAGTTGCGTCAGAATACACTAATTTATATTTACTGGTATGTCTATAGGTGCTCATTACCACTGTGTATTTTAGATAGCGAATGAGTCACTCCTGCAGATTTATCCCGATTTCTGTGAAACCTGTGTGCACCCTTCCTTTGAATGTTTTACAATGGATTACATATAAAAAAATAATAATAATAAAGTGAATGTCACAGGAACACAAAAAAAAAAAATTGCCACTTTGGGAATCGAACCCGTGACTCTCAGCATGGCAGACGGGAGCCTTCATCGCTTGCCCACAACACTCACTGCATGGAGGATTCTCAAGTTTGTGTGTAAAAGTACTGCAAAGAGCGATTCCTTCCCATTGGTGTTCGTTTATGCTGTTAGGGGATTCAGACGCTCATTTCGTGCACTGTACATACTGTAAAGTCAATGAGCTACATTATTCCTTTCACACATTAGTTGCGTCTGCATACACACGTGTTTTAACACGTTCATTTGCGTCTGTATAAACTATACACACAGTGATTTGGCATCCAGGAACTTAGGGATGAGCTTTTATCGCTCCCCATTATACTTAATACTATGGGATTTGGACGCTCACATATCCCTAACATCAATAGACCATACTGTATCTATAACTTGTTCATTTGCATCTGTATATGCTGTACTATTTGCATCTGTACTGTATATACTGTTATAGACTGTATGACATAGTGTAGCATAATGCAGCGTAATGAGACGCACCAGTAAAGTAGTTCTTACGCTGTAGTTCAGTATTGTATTTTAATGGAGACCACACGCTTGCGCATTGGTGATTTTAAAAAGTGACATCTGGTGGATGATCTTAGGTATTACACTCAAAGGTAACGCCAAACGCTCTGTGCGCCTCCCTTCGACTAGGCGCGCCTCCTTGCGCCCAGGTACGCTGCGTATGCCTGATTGCGACCAATGCCTCAGTCAGCCAAGATAACGGAGGATCCATCTGTATGCTCCCCCTCCTCTTCAGATGAAACATCAGATAGGTATGTGGACTGTGAGGAGGAAGTAGCCTGCTTAGATGACCCAGAGACACAAGAGTGACCTGGAGTGGCTTTCCGTCTAACCAAAGACTGATTTAATTGTTGCAGCTGGTTAAATAAATATTCTGCCCAAGGCAGATTTACCATAGGGACATGCTGTAGTGGCACAGGTGGTCCCATAGGGGGCGTAAGGCGTTCTACCGGAGTACCCAGTAGGTTTGTGAACGCAGCCCAGGGTGACGCCTGAATAGACCCAGGAGCTGCGGAATGGCAAGAAGGTGTATGACACATAGGGGGTCATTCATACCTGATCGCACGCTAGATTTTTTCGCTGTGATTAGGTCAAAACTGCGCATGTGTATGCACCGCAATGCATAGACGCGTCGTATGGGTGCTAAGCGGATTGATGCTGTGCGATAGGTTTTACGAAGAATCCATTCGCAGAGCCGATAGCAAGGAGATTGACAGGAAGAGGGCGCTTGTGGATGTCAACTGACCGTTTTCTGGGAGTGGTTGGAAAAACGCAGGCATGTCCAAGCGTTTGCAGGAAGGGTGTCTAACATCAATTCCAGGACCTGACAGGCTGAAGTGATCGCAGCGGCTGAGTAAGTTCTGGGCAACTCAGAAACTGTACAAAACTTTTTTGTAGTGCTCGGCTGTACATGCGATCGCACACTTGCACAGCAAAAATACACTCCCCTATAGGCGGCGACTATATGATCGCAGCACTGCAAAAAATAGCAAGCGAACGATCAGGTCTGAATGACCCCCATAGTACGCAGACCATCATAAAAAACTTCCCCCTCTGGTAAATCCTTGGAGCATGCACTGCATAATGCAGGAGCTTCCATTGACTTACTGCCCTTTCTGTTAGACATTATATGAATGCAACGACAAAGTGACTTATACCCCTTTCAGACTGACAAATATTTCCCGGGTTTTTGCACATGAACGCGCATCAACCTGGGAATTTTCTCAGTGTGAAAGGGTCCTGAAAGAATATCCCGGGTCGAGTGTCCCGACATTTCATCCCAGGTCTCGACCCGGGTTGAATCAGGAATCGACCCGGGATGCGATGCAGTGTGAATGGGCCCTACCTGGTATTCAGTACACGGGACTGTTAAAAGGCCTTTCACTGGAGCTTTCGTGGACTCAGAAAAGATGATGTCATCATCCAGAGCCCGGGAAAGCGGAGGAGAAGCCCTGGAAACAGAGGAAACAGGCAATATGGCGACCTGGACAGATCGAGAGATCAGAGAGCGCTGCTCAGCATAAGAGGATGGGGAGGAAATAAAGAGACAGATAGCAGGCACAGTGACGGATGCTATTGTTTATAAGAACATTGCAAAGCTGCTTGAAGCCAGAGGAATTATCCGTACACAACAGCAAGTTGTTGATAAAATGAAGACTCTGAAAAAGCAGTTCTCCCTTTGCTTGCCTATTGTGACCTCATCTATGTGAGCCAGAAAAATGTCCATTTCTAATGACATACATATGTATTTGCAGGGATTTCCCGGGATCAGTGTAAACGGAGCTGTCACGGGTCAATCCCAGGTCTAAGTGTAGTGTGAAAGGGGTCATTCCCGGGTTGTCCCCTGGGATGCATCCAGGAACACATTCCCGGGTGTGACCCAGCTCTGTCATTCTGAAAGGGGTATTAGTATGACAAGCCAGACAAAGTACAATACCTGCGAAATGGACGCATTCCAAAATGGAGGAGATTCCCACAAACACTATCCTTACCAGGACGATAACCAGATGAAAATAAGAGTAAACAGATTCTAAAGTACAGAGAAGCATTGGGAACATCTGAACATTCAGATTCCAGTAAGTAAAGACATTGTTTTGCTGTGTCTTTTCCTTGGTACACTCAGAACATAAATGCATCCACCTCTAAATGAGCCCGGTAATAAACATGGGCATAACAAATTCCATATTATTATTGCAGCCTATAAGAAAAAAAATTTCATGCGCTGCAATAAAACTAAACATATAAATCAAAAACAGATGTGCTTGTGGTCTTCTTTTAAAACAACTTTCATTTATGAGACTTAGAATGCTTATTACCTCAGGTAATGTCAGTAAGTCTGCTCTGAGATCTTTTCTTGGATGACAAAGTATCAAACTTAGAACTTCCACAGTCTTTCCAAGACCCATTTCATCTGCAAGAATACCTCCAGGCCATTCGTGAGTAGCAGCAGGGTATTCTCGGATTATACTGGAAGAGAGTAAAACAAAGAATAAAGTGAATGAGTACTTAGCGTGTGTTAAATTCAGGTACAGTATTAAATAATTACAACTATCTAATACATTTGTATAAATGCATTAAAAAGCCTAAATGTCAAGTTTAAAGAAACAAATGTAAAAAAAAGGTCCTTTATTCCTTTCACTGTGTTTAACAAACTAAAATAAT